>NW_022196912.1:91212982-91235114 GCF_008632895.1 Mastomys coucha | reverse complement strand
AGAGCTTCTAGCTCTTTACCTGTGTTCTCCTGTATTTCTTTGAGGGTGCCATTTATGTCTTTCTTAAGTTCCTGTATAATCATCCTGATAAGTGATTTTAGATCTGAATCTTGCTTTTCCTGTGTGATGGTGTGTCCAGGACTTGCTATGGTGGGAGAATTGGGTTCTGATGATGGCAAGTGATCTTGGTTTGTGTTATTTATTTTCTTACGCTTACTCCCTCACCATCTGGTTAACTCTAGTGCTACCTGCTCTTGCTAAATCTGACTGGAGCCTGTCCTGGAGCCTGTCTTTCCTGTGATCCTGGTTGTGTCAGAACTCCTCAGAGTCAAGCTGTCTCTGTGATTCTGGGATTCTGGGATTCTGGGCTTGTTAGATCACCTGGGAGTGTGGCTTTCTCTGTGTGTTGTGGGACTGGCTGCAGAGCTTGTGCCCAAGGTCTGCTCAGAATACTAACCCAGACAGACCGGAAGCAACTGGAGTCACTGGGCTGGTGGAGTTCCTGTGTGCCTGGTCCCGCTGGTCCCAGTTACTCCCAGTGTTGGGACAGATGTTGGTTCCTGCTTACCTCTGATCCTGGGTGTGTCAGAGCACCTGGACGTGGAGCTTCCTCTGGGTGTTGTGGGACTGGCTGCAGAGCTTGTGCCCAAGGTCTACTCTCTAATCCTGGGTGTGTCAGAGCTCCGGATATTTTCTTTATTTACATTTCAAATGTTTTCCCCTTTCCATGTCTCCCCTCTGGAATCCCCCCCATCCCATTCCCCCTCCCCCTGCTTCTGTGAGGGTGCTCCCCCCCACTCCCATTTTCCCACCTTGGCATTCCTCTACCCTGGGGCATGGAACCCCCTCAGGCCCAAGGGCTGCTCCTCCCACTGATGTCCAACAAAGCCATCCTCTGCCACAAATGCGGCCAGATCCATGAGTCCCTCCATGTATACTCTTTGGTTGGTGGTCCTGTCCCTGGGAGCTCTGGGGAGTCTGGCCAGTTTACACTATTGCTCCCCCCATGGGGTTGCAAACCACCTCAGATCCTTCAGTACCTTCTCGAACTCTTCCATTGGCCACCCCGCACTCAGTTCAATGGTTGGCTGTGAGGATCTGGCTCTGTATTTGTCAGGCTCTGGCAGAGCCTCTCAGGAGACAGCCATATCAGGCCCCCTTCAGCAAGCCCTTCCCAACATCCACAATAGCGTATGGGTTTGGTGAGTGTATATGGAATGGATCCCCAGATGAGGCAGTCTCTGGATGGCCTTTCCTTCAGTCTCTGCTCCACACTTTGTCGAGAAAGGAGCACCTTGTCACCTGCTAACCCAATTATCACAGTCACAGAAGTGTTTGTAAGAGAAACAGCCATTGGCTCCCTTATCATAGAAGCCAAGAAGTTGGCAGCCCCCTTAGAGTGCCTTGCACCAACAATCAGCCCCTGGCAAGGCTTCTCCAGCTGTGCTAGACTCCTGGCTGCAGGTGCAGGGCTCCAAAGGCCAATTGAGACCGCTTTTTATTTTTCTGAAATGAGTTTAAAACTAAATCAAGGGGTGAGCGACTAGCAGATGAAGTTCTAACCATTTTTATTTCTGAACATGAAACACAGAACAACATTCAAGCAACGAAACAAAAACACAGACATAAACTGACAGACATAGACAGATTGGTGCACCAAGGGCAGACATTAGACAGAGAGGGAAGAGGACTAGATGTCCCAGGTGTCCTCCCTAAGGGACCCAGAACCAGAACTAAGCATTTCTCCAGTAGGAGCCAGAGAGGAGGCAGGACATCTCCCGACCTCCTCCTGTACCTAGGAGAGCTCTGAAACAGTTTACATTCATTTTCCTTCTCTTTCACCAAAGCATCCATGATAGAACTGCTTTTCTCAAACCCATTCTCTCATGTCTCGGGTGTAAACTATCTCTAGTCAGGGTCCAAAGACTAAAAGAATCTATGAGAATTATCTTTACTTCTCTAGATTTTAGTATAACTCTAAACATATACACAAAACCACTTTACCTTGCCCCATTCTTATGGGGTTTATTCACTGTTGGCCCAAATCTTCTTTTACTTTCCTTCCAGTATACTTCCTGCAGTGTCCTTCACTGTACCCCACTTACTGGAACTCCAATGTTGAGGCACCATCTGGCTGAGCCAGCTCTGTCGATCAACAGGTTCTACAGCGGAGGAGTGAGGATTAAAAAGAGAAAAGACAGTTAGACAACATTGTAGCGTGACTCCAGCCAGTTCTGAGGCTGAGGCCTTGGTCAGGGTTTTATCACAGCAACAGAAACCAAACTCTAGGGCAGGAGATGAGGGGATGTCTCTGTTGGTAAAGTGTTTGCCTTGGCAGCTTGAGGACCTGAGTTTATGCCCCTGCACAACTCAAACTATTGAGTATGGTGGTGTGAGCATGTCAGTGTTTAGCACAGTGATGCTGAGCCAGATTGATTACCGAGGGGGGCTTGCTGGCTGGCCCTGGAACCTGACCTGATTGATGATCCTTGGGTCTCAGTGAGAGAACCTGTCTCAACAGAAAGAGACTGAGGACTCTTTTTTTTTTAACAACCAATTTCTCTCCTTCTCTCTCATATATAGTAATTACATATATTATATGTAATTATATATATATATATGTATAAATATATATGTGTAAATTTATATGAGTACACTATAGCTGTCTTCTGACATACCAGAAGAGGGCATTGGATCCCATTACAGATGGTTGTGAGCCACCATGTAGTTGCTGGGAATTGAACTCAGGACCTCTGGAAGAGCAGGCAGTCCTCTTAACCACTGAGCCATCTCTCCAGCTCTGACAGATGACTCTTGAAGAATGCTATTTGTAGGTTGACCTCCATGTGTACGTGCACACCCCTCACCCACACTTTTTCCTAAGTAGTATACTAGCCACCTTAAAGCATATACACGCTAGTGGTTGTCCAACCATCAGCACTATCTAGTTTTACAACACTTCCATCACCTCCAATGGAGAGTCCACATCCATGGAAGCCATGCTTCCCCAGCAACTAGAAACTACTGATCCTCCTTTCCATAGATGTTCCAATTCTAGACATTCAGTGTGAGTATAACCATAAAACATGTGACCTCTTGATTTCTTTTACTTTCCCTTACCACTGAAAGGACAATATAAACCCCATTTGTCCCCATTTAAGGACCCGTTTGTCTCCATTTTGAGGACCATGCCTGATTTCAAAGCAGCCGTAATGTACCAGCTTCAGGAGGAGACCATAAGTCCCAGAAACTAGATCATAAGCTCTGTGGACAGACATAAAATCCAGAACGAGATCATAAAACCCTCTCCCAAAGAACAGTCTGGGGATAACCACAAAAATGGGGAAATACCTTATCTCAGAATGGGACATTTGCTCTGCCTAGCCCTATTTCATCCCATGGTTGGAGGTTCATGACATAGGAATGTAGACCACTGATCACCTGTGACCCCCTCTCCTGGATCCCTATAAGAAGGTCTGCGTGCCTTTATCTGGGGTTGCCATTTCAGAGAATGGTTGACCCCCGCACGCTGGTTGTTTCTGCGGAATACATGCTCTTTGTTTTTCCATATTATCTGAATTGGGGATCTTCCTTCAGCAATTTTTGGACTCTTACACCACAAGGTTCTCAGGGTTCTCCTGGATTGTAGCATTAATCAGTACCTTAGCTCCTCTCACACTAAACTATATCTTGGGCACCACGTGCTGTTTAGCCATTTATTTATTGAAGGACATGTGGGTTAGTTCTAGGGGTCTTTCTGCTTTACAACTTATCCTGCTATAAACATCCTTGTACAGATTTCTATATAATTCTCCCCCTCAGATATTGTTGGACTGTACAGCTAGCTGTTTAATTTTTTGATGTTACTTGCTTTGTTTGTGTGTGTTGAAATGGGGATCTCATTATAGTTCAGGTTGGCCTTAAATTCTCAGTCTCCTGGAATGTGGATTTGTACTGTAATTCTCCTGCCTCCCACATGCTGGGATTACATGTATCCACATCCAGCTTCTTTGAAGGTTTTTTTTTTGTTTTTGTTTTTGTTTTTTTGGTTTTTCGAGACAGGGTTTCTCAGTATTGCCCAGGCTGTCCTGGAACTCACTCTGTAGACCAGGCTGGCCTCGAACTCAGAAATATGCCTGCCTCTACCTCCCAAGTGCTGGGATTAAAGGCGTGCACCACCACCGCCCAACCTTTGAAGTTATTTTTAAGGCATTTCCAGGTTGCTTTCCAACAGAGGCTGCTGTACACTTGACCTTCAAGCAACAGTAGGTTAGGGTCACAGTGTACGCATATTCTTACAAGGATGAGGAAGGTAGATCTCCTGGAGCCAGAGTTACAGGTGATTGTGAGCTACCCAGTGTGGGTGCTGGGAACTGGACCCAGTCCTCTGCCAGAGCATTAAATATAGCCATTGAGCTCCCTCTCAAGCTCTCTGGTCCTCTCCCCATTTAATATAGGGTCTCATTATGTAGTCTTGGAAGTTGCTATGTAGACCAGGCTGGCCTTGAAGTCACAGAGGTTCATCAGTTCATCTTTCAGAAGTTTAAAATATTGAACTTATTGCTTCTTGTCAACTTGACATAAGCCTAGATATATCTGGGGAGAGGGGATCTTAACTGAGAAAATACCTCCAGCAGATGGGCCTGTGGGCAAGCCTGTGGGGGCACTTTCTTCATTGATGATTGATGTGGGAGGGAACAGTCCGCTGTGGGTGGGGCCACACCCCTGGGCCACCAGTCTTGCGGTATATAAGAAAGCAAACTGAGCGAGCTATGGAGAGCAAGCCCGTAAGCAGCACTCCTCCCGGCCCTCTGTTTTGGGCCCTGCCTCCGGTTTCCTGCCTTGATTCCTCCCTGCCTTGCCTTGATGAAACCCCTCTGACATGGAAATGTAAGTCAGAAAAATCCTCTTCTCCCTGTTTGCTTTTGGTTGTAGTCTTTTTTTTTTTTTAATGTATTTATTTTATGTATGTAGTACACTGTAGCTGTCTTCAGACACACCAGAAGAGAGCTTCAGATCTCATTACAGATGGTTGTGAGCCACCATGGGGTTGCTGGGAATTGAACTCAGGACCTCTGGAAGAGTAGTCGGTACTCTTAACTAGTGAGCCCTTGGTTGTAGTCTTTGTCATGCAATAGCAGGGAAATGATAGATGTTCTCTTCTGACATTTATTATTTCTGCAGGAAAGCGAGCCAACTGCCTTCCTGATCTTTGAAGCTAACTTGTGCCTCTCCTCTTGCTGTTTTTAACTGGTAGCGGCTTGACTGTGATGTAGCTGTATATTTAATGTATTTTAAATATGAAATTAAAAAAAAAAGTAGAGTTGGGCTTTGATCCTAGGACTCAGGACACAGAGGCAAGCAGATAATCTTGAGTTTGTGGCCATCCAACTCTACAAAATGAGTTCAATAACAGTCAGGGATGTTACACAGAGAAACCCCGTCTCAAAAAAGAATTATTTTAGTCATATTGAGAATTGGTTGAGTTGGTTTCATTGCATTGTTGACCATTTGCTGTCCTACCCAGGGAACACCTGGTGGGAAGCGAGCCAGTGGAGATGAGGGCAACGCTTCTGGAGAAAAGGCGGTCCTGCCCCAGCAGATTCTCTCCCCATATGAATCTGAAAGGAGCAGAAGATTTCTTGGATATCTTCCCAGTGAAGGTGAGAGTCAGTTTTGACTATTTCCCCAGGAGAAAAGGGTTAGTATTCGGTAGGGTACCAGTCCTCTTGTGAATGGAAGACCCAAAGAAGTATGGTGGACCGGATACCATGGGACTCCCAGGAGAACTGCAAGGCCTCTGTGATTTTACAGAGAGATTTGGAGGGGAGGAATGGGGCCATGAGCCAACTATGGGGAGGGGTGATGAGGAAGTGAGAGGTCGGAGTCTTGTCCAGATTGGCTCCAGCTGCTGAACACACCAGGCTTCCTGTCCCTGGATGTAGACCAGACTCGGTGGGTCATCGGCTTTGGCCATTGACATCTAGCTCTGTGGATATTCCAAAAGGAAGTGCACTGGAAAGAGAAGGGGAGAAGGCAGACCATTGTCGATGTAGCTGTGAAGTTTATTGTGAGCTCCTCAGACCATCACAAGTTACTATGTAAAACCAGGACCTGTGTGACTCAGTTAATATGGGAGATCCCATTGGGGAAGAGATGGTCCAGCAGTTAAGAATGTTTGCTGTGTGAGCACGGGAACCCGTGTTAGGATCCTAACATCCATGTAACAGGCATGGTCAGGCCCAGAAAACGCCAGATCTGGATGAATGATCTCTGTGGTTTTCTGGTTGCTAGGCTTAGCATATACCCTTCCTCAGAGGAATAAAGTAGAGTGTTAGCGGGACACACGTGTCACCTTCTGGCACACAAACATACACCTAGGCACATCTGCACACACACACACACACACACACACACACACACACACACACACACATTCAGCAACTACTTTCAGTGTAATTCCAATTTTTGTTTGAATATCAAGATTTTTAACACTTTCCCCCTTTTGAACTTCTGTTATGAACCTCTTCTTAAAAAAAGAAATTCTCCAAGAACTGGAATCTAAGCAGGTCTAGCTTTTCTCCCCTGCTCCTTTCACCTCTAGGTTTTTAGTGATATAAACTCATCATTGCCTCCACTCTTTTTCTTAATATTTTTTAATCTCTCAGCATCACCCAGCAACAACCACAGCAACAAAACCCACAGGGCAACTTCAGTTGCCACTCAGCGAGGTGGACTCCTCCTAAGGGAGGAGCTTAGGGGGACCAGCAATGCATCTTAGCTTGTAGTCTGTCTTGCTGAGAAAGTCTAGTCACTGCTGTTCAATCCCCAGATCTAACGGTGGAAGGAGAAGATCAGCTCCCAAAAGTTGTCCTCTGACCTCCATCCTCGCACCGTGACCCACCCACATATATCATATGTGTGCAATGACAAAACATATTTTTTCATTAAAGCTCAGTGGTCTCTTTTACTCTTGTGATCTTTGCAACAGAACAGGCCAGGAGGAAGAGATGTGACTTCTTTCGCTTACATTATCGAGGTTGTTACATTTGTTAAGCATTGATTCTTTTTTTCTTGTATTAGGAATTGAATTTAGGGCCTCTCCTCTAGGATGCTAGGTAAGCATTCACCCTACCATGGAGCTACAGTTTCCAGCCCTACCTGAGTTCAATTCTTCATGAGAACACACATTTCCTTGACAGCTCTTTTTCAATATTCACTGGTGACCCTTGCTCAAATCAGTTATTTCATTAGGAACTGCAAAATGATCGTTTTCAGTTGGGCATGGTGGCATACAGCTGTAATCCCAGTACTAGGAAAGGATCTCTAGCTTGGACTGAATAGCAAGGCCTTCTTGAGAGTTCATTTCCCCACCACCAGTGAAATGAGCCAATTCAAACCCAATTAGAGTCTATTAAAGGCAGGTGTATTGGGAAGCCGCTCTCAGGCAGGAGAGTTCTCTGACCCCAAGTACTGAGGCCAGGGAAGACACCATGGGAAAGGGGTAGGGAGGGAGAGAGAAACAGAAAAAGGGGATGCAGGCAGAGAGAGAAAAGGAAGGACCTCTAGGGGAAGGGTAGCCCAGCCCCTGGACCGGAAAGTTAAAGGTTGAGGACATGGTATGGCAGGTAGGGACTGAGGGATGCTGGGAGAACCTGGAGTCCAGGTCTGCTTTGATATGTAAAATATGCACCTCAGTCCCCTGACCCTAAACCAAACACCTCTCTCAACCCCCTCCCCTCCAACCCCCTCCCCAAAACAAAACAAAACAAAAAACACCAAAAAAAACCACCCCAAAACCAAAAAGAGCCAGTGTACAGACTCAGGAGCTAAAGGCACATTTTGTGACAGTCTGATTGATAAAAGGAAAGAAGGGATTCCTGCAGGCTGTCCTCTGACTTCCATATGTATACAGTGGCACATGCCACCTCCCTCGTGACAATAAATAAGATAATTAAACATAATAAAATACAATGGTAACTTTTCAAGTCCCCCGTACGTGGTGAGCCTGAGTGCTCTGTATAGTTTGCCTTCACAAGGCCGTTTCAGTTCCTCCTCCTCGCCATTTTAAGTCAGGGCCCTCGTTTCTTATGTGACTCTAGTGTTTCAAATTAAGAGTCTTTCTCCTGAGGTGGTGTGTTAATACTGAACTCACCCACTTCATAAGAAGTGACATAGACATTTCCATACTGAGTTTCCAGTGGGAAGTTTAGACCCTTGTGTTGGTACATTTAGGACAATGGTGAAGTCTGCAACTTTGAGCGAGACAATGTTGTTTACTCTGAGGGACCAATTGATGGGCAATCCACTATCGATAAATGTCAACAAGATTTGTTCTACAAAGAAAAACTACCATCTGAGCTGGACGGAGCTCCATATTCCTGCAGCTGGGAAACCACACCTGAGCGATCCCACCACCAGGACTTCCTTGGTCAGCTGGCTACTCTTCTGAGTGACAGCATTGGTCCCATACTAGCCACAGAAGAAGCAGTGAAAGAGAGGATCCAGGAAATGGGCGCAAATGAACAGTCGTGGAAATGCGTGAGTGTACTAGAAAAATGATTCTTTCCAATTTAATTCTCTTTTTCTTTCTTTGTTTCTTTCCTTTTTCCTCTCTCCGTCTTTCTCTTTCTCTCTGTCTCTGTCCCTGTCTCTTTTTTAGGTTTTTGTTTGTTTGTTTTTGTTTTTGTTTTTTTTTAGTTTTTCGAGACAGGGTTTCTCTGTGTAGCCCTGGCAGTCCTGGAACTCACTCTGTAGATAAGAGTGAGGCTGGCCTCGAACTCAGAAATCCGCCTACCTCTGCCTCCCAAGTGCTGGGATCAAAGGCATGTGCCACCACCACCCGGCCTTTTAGTTTTTTTCAAAGACAGGGTTTCTCTGGGTAGCCTTGGCTATCCTGGAACTTGCTCTGTAGACCAGGCTGGTCTCAAACTCACAGAGTTACCCCTGCTGGTATTAAGAGCATGCACTACTATTGTCTGGCTGAATTTTTTTTTTATGTATCTGTTTGTGGGAGTGCCCCCTAATATGCATATATCTGTGTGCCAGTGAGTGTGGGAGCCAGAGGCTGACCCTGGGGTATGTTCACTCACCAGTGGGGTCTAGGGATCTGCCTGCCTCTAGCACTTGACTTACAGATGTGCACTTAGAGTGATGAGTATTCCAACTTGGATCCTTACGCTTACACAACAAATATCTTACCATCTGAATCCTCTCCCCAGTGCCCCAATTTTATTAGTTTAATATGTAGATTTTGATACTAACCAATTAGTAAGCTCTTTGGCTTCATTTGTAATTTTTCCAAGACAAGGTTTCTATTTGGAGCCCCAGCTGTCCTGAAACTCAGTCTGTAGACCAGGCTGGCCTTGAACTTAGAGATCTGTCTGCCTCTGCCACCTGAGTGCTGGGATTAAAGGCATGTAGCGCCACTGCCTGTCTCCTTTGTAATTTTTAAAGATTTGTTTTTATTATTTTTATTTATATTTATGTGCATGTGTCTATGTAAATATATGCTACTTGTGTGCATGCCTACAGAGGCCAGAAGAATGGCCACAGATCCCCTAGAGACAGCGTTACAAAAGCCGTGTGATGTGAGCCTCCCTCTGACCACCACAGCCGGCTGAGTGATGATCCAAGGGAGGCAGGAAGGTAGTTCAGTCCAGCACAATTCAGTAGCCGGTGTTGGTTCAAACTGTAAGAGTCTGATCCTGATTGGCTTATTTTAGGCAGATTTAAGCACAGCACAAGTTAGTGAGTACTTTTCTGGTGATTATTAACTCAGTCCCGTGTGCACAATAAAGCTTAAGATGTGGCTACATCAAAACTCTTTGTAAAGTACATGTGGCATCTTCCATAAAGATGGTGGTTTCTATAGGCTGACAAGCTCACGATAACAGTCTAGGGGAAGGTGTTGGCCACACAGATAGTGCAAAGGTCACCAGGCTATTATTCACATTCATTCTCAGCCTTCTGGTTAGAAAGTAGGTTATATCTCTCTCTTTGAAGAGACAACCCAGTGTGCTTAACATTCCTGGTTCGCCTACCGCTTGGCTTGTGAGCACAGGAACCTCTCTCTGTGCCTCCCACATCTGACCTGGGTGTTGGGAACTGAGCCTGGATGGTCAGTGAGTACTTTACACTGCCGATCCATCTCTCCAGCTCTTCACTGTAATTTTGATTGATTGCCTTTTTATTACTAAGTGGAAGAAGAGAACAAACAAGTTGTCCTTAACTATACTGGAGACACTATTGCTTGGTCAGAGCACAGAGCTCTGCTTTGACCCCTGAGCTCCACAATCTACAAGCTGTGTGTTCTTGGGCAGGTTATTTATGTCCACTGTGTGTTAGTTCCATTGTAAATTGGAGTTAAGAGATGTCATTCCTACTTTTTAGCATGGTTTTTCAAGCTTAAACGGGTTAACACATGATAAATGGTTAGTATAGTTTAGTATAAATTCAATAAATTTTAACCTAATTGACACCATATTAGCTAGGATGATAGAACATGCCTATAATCCAAGGCGAGAATAAGATTATGAGTTATAGGGCAGCCTGGGCTACATATGAAGACCCTGTCACAAGAAATAACAACAAAATAGTTATACAACCTTAGTTCACACTATGAATATCTTATCCTTGTGTATTAAGATTTTTCTACTTATTTCTTTTCTTTTTTTTTAAAAGATTTATTTATTTTATATATGTAAGTATACTGTAGGTGTCTTCAGGCACACCAGAACAGGGCATTAGATCCCATGACAGATGGTTGTGAGCCACCATGTGGTCTCTGGGAATTGAATTCAGGACCTCTGGAAGAGCAGTCAGTGCTCTTAACCACTGAGCCATCTCTCCAGCCCTCTACTTATTTCTTAAAATGACAAATATATCCCAATGTATGATCCTTAACTAGTATTTGGGAAGCTGAGGCAGGAGAAATGCTGTCAGTTCAAGGATTATCCTAGCTAACAGAACAAGCTACTGTCTCCAAAATCTAAACAGCCAATGCTATAGAGACGGCTCAGTGATTAAGAGCACTTTCTGCTCTTGCCGAGGACGCAGTTTCAATTTCTGGCACCCGTGTGGTAGCTTACAACTATCTGTAACTTCAATTCCAAGGGATCTGATGCCTCTTCTGGTCTCCTTATGATGGTGGTACACAGACATACATGTAGACAAGCACCCATACACACAATAGAAAAAAAAGTACATATCAACTCTATCTAATGGTGGTGAGGGAAGCATGGAGCATTGGGAAGTGTTTACTTAATGTCCTGTGTTGCAGAAAACTGAAGCCCTGCAGCAGGAAATGCAGATGCTTACCAAGAGGCTTGAACAGCTGTACCACCTTTATGAAGAGGCTGCCAAAGGGTCATCCCAGACAGAAGAAAAAAGACCCTGGGGACACCTGGAAGGAAAGGCTGCTGTCAACTGCTCTCTGAGGAACTTAGATGTGGGCAGGAAGAAAGTAAGAGCTTCCCAGAGGCCATGCGTTTCTCTGAGAATGATCACATTTTGGGTTGTTTTCTCAATAGCTTCAACACTACTAAAGCTGCTTATACTAGTTATATATATATTTATTTATATGTATATTTATATATACATATATATATAGTGTGTGTGTATTAGCATTTTTTTTAAAGATTTATTTATTTCATGTATATGGGTATACTGTCACTGTCTTCAGATACACCAGAAGAGGGCATCAGATCCCATGACAGATGGGTGTGAGCCACCATGTGGTTGCTAGGAATTGAACTCAAGACCTCTGGAAGAGCAGTCAGTGCTTTTAACCGCTGAGCCATCTCTCCAGTCCTGTGTGTTAGCATCTTTTACTGTGTAGCCCTGGATGTACTCAAACTCTCAGCCTCTCTACCTTACCCTCCCAAGTGTGCACCACATCTGACTTACACAGGTTTTTGAGAATAGCCAAAGGGGAAGAGGCTTCAAATCCTTATTGCTTATTATTTTCTTTAAAAATCCTCTCTTCTTTCCCTCTCTCTTTTTCTATTGTGCATATAGTTGATAAGCTTTCTGATGGCACTTGGTTTTTTGTTTTGTTTTTTTGTTGTTGTTTTGTTTTTCGAGACAGGGTTTCTCTGTGTAGCCCTGGCTGTCCTGGAACTCACTCTGTAGACCAGACTGGCCTCGAACTCAGAAATCTGCCTGCCTCTGCCTCCCAAGTGCTGGGATTAAAGGCATGAGCCACCACCGCCTGGCTGGCACTTGTTAATATGAATCTTACTTTTTAATAGTTTTTTTTGGTTAGTTTTTGGACAGGTGTTTAACAATATAACCAAGGTGGACTGTAACTCTCAAGTTAGCCTAGGATGATGTTATATTTATAGTCCTTCTGCCTCTGTCTTCGTAGTCTAACTCAATTCCCCTGGCTAATACACCCTTAATTCACTTTTAAATAAGGATGATCAGGAAAGGCACTCAAAGGAATGGCCCCCTAGTGGTGGAACTCCAGGTATTGAGGCAGATAGACTGGATGGGTATCTGAAGATATTCCTCAATCTTTCCTGTGGAAGCTACTGACCTCTGCTCCCTGCTTCCATGTATCTGTGAGAGAAGAAGCAAACAGAAAGAATGGGAATGGCTACAGTTTATTTCCAGGAATTTCTGGGTTTTGTTTTTTGTTTTTGTTTTATTATTATTATTATTTTTACATTTTAAAAAAGTTATTTCTACACTGGTGAAATGAGCCAATTCACAGCAGATTAGAGTGCGTATATACACATGCAGGTGTATTGGGAAACTGCTCTTCCGTGGGAGAGTTCACTGGTCCTAAGGAACCAGGGGTAAGGATGTCCCTATGGGGGGAGAGACAGGTGGAGAGGGAAGGGAACGAGAGAAAGCATATGCATAGAGAGGGAGAAAAGAGAGAAGGAAGGAAGGGAGAGCAACATTTTTCATTGAGTTATGTGCCATGTCCTAACCTATGCCCACACAGTTCTAGAGTGATAATGGCTCAGAGCACAATCTCACTCGTTCACTAAGCTGGTCTCAGCCTGTCTGTCTGAGTGTTTTACTGTTTTCCCTCGGCATGCCAGGAATCAGAATCTTATCATGTGGTCTTGGCTGATCTAGAACTTGCTATGGAGACCAAGTTGGTCTTAGACTCATAGAGATTCACCCACTTCTGCCTCCCAAGAGCTGGAACCATTCAGATTCATGCTTGTTTGGTTGTTTTTGTTTGTTTGTTTGTTTGAATTATTTTTTAAAAACCAAATCAAACAAACAAAACTCTCCTTCACTGGGTCTGGAGAGATGGCTCAACAGTTTAGAGCACTGTTGCTCTTACAGAAGACCCCTAGATCCCGTATTATGGCTTGATTTGATTCCTAGAACCCATATCATGGCTCATAACTATCTGGAACAACAATTTTAGGGGATCCAGTGCCCTATTCTGGCCTCTTCAGGTACCAGGCACATACATGAATACATGCAAAGTACTCATACATAGAAGATTAAATAAATCTAACAAAACAAAACCCTCCATATTATGAAATGACCTTTGTTTTTGTTTTTGAGACAGGGCCTCACTATATAGCCCTGAAATTTGATACATAGACCAAGCTGGTCTCTTACTCAGACATCTGCCTGCCTCTGTAACCATCAGAGGCATGTGCCACCATGCCAAGCTTCGCTCTGAAAAAAAAATGTGCCTCATACTATTTAAGCTTGAGGAAGAATGATACCCCAGACTCAAAGAGTATATAAACGCGAAGAGTGTTTTATTCTGTAGAAGTCCAGCATGATGGGGTCTCTCATTACCAAGATAGAGAATCAACAAAGTGAGCTCCCAGGCCTGATTTAAAACACATTAGGGGAATTCTAGGGTAGGTGATCCTTAGCTTGCTCCATCTCTAGGATCACTCCAGAACCATTACTGGGGCGTGGGGACTGGATACTTGCTGGGGAGGTCTGGAAACTCTCCCTGAGGAAGTAGCTGAGGAGGTCTGGAAACTGCTGCCGACCTGCCTCAGGCCAGGTGGTGGGGCACTTTCTGAAGCCTGGACTTTCCCAGTTCTTGGAAACAGAGATTTAGGCCTTGTCTCCTGAACTGCCAACTTGAAGCCTGTCATGGAGTCAGCCTGGCCTTCTCAGAGCACACCTTCTCCATCTGCTCTCGAACAGTAATGGTTCATGTCTATGCAAGACATTTAAACCATTTGTTAAATCTTAAGAAAACACAAATAGCAATCCTTTTCTCCATTCCTTTAAAAGATCTCAGGAAAGCCAGGTGGTGGTGGCACACGCCTTTAATCCTAGCACTTGGGCGGCAGAGGCAGGAGGATTTCTGAGTTCGAGGCCAGCCTGGTCTACAGAGTGAGTTCCAGGACAGCCAGAGCTACACAAAGAAACCCTGTCTCGAAAAACAAACAAACAAACAAACAAACAAACAAAACAAAACAAAACAAAAGTCTCAGGAAAATAGTAACAATCATTCCATCCCTCTTTCTGCCACCCCTCTGTCCTCCCAGGAACCAATTATTTAGGCATGCATTTTTCAGAGGTGATGTTGTGGTGCCTTACCACCGCAGTAAGTGAACATCACAACCAACTGAGTCTAGTGGCAGTTTTTGTTTCTCAGCGCATACAAAAATTGTAATGACATTATATTGTAGTCTATTATGTTTTTATTATCTGTAATATATGTCAAAATAAACTAGTAAAATGTTCTTTAGGAAGATAAAATAGATAGTGAGGCGAGCTCATTTAAGGAAGGTGAAAATATGCAATATTTGTGTAGTGGTTGAATGAGAATGGCCCCCGTGGGTGCACATATTTGAATGCTTATTTCCTAGTTGGGTAGAACTGTTTTGGAAAGGATTAGAGGGTGTGTCACTGGGTCTAGGCCCTGCCTTTCTCTGCCTCCACCTTGTGAATAAGATAGAAGCTCTCAGCTATTATTCTGATGAAGCACCTGCCTGCTGCCATGCTCCCCACCATGATGGACATAACTGACCCTCTGAAACTGTCAGCAAGCCCCCAACTAGATGCTTTCTTTTATAAATTGCCTTGATCATAAAGTCTCATTACAACAATAGAACAGTAACTAATACCATTTGTATAAATAGAGAAGAAAAATATAAAAGGATATTTTGTCATATAGAGGCAATAAATCACAAATCTAGGGACTCTTGGTGGATCTCAGCAGTAGAACATGTGTATTGCATGCTTAAAAACCTTCGTTTCACCGGGTGTGGTGGCGTATGCCTTTAGTCCCAGCACTTGGGAGGCAGAGGCAGGTGGATTTCTGAGCTCGAGGCCAGCCTGGTCTACAGAGTGAGTTCCAGGACAGCCAGGGCTACACAGAGAAACACTGTCTCAAAACAAAAACAAAAACAAAAAACAAAAACAAAAACAAACAAACAAAAAACCTTGGTTTGATTTCTACCAGAGTGGGGATGGGGAGAGGGCAGAGAGGAGTGAAAAGGAAAGGGAAGGGGAGAGAAGGAGAAGGGGGAAAAAAGAGGAGGGAGAAGAGAGCATTTAAAAGAAATACATTATTATAAACAATATAATGAGACAAAGTTACATCTAAAATAGCCAACATTCTCAGAATACTGAGAAAGAAAACTATTGGTCTCGATGAGAAACTCCAGAAAGATGGTAGATAATTAATAAAAATGTAAACACATGGGGCTGGAGAGATGGCTCAGCGATTAAGAGCACCGACTACTCTTCTGAAGGTCCTGAGTTCAAATCCCAGCAACCACATGGTAGTTCACAACCATCTGTAATAAGATCTGACACCTTCTTCTGGAGTGTCTGGAGACAGCTAAAATGTACTTACATATAATAAATAAATAAATCTTTTTAAAAAATGTAAACACATGGGCTCAGGTGGTAATGTGCTTGCTTAGCATACTGGAAGCCCTGGGCTCCATCTCCAGCAACACATAGACCAGACATGGCAGCACATGCCTGCAATTCCAACATGGCAGAGGCTGGAGGCTCGGAAGTTCAGGCTATCCTGCTGGTGTTCCAGGTCAGTCAGGAATATATGAGCCCCTGTCAAAAAACTTACATCCAAAACATAGTTTCTTTTGACTGTCTTCTATGTATACATTTGTATATATCACACACACATATATGTTTTTGAGACAGAGTTTCTATATGTAGCTATGTTTTTTTCTATGTAGCCCTGGCTGTCCTGGAACTTACTATGTAGACCAGGCTGGCCTCAAATTCAGAGAGATCCGCCTGCCTCTGCTTCCAGAGTGCTGGGATTAAAGGCATGTGCCACTATAACCTGGTATTCTATGAATATCTTAACATAATTAAAATAAGTACAGTGTCTTTTATATATTTTTTATTTAGTCATATCTCTATTAATTTGTTTAATAGATATTTTAGAAATAACTTGTAGGGAATATATATTTTATCATGCATATTTTAAATATTCTCATATGACATTTGCACAATTCCTATTTTTTTCTATTATAAATTATGCTGAGTATCAAGCTGCATGTGAATGTTTATCCAAATCCTTAACACATATTCCCAGAAAAGGTGGACACATCTATGCTAACACATATTTGATTTTTCTGATTATTTTATTAGTTTATATTTATTCTGGCAGATACTTTACTTATGCAATTATCATTAAACCTCACCCAGAACAACTTCTTAAAGTAAAGTTTTCAATTTCAATACTGTTAATTTCTACAAAGGAAAACTCCAGGACCCGGACTGCCCACATAGATAAACACAGCAAGTTCAAAAAGTTAGAGATGCTATTGGATATTGAGCATAATTCCAAGATGGCTGCAGCCCCAAGAATGGAGGAGAAAATTCAGAGACTTCAGAAGCATCTTAGTGATTTGAAATTGTCAAATAAAAACATGAAGACTCAACTGACAAGAATAAGTGTCCTTAAAGTAAGTGCAGGGGCTGGGTTTTCAAATGCTCGCCCATGCTTTGGGGTCCTCCTGTTTCGTGCATGTCTCCCCATGAGCTTTTATACTTCTTATTTGGTTAATTCATTATAAAGTGTGGTTTGCAGAATAAAGTGGGGGTACTCTTGAGGGACCAGGGTAGGTCAAAGGGACTACTGTGGTGGAAAAGAGCCAGGTTTGTAGTGTTGAGTAAAAGAGGCAAACTAAGAGTGGAAAGCTAAAAGGTTTATTCAGTTTGGCCACATCGTGAAGAAGGACAAAGAGATCTAGTGACCGCCTTCACCCCAAGTCCATCTTTGGGGTCTTGAAGTGAGATTACAGTTTAAATAGAGTTTAAATATGCATATTTAGTGAGCGCATTCCTGGTCAAGGTGTGGTCCTCCCCACTTGGACCCATCATTGTCTGGGTCTTTGACTCATTGGTCTGACTAGTAGTTAGAATTCTATGAACTTTCCTCCTAGGAGACAGGTTTCCCCTCTGGCGGGTGACTTTTCCTTCTCCCAGCATGAGAATTCTGTGGAAATTCCCATTTCTTTGGAATCATTGTTGGGATAGATTGAGAGACTCAGTGTCTCCTTAGAACACCTTCAATTCTTCTGGGTAATTTACTGTGGTACACACACACAGACACATGAATGCACACATGCATGTACACACATGAATATACACATACACACACGTCCAGATCCACACTAGAAATGTCTAAAATCTGTAATCTTAAAATGATTTTGTATACATGTAAAATAATATTAAAGCCTATAAGACAGTGGTACTCATTCTTCCTAATACAGTTCTTCATGTTGTGGTGACCCCAACCATAAAATTATTTTCATTGCTACTTCATAACTGTAATAACATAAGCTGAGAAAGTGTCATTTGATCCCCCAAGGGGGTCATGACCCACAGGTTGAGAACTGTTGCTAAGTGATCATAAATTGGGCATTTGTGAAGCTACCAGATAAAATGTTTTTTTCTCCTATTGAAGCCCAAGCATAGCTCACTACTTCTCAAAAGTAACTAACATTCAAACTGTCAGGGCTCTAAACCATTTGCTTTTTGTTTTAGGTTTTAAGGATTTATTTATATGTATTTTAATTTTATGTGCATTCACCTACATGACTCTATGGGTACCACATGTACCCAAATGCCCACAGAGGCCAGAAGAGGGCATTCCAAGATCCCTTGGAACCAGAGTTAGAGGAGGTTGCAAGCTCCCTAATGTGGTGATAGGAACCAAACCCAGGTCCTCTGCAAGAGGAGTAAGCACTCCCAAGGGCTGCGTCATCTCTCCAGCCCCTTCTTTTTGGTTTTAATGAAGTGTTTGAGAAAGGAGCTCACCCAGTAGCTCATGCTGGCCTGGAGCTCCTGATCTTCCTGCCTCAGCCTATAAATTGCTAAGGCCCCAAGTATGCATACTTGGCTTTTATTATAGTTTCTGTTCTCAGCCTTCTAGGCTCTTGAGCTACATACTATTTTAGAGTTAGTTACATCTAAAGTCAAATATGCTCTAAATAATTGACCATCTAGTATGCAGTTTATCAATATTTCTCTGCTGCAAAATCAGTTATTTTGTTTAGATATTTAATATAGAGTATAATATCAATGAGAACATAGAAAACGTATGAAGCCTCTTTAAATTCTATATGTCTAGAATATAAAATTGCTAGGATAAGATAGGTTATTAGTCAATACTATAGTGAAGAATTTTTTGTTCAATTTAGAAACTGATGAGGTTTTTTTTCCTATGTATTTTTAAAAAATAATTTATTTTTATTCCATGTACATTAGTGTTTTGCCTGGCTGTATACCTGTGTGAGGGCATCTGATCTTGAAATTATGGACAGTTGTGAATTACCATGTGGTTGCTGGGAATTGAAGCCTGGTCTTCTAGAAGAGCAGAAAGTGCTTTTAACTGCTGGGCCATCTCTCCGGCCCTAGATTGATTCTTTTTTACTGTTTGTTTGGTTGTTTTTTGGGGGGTTTGGGAGGTGGGCAGGGGTGTCTTGCTTTCGTTTGTTTGTATTCAAGACAAGGTTTCTCTAGTAGAGCTGGCTGTCCTGGAACTTGTTCTGTAGACTAGGCTGGCCTCAAACTCACAGAGATCTGCCTGCCTGTGCTTCCTGAGTCCTGGGATTAAAGGCACCACCTCCCCGTTCCCATGTTTTGTTTTGTGTTTAAGTCATGTGAGCCAGGAGTTATATCACAAGTATTTAATCCCAGCTCTAGAAGGTAGAGGGATGAGGATCTCTATAAATTCAAGGGCATCCTGGTCTACATACCAAGTTCCAGATCAGTCAGGGCTATCCAGTGAGACCCTGCCTCAAAACAAAGAAAGATGAGTTGTCTTGTCTGTTATTTCCAGAAATTCTAAGCACATTTTTCTCCTTCTTTTTCCTTATCTTTTATCCTTACACAGGACAAAACAATTGAGAGGCTCAGGCAATCTGTAACAAAAGTTGAAACCATGAAAGAGAAGACAGCAGCCAAAAGAGACAACCTGAAAACCCCATCAGGTCCTGCGGAGCAGGGAGCAAGACCAGAGAAGGAGAGGGCCCACCGGACACCAGCCCAGAGCCTTCCAGAGCCTTCCACAGTCAGGGGTGTGCCCAAAGGGGCCACAGGACGAGAGCAAGAGGTCTCTGTCTTATGACTGCTAAAACCTAATTTCATTGGTGTGATCAACACTCACCTCAACTTGAGACTTTGCCTAACTTTAACAATAAAGGATTTATTAGCTAATGGCATTATAGACAGTTTGAACTCTGAGCCTCTCAGAAGGGTAGATGTGTCCCTGGACACCAGCATCAGTACCTAACACCTGACAAGGCCTTTTTCCTTCTCTTCTTGGTGTCCGCGAGACAACTTGTCTGTTCCAATAGCAGCTGTTTTCCCCATGTGACAGGAAGCATGGCCACTGAGAAGCATGTAGTTTCATGTTTCGGTTCTGTGACAAGGAGCCATAACCCCAAGAGAAGTTGTTCTGGGTCTGGATTGGATCAAGTGCATATCCATGTGAATCCAATATGGCTAGAACTGGGATATATGCTTATTTTAGCTTAGGTTTGTGTACACAACCTCTGACTAGGATGGTAGAAATGTGTAAGATAGGAAACTGTGTTTTACGTTCTATATTGCAGTCCTCGGGCTAGCACACCCAAACGTGCTTAGATTTCCTGTTTTGAGATAAAACCCATGGCTGTCACCTCAAAGGGGATAAGAGACACAACATATTCTGAAGGCAAACACAAGTGACCATGGCTTAGCCATGATTTAGTCTACCCCAAATACCATGTTCCAATGTGCTAGCAATTTCATAAAGTTTTTATAGTAACAACAACAAAGGACATTATAAATCAAAGACACATTTATTATTATTATTATTATTATTTATTAAATTACGGTTTGTTTTGAGACAGTGTCTCACTATATAACCTTAGTTGGCCTCAGCTCTCTATGTAGAAAAGGCTATCCCTGACCACGCAGAGATCTTCCTGCCTCTGCCTCCCAAGTCAAGTGTGGGAAAGGGGGTGCCTCTGTGGGCCCATGCTGAGGCATCCCTTCCCCCTGAGGGACCAGACACATGACAGTATAGTATAGAATAGAGTTTATTCAGGGCACAGGGAGGAGAGTTGAGAGGGTAGTAGAGACAGAGTAAGGCAGAGAGATAGGAGAGGAGTAGATGCTAGCCATGAGTATGTGGCGAGAGAAGAGAGGGGAATGGGGAAAGAGGGAGCAGGGGAGTGGGAAGAGAGGGGGTAAGGAGCAGGAGAGCAAAGGAGAGAGGAGGGGGCAAGCAGACCCTTTTATAGTCAGCCAGGCACACCTGGCTGTTGCCAGGTAACTGTGGGGCGGAGCCTAGACAAAATGCCAACAAAAGGTGTATACCACTTGCCTGGCAAGACCTTTTTAAAAATTACATTATATATATATATATATATATATATATATATATATATATATGCCGCACAGTGGTGCACACCTTTGGTCCCAGCACTTGGGAGGCAGAGGTGGGTGGATTTCTGAGTTTGAGGCCAGCTTGGTCTACAGAGTCAGTTCCAGGACAGCCAGGGCTACACAGAGAAACCCTGTATCAAAAAACCAAAACAAAAAAATTATATTTTATTTATTTTTATATGTGTGTGTGTGTTGCCTGCATTTATACATATACACCATGTGTGTACGTACCTGTTGCCTTTGGAGGCCAGAAGTGGGTATTAGATCCTCTGCAAGTAGAGCTACAGATAGTTGTGGATGTTGGGAATTGAACCTGGGTCCTCTGGAAGAGGAGGACAAATAGGGCTCTTAACCACTGATTCATCCTTGTAGTCTATCATTCTATCTATCTATCTATCTATCTATCTATCTATCTATCTATCTATCTATCTATCTATCTATCTATCTAATGAGTGTTTTTCATGCATATATGTCTGCATACCACATGTGTGTCTGATGCCTGAGGAGGCCAGAAGAAGGAGTCAGATCCCCTGGAACTGGAGTCACAGGTTGTCGTGAATTGTCATGTGGGTGCTTGCAATCAAGAGCAGCCAGAACTCTGAACACTGAGCTATCTCTCCAGCCCCCACTGTTAAAATACTTTGGTACGTGTTGAGGTTTGTTCTGTTGCTGTGTATTGTAATGCTAAATTCTATACCCAAAGGTCTAGATAACCGTAGTCTAGTCACTTGAGTGACTTCTCACTTTTACAAGCTTTTGCTGTGTAAACCTTGTTTCTTGATTTAAAAGTATTGGCTAAGTAAAATTGGATATAGCCAATTACTGGAGGGATTAGAGGTAGATGGGTTTTGAGTTAACTGGTTGGGGGTGAAGAAGCAGAGTAGTTAGGAGACCAGAGAGGGGAAGGAGGTAGAACGAGAGGAGGAGAGAGGAAGCTGCCATGAAGGGAGATGGACCATGAGCTCATGGCCAGGAGAAACAGCAACCATCTGGGGTACACTACTGGGGAGATAACCAGGTCAGCAGTTAGAAAAGTAGATTAGGGGTGACCCCTCAATAATTGTCAAAGCCAAATAAAATAACCATAGTCCAAGTCTCATTTATTTGTAAAATGGTTCTACAACAGGTATGTATGTCAAGTAGGTGTGTTGTACAGTGAAATCACTGCTTTTGGTCTCAGATCCTATTTGATGAGATTCTTAACCTCTGCATTGGTGGAAGCAAGGGGCCTGTTTGTACATTCCTTTTTTTTTTTTTTTTTTTTTTTTTT
>NW_022196912.1:91205321-91212883 GCF_008632895.1 Mastomys coucha | reverse complement strand
ACTCAGAAATTCACCTGCCTCTGCCTCCCAAGTGCTGGGATTAAAGGCGTGTGCCACCACCGCCTGGCCTGTTTGTGCATTCTAAAAGAATTTCCCTAATAGTCACCAGGATGTCAGGTCGCACATAAAGGTGGACAGTAAATGTCACTCAAGAGGACAAGATAGCTAGGATAATTTGACTCTGGACCTGCAACAGTCAGCCTTGGATAATGTTTAACATAGGTTTGGCTTTTTTTTTCTGAGAGTTTCTATTAACATCACTTTATTTATAAAGCAAAACATATAATAAACACATTTTTGGTAGTACTGGGGATCAAACCCAGGGCCTCACTGATAGTTTGGGGTGATTAAGTATATGTTGTATTTCCACAGTAGTTGCTTGAGTAATTAGAAATTGACCCACCACTGTAGGCTATACTGGCAGAAAGCCATACCAGCATTTTCTCTTTTCTGCACATGTGTTTTCTAGCTAGCTTTTGCTCCTGCATGTCCTCTTGGGACCTTCAGTCACATCGATCCTCCTTGGCCATGCTGTTTCATGCTTCATTTCTGAGGAGATTTCCTGCAGCTATTGCTTGGTTTCAGCCATCCTTAACCAAGGGACACTTTGGTCACAGTCTTTAGCCAATTCCTTTCCAAGTACATTTCAGTCTTAAAACATCCTCTCCGTGTTTGGAAATTACTAATGGGTAATTTCATTCTGCCAAAGTGCTGCATCCAAACATGGCTACCATGTTTCATGGGTGTTTTGTTGTGTGTGCTCATGCATGCACGTGTATATGTGTGTGTACATATGTATGGGTGTATATGTGTATATTTGTATGTACATGTGTGTTACACATGAACAGGTTAGATGATACTGCCTTTTCATTTCTGTCCTAAAGTAGTTCCATATAACTTATCATTTGTCTATCACTTTATATTTTGAAAGGATTTACTTTATTCTTAATCACATGTATGTCTATGTGAGCATATGCTGTGTATGTGTGGTGCTCTCAGAGGCCAGAGTCACCTATCAGTCACAGATGGTTTTGAGCCCCCTGGCATGTTTGCTGGGACTTGAACTCTGGTCCTCTGGAAGAGGAATATGTGCTCTTAACCGCTGAGCAGCCTCTCCATCCCCTATTCACATTAAACTCCTTGTAGTTACCCAGCTCTCTCCACATTGCTGGTTTAGAGCACCTTCCATATTTCCACTAGGATATAGGATTATTTTAGCTGAACACTGCCCTCTCCTGTTGTCACAGCAAGGGTGTCTTTTACTTTTCTTGTTTTTGAGGTACCAGTGCAGGGCCTTGTAGATGCTATGAAAGCAGACTACCTCTAACCTCTAAGCCTAGTCCTTAAACTTTCCCTCCAGAGACAGGGTTTCACTCAGTTGTCAGAGCTGGGCTTGAACTCCTGTAGCCCAGACAGACCTTGAACTGTGGCTGGTATCACAGGGGAAAGTGGTTTCTTGACAAGTCTTTATTTGGAGGCAGAGGTGTATATAACATTTTCTTCTGCAACACTTTTTTATATAATCCCTTAGTTCCATTGTTCCTCTTTTCTGCTAGCCAGCTCTCCCTCGAGAGCACTCTGCAGTCCCCCCCGCCCCCGAAACTCTGCTTTCGAGAACTGCTATTACTGGTTTCATATGCTTTGAAGCCTGTATCTTTTCATTTCCCATGGCTCAGTGTGCCGATCCTGCAGGTCTCAGGCTTGTTCTTGGCATTGTGTCTGTGTTCCACACCAGTGGATATGGAGTTTACCGCCCTCTGGTGCTGCCTCTGCTGGCTTGGGATATCCATGTCCTCCCTCACGTGCATAATGAAAGCTGTAGTTTTCTTTCTGTTGGCTTTGTGGCTGTTTCCTTATTTGCTGTCCTTGTTGATGTCCTTTGGCCTTGGGTGGATGAAGAAATATGCATTGAGGGCGGCTATTATCATTAAGCAAGTTAGTAGCTCAAAAGGCAGTTTATTAACCCAGTGGCACATGCTGACAGTCCCCAGTTTGGGAGACTGAGGCTCATGAGTCCCTCTAGCCCAGGAATTATAAGGCTAGGCTGAGTAACAGAATACATACACAAAGTATGCTGGCAAGATGGCTCAGTGGTTAAAGATGCTTGCTATTGGACTGGAGAGATGACTCAGGGCTTAAGAACACTGACTGCTCTTCCAAAGGTCCCAAGTTCAAATCCCAGTAACCACATGGTGGCTCACAACCATCCGTAATGAGATCTGATGCCCTCTTCTGGTGTGTCTGAAGATAGCTAAAGTGTGCTTACATATAAAATAAATAAATCTTTAAAAAAAAAAAATGCTTGCTATTAGCCCTGCCCATCTGTGGTAGAAGGAGAGAACTGATTCCTGAAGAACTGACTCTTAACTGGCTCAGCGGTTAAGAGCACTAACTGGTCTTCCAGGGGTCCTGAGTTCAATTCCCAGCAAGCACATGGTGGCTTATGACCATCTGTAATAGGATCCAATGCCCTCTTCAGGTGTGTCTGCAGCTATAGTGTACTAATAAACATAAAATAAATAAATAAATAAATAAATAAATAAGATGGCTTCTGACCTCCTGCTTACATGTACAAATAAATGTTTAAAAAAGTAATTACATTATGAGCAAAATATAATAAGTAGTAATAAAATTGGAAAAATGAGAAAAAGATAAAAATGCACAAGAAATTTTAAAGAATTCTTGTAATAGAAAGGATTTTTCTTCCTTGAAAATACCACATGGTATGAAGCCTGGTTGTAATTGCAGTGCTTGGGAGACTGGGAGGATGAAGGTGGGTTCAAGCCTAGCTTAGCTGCACAGCAAGACCCTCTACTACCCCCTAAGATGTATTGAATTAAGGAAATTTTTTGTAAGACTACACTTCGGAGTGTACCAATTGCATCATACGTGATGAATGGGTGACTCGACAGTCACGTTCTGTTTTGTGTGGTGGTGTCTTACAGCTTGCTGACTTTCCGGGAACCATTCTGAAGATGCTGGGATTTAACATGAAAACAGCAGAGAGGGATGCCATTAATCGGCTGAAGCTTGTCGTCCAAATTTATGAAATTTCTAAAAGATAAAAGATGGCTTCTCACTGTGAGCCTGGTCAGGCCAAGTGAACAAGTTCTACTTCTTCATGCTGTTAAGAAGTTATATACAGCTGTTTCCTACAGCACCCATAAGATAGCTACATTATGAATAAAATTGCAAAGTTAGTTTCAAGGAAAATCTCCTCTCTCCTGTGCTTGGTGTTTATGTTCACTTTGGGATGATTGTTCTATTATTTCTGGCTTAGTCTGTATTGTCACTTGAGGTATATGGCACTTATCTAATTACTTTTACTGCCTGCATTCAAGCAGGATATGAACCATAAACATATAATTAGGTGTAATATTTATAATTATAGTCAGTAGTCCATGTCTTGAATGAGTGAGTTATTGGGTAAACAACCCTCCCTATTGCCTGGGGCCTGTCCCTGCCTTTTGGAGTTTGGAGCTGACATGGAACACAGTGTTGATAGAAGCCAAAAAACTGATGATCTCCAGCCTTGTAATTCTCTCTAACTGTACTGGAGGCTAGAAGCTGATGGCTTCTGGAAACTTAACACTCTCTTACTTATTCTGTGACTGAAAACTGCTGGCTTCTTTCCTCTTTAACTCTCTGTGCTTTAGTAAACACTGGGGACACAACACTTTGTGCTTAAATAAGCGCTGGGACATCTTAAGTCTTTGTTACTGTTCTGTGCTTCAATAAGCACTAAAAAAACCTTAACCCTTAGTGCTGAAATAAACCCTGGAAAATTACAAAAAGGATTTATTGCTAATGCTCCTTTCTCTGGTGAATTGGAGTCAGCCAGAAGCCTTTTGCTGGTCAGGCAAGAGGTTTGGAGCTTGTTAACTCTATTTGAACTAGAAAGATAAAAGAAGGGAAAGAAGTCATTCACACAGAGAACACACACACACACACACACACACACAGAGGCCAGTTAATCTTTTTGTTTGTTTGTTTGTTTTTTTGAGACAGGGTTTCTCTGTGTAGCTTTGGCTGTCCTGGAACTCTGTAGACCAGGCTGGCCTCGAACTCAGAAATCCACCTGTCTCTGCCTCTCAAGTACTGGGATTAAAGGCATGTGCCACTACTGCCTGGCATCATTTTTTTTTTTTTTAATAAGTAAAGCCTCAGTTATTTTAAGCTAGGTGAATTTCATGTTTTTTTTTTCTAAAAATGAAACATAGAAACATATCTTTAAAATAATGACTTTCTTTGTACAGTTCTTTTTATTTCTACTTGGTTGATTTCAGCCCTGAGTTTGATTATTTTCTGCTTTCTACTCCTCTTGGGTGTATTTGCGGTTTTTTTTTTGTTTGTTTGTTGTTTGTTTGTTTTTGTTCTAGAGCTTTCAGGTGTGCTGTCAAGCTGCTAGTGTATGCTCTCTCCAGTTTCTTTTTGGAGGCACCCAGAGCTATGAGTTTTCCTCTAAGTGCTGCTTTCATTGTGTCCCATAAATTTGAGTATATTGTGCCTTCATTTTCATTAAATTCTAAAAATCCTTTCTTTCTTTATTTCTTCCTTGACCAAGTTATCATTGAGTAGAGCATTGTTCAGCTTCCATGTGTATGTGGGCTTTCTGTTGCTTTTGTTGCTATTGAAGATCTCTCTTAGTCCATGGTGATCTGATAGGATGTATGGGATTATTTCAGTCTTCTTGTATCTGTTGAGGCCTGTTTTGTGACCGATTATAGGGTCAGTTTTGGAGAAGGTACCATGAGGTGCTGAAAAGAAGGTATATTCTTTTGTTTTAGGATGACACGCCAGTTAATCTTAAAATGCCTTTGCTAATTCAACGACTGGGCACTGCTAAACCTCTCCTGCCACCCCAGGCATGATTGGATAGAGTGGCCATTGGCCACTCAAGCCTGAAAACTCACGTGGCTGGTTGGTTTTATCTCCTGCTGCTGCTTCTACTCCTCTCTCCCAATTCTCTCAATTCTGCCTGCATCATCCCATGCAACTCTTAAGTGTCCTGCCCCATCCTCAGTCATTGGTCGCTGATGTCGTTATTGATGGATCAAGAACCAGCTGGGGAACAAGACCATAGCATCAGAACCAACCCCTACATTTCACCTTTTCTGTCCAACAAAACAAAAACAAAAACAAAAACAAAAATCTCTTCTCCTAGACATAAATTGAGCAAAACCATAATAATCATGTAAATTACAAAGTATGATATACAATTAACATCCAGTCTATCATATTTGTCAATTAGATAAAGTACTCTACCATCATTCCTAACTTAAAGAATTATGATTCTACCCCTGGATTGTGTTTAGATTTTAGCTGGTAATGCCATCTGAAAACCATGTCTTCCATTCCATAACCTCTCTCTCCATGTTAAACAACTTGAGTTTTATTATGAGACTATAATGAGTCTTTAACCCTGTCAGAAATCTAAGAATGATCTAAACATTACCTGGGTATACAGGAAGCACCAAACATGACTTCTCAAACTTAAACAACTGAAGAGACAGCTGACTACTTTGACAGCTCCCTAATTTCTTATAACATCAGAGCATCTGTCTTCAGCCTTTTGGCTCAGGATCATCTGACAGACCTTTGCAAAGCAGGATTATAAAGGACTATTTACCCTGTCTTGCCAGAACCATCAGTCAACTATACTGCATAATGTGCCCCCCTTTCTCAGATAGTATGTTGTCTGCAGATGAAATAGGCAATTTCTGCCCCATGGCTTCCTTGCTACTATTAAAAAAAAAAAAAAAGAAGAAGAAGAAGAAGAGTTGGAAGGAAGACAGAGCAGAACCACATGGCCTGGAGAAGCTGAAAGTAGCAACGGATCTCATAGATGGGGAATATATTAGTGTAGAGGTAGATCTGCCCAACCTAGGCATGCAGTTTATAAATATTATAACTGAGTTGTGTATTTTTGCATGGGTCTATTGGGGTTGGAGATTTACTGCAACAAATTGGCACCCATTGAATTGCTTAGAACCCAACTAACCTGAGATAAAAGTCTATTGCCCCGACCCTCACCTCCAAATAAATGGCTGGGGCAGTAATCTAAGGCTGAAGCAGTATGTGGACTGAAAGCTGACCCTGTCTGAGGAGTCTACAGAGAGCCATAGAGAGGCTCCTTCCCCAAGCCCCAGGCAGACAGCTACAGCTAGGGGCAGCATCCTAGCCAAGAGCTAGGACTTATGCATCACCAGTGTCAGATTCAGTGAGCCTAGAGATGGACAGGGGACCCTGGAGTGCAACTGCCTATGAAGTAGTTTTCTGGCAGAAACAGTGAGCTGATCTGGGCATTTATGTCCAAAGGAGCCTTTCCGTGCTCAATCCCCCATATTCCCCTCATTTGCACAGGAAACAGGACTGCCAGACTGGGTCTCCTGACTGCTTGCCCTGCATACTGCTTGAGATCAGTGTACATGCTACCTGCTGCAACCCACACAAAAGGCGGAGAGCAGGCTCTGAAGCACAGAAACCTCAGGTTTTTCTACAGTCAGCCCCTCCCTGTGAATAAAAGAATCAGAGAGGACTGCAATGTCCTAAATCAAACAGCAGAAAGAGACAAAGGTACAAAAAGCTCTGGATCAGGTAATAAGAATTATAAATTGTTTATATATGTAAAGATGAGAAACACAATAAATACCTTTTGGGCTTTATGCAATGATATTTTGAACTGTTCGACAGGGATAGATTTAAGGGAAATAGACACCTTGTCATTTACCATTACTACAATATTTATTCTTTTGACTTACTGTGTCTTCTCAAAAGACAGGGCCTTAGATTAAAAAAAAAGTATGTGCCTTAGAAAAGGGATTAGAAGAAACACTAGAATTAAAGGTTCAGGAAATTATAGATCATAATAAGCCACAGAAAGAGGAGAGTAAAGGTTGAAGACAGGAGCTGGAAGAGATACTAGAAAAAAAATTGCAGAAGTTCATAGATGAGACTGAGCAACAGAGCCTTAGAACGAAAGGTTCAGGATTCTATAGGTCAAAATAAGCAACAGAAAGAGGGGAGTAAAGGTTGGAGACAGGAGCTGGGAAAGATGCTAGAAAAAAGGATTCATAGATCAGACTGAACAGCAAGGAGGTAGAGATAAAATTTGGATGCAGAGTCTAGAGGATATTTTACTAAAGCTAGTAAATCAAAATATGGCAGATGCTTCAATATCAGAATTACAACTAATAAAGTTTTAAAATGTAGAAGCAGAACCCTGAACAGAGAATACAGGAACTCAAGGAACAGGAGAGATATGAACCATGGGCACAGACCTAAGTTGCCTGGTCTGGCACTTGTGTTCTCTTAGAGTCTGTATGACATCTGCCCAGGATCTTCTAGCTTTTATAGTCTCTGGTGAGAAGTCTGGTGTAATTCTGATAGGCCTACCTTTATACATTACTTGACCTTTTCCCCTCACTTCTTTTATAATTCATTCTTTGTTTAGTGAATTTGGTGTTTTGACTATTATGTGATAGGAGGAATTTTTTTTCTGGTCCAGTCTATTTGGAGTTCTGTAGGCTTCTTGTATGTTCACAGGCATCTCTTTCTTTAGG
>NW_022196912.1:91202599-91204818 GCF_008632895.1 Mastomys coucha | reverse complement strand
CTGAATCTTGCTTTTCCTGTGTGATGATGTGTCCAGGACTTGCTATGGTGGGAGAATTGGGTTCTGATAATGAACCTTGGTTTCTGTTGCTTATGCTCTTACACTTGCCTCCTGCCATCTGGTTATCTCTAGTGCTACCTGCCCTGGCTAAATCTGACTGGAGTCTGTCCTTCCTGTGGCCCTGGTTGTGTCAGAACTCCTCAGAGTCAAGCTGTCTCTGTGATCCTGTGAATCTGGGATCCTGTGATCCTGTGATCCTATAACCCTGTGATCTTGTGATCCTGTGATCCTGTGATCCTGGGCCCATTATAGCACATGGGAGTAGAGCTTCCTCTGGGTATTATGGGACTCACTGCAGAGTTTGTGCCCAAGGTCTGCTCAGGGCACCAGTCCAGACAGACCGGAAGGAACCCGTGCCACTGGACTGGCAGAGTTCCTGTGTGCCTGGTCCCGCTGGTCCCAGTTACTCCCGGTGTTGGGACAGATGTTGTGTCCTCCTCACCATGTATCCTATCCCCATTTTTATTTTTAACCTTTATATTTACAGTACTAAAGCTCAAACCTAGGGCCCTCACACATGTTAGAGGTGTGCTTTACGTCTGAACTACCTCCCTAGGGCTCAACTACCTTATTTAGGTTAACTAACCTTAAGGTTAGTCAATTAACAACCTTATTCTTTTCTGTCTTTGAACTTAATATAGTCAGTTTCAGTGACTGAACATTTTGAAGCCATTATTTAGCATCCACTAAAGTTGAACACATGTATGCTTTATGAGCAGACAATTCCACACCTACATATGTAACAGATGTGTATACATATTCCAATATATAGATATACACATATATATAGACTAGCAATATATATAAAGTATATATATTACTAGACTTTATATGGGTGTGTTCATAATTGTACCAAAGTGTATATTACCCAAATGACCAGCCATAGCCTAAGTACAGCAACCTGATCCATCGGTTCAGATCTCCTTTCAGGCTGAACAGGGAGATCTCAACTAGAGGGTTGAATTTTCTTAGCAGCTCTAGGAACAGAAGTAGAGAGGCAGACAACACAGATTTGAGGAAGTATGAGCGTCTCCTTCAGAGAGGTAGGAAGACAGTGAGAAATGCAATATGGCCGTGCTTAGTTCTTGCTGAACGAACAGCTTGGTTCAAGGCTGGAGTTGTTTAGAATCTTAACATTATCTCAAGATTAGACAGTAAATGTGGCTTGGATCTCTTGAGTTCTAAGGATAGGGTTGTGGGCAGCTTCAATCACTCTGACAGAACACTTTCTGTAATTTCAGGAGCTTGTGGTACCAGAAGCCCTGAGCTAGAGGGCACAGCCCTGAGACTTACTGTATTCTGCCTCTGGTCATAGCAGGAGAAGTTAGGCTTTACAGCCTGGGGTTTCCCAAAAATCTCCTCCTTCACTGTACTCTGGCCTTCACCTCTAAGTGTTCCCTTCCACATGGAGGGACCCTACCCAATGTCCTTGCCTGAGGTTCAGAAAACCCAAAAGACCATCTAGTCCAGGGCCACCTTCCTGCTCAGAACTTGCTTTCGGGGTGCTACAACTAGAGGTCCCAAAGATCCCAACAGTGCGGCAAAGCCAGTTTTAACCCACTTAAGCCCGCTCAGGCCCTGCTGAGCTTGCGTACATCGTAGAAGGCATGTCGTTGGCACCAGAACGTGCCTGGATTCCAGCCAATCAGGGTGCAGGGTTGGTGCCAGGGCGCTGCCGGGGCAGGGGGTTGGGCGGGGCAGAGCTTCGTGCCAATTCGTCTCTGTTGCAGCAGGCAGGTGGCTTCCCTAACTTGGCTCCGGGCGACTTCGGCTTCGCCTCATCTCTCAGATCAGCCAGACTGGAGTCTGGCTCTAAATGCGAGTATCTGGGAAGTTTTCCATAACTTTGCAGTGCTGGCAACAACTCCGCACGTGCTCCGCGTGCAAGGGTTCCCAAGGGTCCCCTAAGCTATACCTGTACTCAGCTCTGCAAGTGTTGAAAATGCACAGCTCTAATGCTCTCACAGTTTCTCACATAAATTAGTTTTGTGATAGCTTACCAAAATATATATACTCCATATTTACCTTAATAGTCTCCCCCACTCCCCTTGGTAGTCTTGGGGATGGAATCCAAGATCTTGCCCATGTTAGGCAAATCCTCTACTGCTGGCTCATATTCTAACCCTCTGGTCTCTTTTTCCCTCCCTCCCTCCCTCCCT
>NW_022196912.1:91177751-91202532 GCF_008632895.1 Mastomys coucha | reverse complement strand
TCCTTCCTTCCTTCCTTCCTTTGTTTTGTTGAGACAGTGTTTCCCAGCATAGTCCTGGCTACTCACTATGTAGACTAAGCTGGCTTTAAACTCACAGAGATTGTTTGCCTTCCACAAGCTGGCATTAAAGGCAGTGCCACCCTGCCCAGCTTATCATTAATATTTTAAGTATTTTTATCATTTGATGTGTATATGTGAATGTCTGTATACTTGTGAGCTCTCCATGTGTGTGCCTGGTATCACTTGATGTGTGTATGTGAGTGTGTATATATTTGTGAGTGCTCCGTGTGTGTGCCTAGAGCCTGTGGAGACCAGAAATTGTCGATTCATTCACCTGGACCTGGACTTAGAGGCAACTGGGAACTGCTATGTGGGTGCTGGGAACTGAACCCTCGTCCTCTGCAGAAGCAGCCAGTACTCATAACTGGCTGGATGTCTGAGCCATCTCTCCAAACCTCCCTTTTTTCTTTTGAAAGATAAATAGAACAGCCAGGCATAATTGTACAGGTCTTTAATCCCAGCACTTGGTAGGCAGGCTGAGTTCAAGGTCAGCCTGGTCTACAGAACAAGTTTTAGGACAGCCAGGACTACACAGAAAGACCCCCATCTCAAACAAAACAAAACAAAACAAAAATAAAAAGATAATCAGGGCAATAAAAATAGGCAAGATTTCTTTTCTTTTTTTTAAATTTCTTGACAGCCAGGGCTATTTAGAGAAACCCTGTCTGAAACCTCTCCCTAAATTTCTTTATTTTGTGGGTGTGCATATATGCGTGTGTGTGTGTGTGCTCGAGCACGCACAAGCACAAGTGCTAATAACACGTGGAGGCCAGAGGACAATTTGCTGAAGTCATTTCTCTCACTCCACTATGTGGATTTTGAGAGAGAGAGAGAGAGAGAGAGAGAGAGAGAGAGAGAGAGAGAGAGAGAGAGAGAGAGAGAGAGAGAGAGAAAGAGAGCTAGGCAGTAATAATATTCATCTACTTAGCCATCGGTCCCTCCTACCACACTTTAATATAATTTAAATTAGTATCATCTACCAAAATCTAAGCTGATGGCTTCCCGTAGTTATTTTGAAATCAACCTGCAAGTTAATATCCCTTCTCTGTAACTTAGCATCCTTATACCCTCTAAACATAGCTGTTAGTAGAGATGATTTTAGAGAGCCCTGAGCAAAAATCTAAGGGGCTTTGTTTGCAGGGAAGGGCATTGCGAAATTTACCAGAATGACCAGAAACATGGGAATAGGAGTGGGCCAGACAGATTGAATTGCATATTTTATATGAGCTGTCCATGAAAATGTGAACTAGTATGCCACTGTTGTTGTATGTATATAGACTTTTAAGGACAGGGTAAGATGAAGAGATGTAAAGGTTCTTGCTGCGTCTGGCTCTGCCAAGACCAGTGGAGGCACTGGATGTGCGAGTTCCCTGGGCTACCTTGGAAAAGAGAAACTATGCTCTTCGTTTTACCTTTTGGAATAGGCTGTTGTGTAAGTGGGTATGAACTATCACTACCTTATGTGTGAGCTAGGTTTCCATGTGGAATGCCTTACCAGCTCTTTATTGTCTTGGAGTTCCAGTGGGTCCTCTGGAGCAGCTTCTGGCTGTGTAAAAATATAGTAAGATTACTCCAACTATCCTTTATTATGCTGCAAGATTTTGTTGTTGTTGTTGTTGTTGTTTGAGACAGAGTCTTATTATGTAGCCTAGGGTGGCTTGGAATTGACTATGTAGATCAACTAGCCTCAAACTTACAGAAATTCATCTATCTCTACCTCACCAGCTTGTGTGTGTGTGTGTGTGTGTGTGTGTGTGTGTGTGTGTGTGTGTGTATGATGGTTTGTATATGCTTGGCCCAGGGAGTAGCACTATTAGGAGGTGTGGTCTTGTTGGAGTATGTGTGTCATTATGGGTGTGGGCTTTAAGACCCTCACTCTAGCTTCCTGGAAGTCAGTCTTCCACTAGCAGCCTTCAGATAAAGATGTTGAACTCTCAGCTCCACCTGTACCACGCCTGCCTGGATGCTGCCATGTTCCCACCTTGATGATAATGGACTGAACCGCTAAACCTGTAAGCCAGCACCAATGAAATGTCCTAAAATAGTTGCCTTGGTCATGATGTCTGTTCACAGCAGTAAAACCCTAATACAGTGTGTGTGTGTGTGTGTGTGTGTGTGTGTGTGTGTGTGTGTGTGAGTGTGTGTGTGTATCTTAAAACATTTATTTACTCTATGTGTATATGTGTGTGACTGGGTATATGCATTTGAATGAGGTGCATGTAATGCCAGAGGAAGCCAGAAGAGGGTATTGGATCCCTTGGAACTGGAGTGACAGGTGTTTGTGAGCCCCTATGTGGGTGCTAGGGACCAAACATGGGTTCTCTGTAAGAGCAGTAAATTCTCTTAATGGCAGACTCCATGCAGGAAGATCTACAGTGACAAGTGCACATCTGGAGCTGGCCCACCATTTTGCATGGCTGTGATGGGTGTGATGCCCTTGGAGAGGTACAGCCTCATGGGCTTTGTCCCAGGATTGCTTCTCACTCCTGCTGTGCCTTCTCTTGTGACAGTTTTGTCTGAGACAGAAAAGTGTTCCGGGAGAGCTGCTGGGAAAGTGTTCCCTGCCTGCAAAGACACAAGAAAAAGTTGAAGATTTCCTATTGAGCTTGTGCTTGAGTGAGGGTCACATTCATAGCCATCATGGGTGAGCTATGAGTGAGGACAGATTGGGATACACCAAAGGTAGCAAGCAGAAGATGGATGGCAGATTTTATGCCGACTGTGAGATCCAGATTAGTCAAACTCAGAGGGTCCTCATAGATTCAGCAATGTTGGATGTGGCCTTTATTTCACTTTCTATTTTCTCTGCATTGACTTCCTGATCTACAACTAAAAATGCTATCTCTCAGCTGGCTCTGGGTTAATTTGCTCTACCTGCATAGAAATAGTGGGCAGACCTCTTTTTTTTCTTCTCACTCTGTATGCATGCGCCCCTTTCTCTCTTCCTCCCTTATTCCCTCTTTCCACATAGTGACTTCCCTGACCTTGGTCCTTGGGGCCAGTGAACTCGCTCACTGAGAGCGGCTTCCCAATAAATCTGTCTTTAATACAACCGAAAGAGAGAGAGAGAGAGAGAGAGAGAGAGAGAGAGAGAGAGAGAGAGAAGAGAGGCTGGCGAGATGGCTCAGTGGTTAAGAGCACTGATTGCTCATCCGAAGGTCCTGAGTTCAGATCCCAGCAACCACATGGTGGCTCACAACCACCCGTAATGAGATCTGACGCCCTCTTCTGGTGTGTCTGAAGACAGCTACAGTGTATTATCGTGGCGCGAGCAGGGGCTGGAGCAAGTGGGCAGGAGTGAGTGGCCATCTGTACAGCTACAGTCTACTCATACACATAAAAATAAATAAATAAATAAATCTTTAAAAAATAAAAGAAAAAAGAGAGAAAGAAAGAAAGAAGGAAGGACAGAGAGAAAGAAATAAGGAAAGAGAGAGAGAGAGAGGGAGAGAGAGAGAGAGAGAGAGAGAGAGAGAGAGAGAAAGAAAGAGGGAGAGAGAAAATAAATAGTGGGGAGGGGGCAAAGAAAACCTCTTTTTTTTTTTTGGTTTTTCAAGACAGGGTTTCTCTGTGTAGCCCTGGCTGTCCTGGAACTCACTCTGTAGACCAGGCTGGCCTCGAACTCAGAAATCCGCCTGCCTCTGCCTACCAAGTGCTGGGATTAAAGGCATGCGCCATCACCGCCCGGCAGAAAACCTCTTTAAAGGCCATTCTCTGGTACCTTTCTGTTCTTCCAGTGATTGTCAGCTGCGGAGGCAGGAGGCAGACAGAAGTGGCAAGTGCTGCCCTCTAGTGTTAGGGCCCTCTGGCTAGGGCCCCTATAGGGTTTCAGATCCTCCTTTCTCTGCAGTCTCCAGTATTGTAGCTTTCTGCCTAGGCTTTGAGACTCTTTTGTAGCCCCTGAAGGCTTGCCTTAGTTGTCTACACCTTCACGGCTGACTGCCTACGCCTTTACAACTCAGCCATTGCTGGGACGACTGGAGTGTAAGTCGCTCTACCTAACTACCTTGCATTCTTTTTGAGCTCCTCTTAGAGATTAATGAGAAAGGTTACTTTTTTTTTTTTCAACAAGTCACACTAATTACAAAGTGATTTAAACCAATAGCTGCTCAAAACGGGGCATGGTGGCACACAATGTTTAGTCATAGCACTCAGGAGGCAGAGGCAGGCAGATCCCTGTGAGTTCGAGGCCAGCCTCATCTACACTGCAAGTCCCAGGCCAGCCAGAGCTTCAGTGTGAAACCTTGTCTAAAGAGAAAAGGAATCTAGCCAGTCATATTCTTTTCCATCCACTAGGGGGAGACATGAGCCTGCTGTGTAATACTTGCCGAGGTTCTAAGTAGAAAGAATTGAGTCAAATCTACACCAGATAATCCTCTTGTAGACTGTAACTCCCGAATCGTATCTTCAGGTCCTGAGGTCTCACATGGTAAAGAATAGTAAATGCGGAAGGGGAACACACATTAGCACTAGAGAGTGAGGATGCTACTAAACTCCAGCTCCATAGCTCACCTGAGCTAGGAAACCAACTCTTATTTAAAGTGTAACCTAAACAGGTTTTTAATGTTATTTTTATTGTTTTTTAAATGTGTATGGGTGTTTTATCTGCATGCATACCTGTGCACCACTTGCATGCCTTATGCCCATGGAAATCAGAAGTGGGCATTGGATCCCCTGGTATGACAAGTTCAAGACCAGCCTTGGGCAGCTTAGGAAGTCCCTGCATTAAAATAAAAAGTAAGGCTGGAAGATGGCTCAGTGGGTAAGACTTAAGGACCTGAATTTGAATCCCCAGCATCTGCATTAAAAAGCTAGGTATGGTTGTGTGTGCCTGTAATCCCAGCATTGGGAGGCAGATCCTGACAACCTGGTCAGCCTGCTGGTCAGCCACTAGGCTAAACAGTGAGCTCCAGCTTCAAAGGGAGACCCTGACTTGAGTGACAGAGAAAGAGATGTGACATCCTGCATAAGGTCTGATGCTCATGCACAGGTATGTATACCTGCAGACTTGGGTGCCTGTAACACACACACACACACACACACACATGCACACACACACACACACTTTCTTCTTAAGTTGCATTTAATCAGTATTTATCACAGCAGTTTAAGTGAGGATGCCTAGAAACAGGCTGGAGACAGAGCTTAGTTGTAGAGTGATTGACTAGTGTGTGTAAGATGCTAGGCTCCTTTCCTAGTTCTGTCAAACAAAGCATTGTCTATCCCCCATTTCTCCCGTGAACTATACTCTTGAATTATTCCCATTTTTTATGGGGAAAGTTTAAAGACATAAGTGTCCAGGCACAGAGCTAGCAAGTAGTTGAGATGAAAACTCACCCAGGCCCTGGATTCCACCCCTGCCAGGGGTGAGTCCGATCTGTCGGCCCTGCCCACAGAGACTCTTCCCACAACCACAAGATGAGGTTGGACAACAGAACGACTGGAGGTGGTTTCTAGTCTTCGGACCTGATGAGAGAAACTTCCAAAATACCAAAGAGAAAGAACAGCAAGTCCTCCCAGGGGAGGCTGCCAGGCTTCATACTTGGCGTCCTGGTCACTTCTTTGTCAGCTTGGTCCAAGTTAGAGTCATCTGGCAAGTGGAATTCAGGTGAGAAAATCCCTTCATCATCTTGGCCTGTAGGCGAGGCCATAGCTCCTTTGCTTGGTTGATGATCGATGTGGGATGGCCCTGTTCCTTGGGGGTGGTACCACCCCTGAGGTCCTAGGTTGTATGGGAAAGCAGGCTGAGCAGGCCAACACCAGCATTCATCCATGGCCTCTGCTTTAGTTCTGGCCTCTGCGTTTCTGCCTTGAGTTCCTGCTCTGACTTCCTTCAATGATGGTCTGTAAGTTCCTCCAGTTTGGTCAACACTCTTTCACAGCGATATAAAGCTAACCAGGGTAGCCTGAGGATGAGAACCCACAGGAAATTGGCATCATCAGGGTTTGAAATTTAGTCTGCAGAGACTCTGAGAGTTCCTGTGACTTTCTCTCTGATAGGAACCCAAAAACACAGACATGACCCCTCACCTCTGAAAGCCCGCAGAGTCCTGTCTCCAGCGTCTTCTCACCCACTTCTGTCAGGCCCTGAGTGGGGCTCATGGATTGCTTTTGTCTTCTCCATACATTTATCGTACAAAGCCTTGGGAAAATAGCAATGCTGAGAGCCTGGGGTCGGGAAAGAAACAGGTCCAGTTTGAAATTCTCGGTCTTTTTGTTTGTGAGGTGGTAAAATAAACAGTGCCTGTCTTGTCTGATTATTATGCAGATTCCTATAGTTTGGATCTTGAATGTTCTCCAAAGGCCCTCCTGTTGAAAGCCTAGATAGACTTCAGCCCCACCTATTTCCAGCAGGCAGTGGAAGCTTTAGGAGGTGGGGTCTGGTGGAAACAAGTTAGGCCACTGGGGGCATGCTCCTGATGTGGACACTGGGACTTCAGCCTCTTCTCTTGCTTTTCTCTTCCTCTGGCCATAAGGTGGAGAGCTTTACCTGCCATGTACTCCGTCTTGTTATAAGCCTAAAGCAATGGGGCCAACCAACCAGAAACCAGCAACCCTGAAACCAGCAACCAAAGGAAACTCTTTTGAGTGTAGGATAGGGGAGAGGTAGGCTCTTATTATATAAGATCAAGCTGGCCTTGGGCTCAGGATCCTCCTGCCATGGCTTCCTAAGTGTTGGGAGATACCAGTCCGCTTGTCTTTTAAGTTGATCTCAAGTATTTTGTTATAGGAGCACTAAGACCAAGATTGAGCAAAATGAAGCAGGCTGAATGGTGGTTGTGTCCTCTTCGTGTGAGAGCAAGTACCCTCATATTTCCTTATAGCTCAGACACTTAAGGTAATATGGTGTTCAGCATTAAGGGGGCATCCTTAAAGACATAAACGCACCAGACAAATAGCATCCTCAAAGAAAGGTGTCTTATGAAAGAATAAGTGGAATGTTGACTGTCAGAGAACTTTTAAGATGAAAGTAACTGAAGAAGCTGTCAAGGATTTTCTCTCCTAAATTGTATTTTAGAGTGAGGTGGGCATGGGAGAGTACAGGCAGGAGGAGAGGAAAAGGATGGGGTCCTACTGACAAGCCCGTGAGACAGGAACTCTGCCAGTGGACCTTTGGAGACTGCAGTAGTAAGAAATAAAATCCAGGAGCTACAGTCAGACATCAAAAATTTCAGGGACTGTGAGACCTCCAGTTCTGGGACTTTCGAAAACCCTATATGGAAGTGGATATTCCCTTTTGTAACCCCTCTCCTAGTCATCTTCCTGGTGTTACTATTTGCTCCCTGCCTCATTAATCTTGTTTCTACATTTCTTCAACGACAAATACAAAAAATTTCTAACCAAACTATTAATCAGCTCCTGTTACAGGATTACCAGCTGCTGCCCACAGATGAGCCGTTGTCCACAGAGGAACCTGATGTGAATGTTTACCAAGTAGATCTACCAAGTAGATGGTGAAAGTCAGGTACTCCCCATTGACGATGCCCCTAGACAGCAGGAAGTAGCTTAAGAGACACGACATCCTTGTTCTCTTTTCACCATCGGCTTCCCCTTGCCTTTTTCTTTCCTTCTCTTTATAATAACAGCAGTGGTATGAGTTTAATGGTATAAGTTCCCTGAAGGAAGTGCATATAGACCAACATCCAGACCAGACATCCATGGCCCTGCAGATGGCGATCTTTTTTTAAAAAAACATAATAACCTTATCTCTTACTTTTTATTCTTTTAAAAGTTGGCACCTAGTTGGGGCTGGAGGGATGACTTTGGTTAAGAGCACTAGCTGCTCTCCCAGAGGACCCAGGTTAGATTCCCAGCGTCTACATGGTGGCTTTCAACTGCCTGTAATTCTAGTCCCAAGTGATTGGATACCCACTTCTGATCTCTGAAGCCACCTGACTTAAACATGCTGCACAGACATACATGCAGGCAAAACACACATACACATAAAACACGATGCATAAGTGTACATCCATGTGGATACACGTGTATAGTGTGGGATAATTAGGGTAACCTCATCAACAGTTATTATTTCCTTCTGTTAAGGGGATTCAACATTTTGTCTTCTAGCTTATTGGGGGGGAACAGGGTCTCTGCAGGGGGGCAGGTAGCCCAGGTTGATCTTAAGCTCCTCACAGGTGGTCTTTAGCGCCTGACCCTCCTGCCTCTTTCTGTCACACGCTTCAACTATAAACATGGACCACACCTGGTCTCCCTATGTACTTTGAAATACACAGTAAATTGCTGAAAGTTATAATTGCCTTACTATGCTATAGAATGATAAAATTTACTTCTCCTTTCTAACTATAATTTTTGTATCCTTTTGTAACCTCTGCAGATCTGGGTTTTTTTGTTTGTTTGTTTTTGTTTTTCTTTCTTTCTTTTTTTTTTCTGCTATGGATGCTTTTTAAAAACATTTTTAATTTTTAATTTTAATTTTTTTTACTTTATTAGATATTTTCTTTATTTTCATTTCAAATATTATCCCCTTTCTTGGTTTTCCCTCTGAAAACCCCTCATCCTATCTCCTCCCCCTGCTCACCAACCTGCCACTCCCACTTCCCTGTCCTGGCATTCCCCTACACTGGGGCATGGAGCCTTCTCACGACCATGGGCTTCTCCTCCCATTTATGTCTAACAAGGCCATCCTCTGTTACATATGCAGGTGGAGCCATGGGTCCCACCATGTGTACTCTTTGGTTGGTGGTTTAGTCCCTGGGAGCTCTGGGGGTACTGGTTTGTTCATATTGTTGTTCCTCGTATGGGGCTGGAAACCCCTTCAGCTCCTTGGGTCCTCTCTCTAGTTCCTCCATTGGGGACCTTGTGCTCAGTCCAATGGTTGGCTGAGAGCATCTGCCTCTGTATTTGTCAGGCACTGGCAGAGCCTCTCAGGAGACAGCTATATCAGGCTCCTGTCAGCAAGCACTTGTTGGCATCCACAATAGTGTCTGGGTTTGGTTACTGAATATGGATCCCCAGGTGGGGCAGTCTCTACATGGTCTTTCCTTTAGTCTCTTTGTTTTTGTTTTTCAAGACAGGGTTTCTCTATGTAGCTTGGAACTCATTCTATAGACCAAGATGGCCTCAAACTCACTGAGCAGATCTAGATTGAAACAAACAAACAAACAAGTTATCCAATGTTTATTAGTTTGATATGGATTCAAAGGACAATATAAATCCTTTCCCTTGTATTTATTTATTATTAGTTGTGTGTGTGTGTGCATATGTGTGAATGCTTGTGTGTGGGAGGTGTGTGTGTGATGCATGGGTGTAGTAGATGTGGAGTTCAAGAGTACAACTTGTGGGAGCTGACTCTTGTACTTTTTTAAAAAAAATTATTTATTTATTTGAGTACACTGTAACTGTCTTCAGACACACACCAGAAGATTGCATCAGATCCCATTACAGATCGTTATCAGCCACCATGTTGTTGCTGGGAATTGAACTTAGGACCTCTGGAAGAGCAGTCAGTGCTCTTACCTGCTGAGCCATCTCTCCAGCCTCTTCTACCTTTTTAGGTAGGTTCCAGGGACTGACCTTAGAGTATTGGTGGTTAATTTGCCTTTATCCAGGGAGCCATTTCTTGGGTTCAGTATGAGGCATTTCTAGTACTTTTCTCTAATGAGTGAAAAATTTAAGAATGTTAAATGCAGGAGAAATAGAAAAAATAGTCAATTAAGAAAAAAAGATTGAACTACAGAATCAGACCGTCTTATTAGAATATGTGGCCTCTTAAACCACGTATGCCTATAGCCCTTCTCTTTCCTGACCTCATTTTTTTGCGACTGTTACACTGTCTGGCCTGTTATTAATACTGTTTTATCCTGAGCCTCAAGAGATAAGGACACTGCATTTCCAGAATTGCATTCGAGTCATTTATGAAATTGTATCTTATAATTTGCCACCGTTTCTGGAGGCTCTTTATCATCTCCTTCTCAAATGGGCGTGCACAGTCACACCAGGGCTAGTTTTCCTTCTAGGTCATGTGAGAACGCTACTTTGGAGCTGGGGGATGAGGCTAAGGATGCAAGTCCTTCAGGCTATTTGGTTTCAAACGGCCAGACTCTTAGCAACTCAGAGTATTTGGGAGACTCAGGCGGAAGTCCAGCATCAAGGAGCAGCGCAAAAGTTACTTACTATACCTGCTTATGTACAGGCGTCCACGATCAGGACTGAGACGTGCGTGGGAGGCTTGTAGGGGGCTAGTTGCAGAAACTGGTTTGCCCAAGTGATTCATTAAAACTGCCAGACAGACGAGTCTTGTCTGGTGGCCTGGGGACGTAAACATCAAGTTAGGTCCCAATTGCTGTTGATGTCCTTGTCACCTGGATTGCCAATCAAATATATATACATATTAGTAAAGAGTTCATTTATATAGTTATGCTCATAGGTGGTCAGGTCTAGAGCAGAACTTGATAAAATTTCACATAGCACTACCCAGTTTTACAGGACAGTCCCACATTACCACTTCAGGTTATGTCACACAGAAGAAAAAAAAATCATATGCCAATAGACACAAAAGCAGAAGGTTAGCCGGTATATAGATACACTTGAAGTGGAACATTTGTTTAGCCATATGCATGTAGGTACACCCCAACTCTGAGCCTCAGTTTCCCTATCAGTAGAAAGGGACAGACTCTTGGAATCTAGGAAGATCCAGGGAAGCCGGTGACCAGAATTTTGCAAAGCTGCTGTCTGAGGCCGTCTGAGGGCTGGAAATATGTTCAATAAATATTACATCCCTTTTTAGTACCACAAATATGGGTGCTCTACTCAAACTCAGCTCCCAATGTTAAGTCGCATTGTCATAAGAGCACTGAGCCTTCCCAGTGAGAATCACCCCATGCACTTAGAGAATTAAGAAAACTTTAATAACCACACACACCGGTTCTGGCTAATTTACAATGACAGGCCATGGACAGAAACCCATGTACCGTCTCTCAGCTTCAAGTTACACTTCAAGCAATTAAACATGTTTTGCAGGAATTCCAAGGTTTGGCTGTTTGGGCAAATGAAAAGATTTGAAATATAAAAATATTGTCATAGTTATGTTGGAACAGACCAGGACTGCTTTCCCCGGGCAGCTGTTAACCAGGGTCATCCTGTCTGCCTGGCAGATCTGGGCTCTTCCAGATAAGAGGCACGGGGCCAGCCAGGGTCGTCTTCTCAAAACTGCCCACCAGAGGCAGTGTTCCTTTAACTGAACCTTATTTTTGTGTAATGGAATACTTTCTAAGCAAGTCTGTTGGGAAGGCCTTTATAACACCAGTTTTTTACCTCCGTTTCCTCCTTCAGCCATGTACAAAGTCTGTCCCTCCCTCCCTCCTTCCCTCCTTCCTTCCTTCCTTCCTTCCTTCCTTCCAGTCTGTCTGTCTATTTTTCTTTCTTTTTTGGTTTTCCAAGACAGAGTTTCTCTGTGTATCCCTGTCTCTCTTGGAACACACTTTATAGAGCAGGCTGGCCTTGAACTCACAGAGCTCCACCTGCTTCTGCCTCCTGAGTTCTGGGATTAAAGGTGTATACCACCATGTTGGCCTACCACTTCGGTCTGGGCAGTGGAGAGGACCCCTGGCATGCCACATTAGGCAATGCCATTGTGGCTGATCATCACCAACAAAGGTGTTACTGCTCTGCAGTGACTAAACTCTACTAGTATGGGTTCTGCCGCTTAATCTACAACTTTATCAAGAACCAGAACCCCATGGACGTCTTTGAGGAAGATTGAGCCCACCTAGATTTGAGTAAAGAATGAGATAATGTGTGCTCAAGGTGTAATGGACACCCCAGAAGTCAAGTGGCAGAAGGTTTTATATGAGTGGCAGCCATTCCCTGATAACTACGTTGACCAGAGGTTCCTGGAAGAACTCCGGAAAAACATCTATGCCTGGAAATACCAATACTGGGCTGTGGTATTTGAGTCCAGTGTAGTGATTCAGCAGCTGGGCAGTGTCTGTGTTTTTGTAGCGATCTGGTGGTACATGGATGAGGGTCTTCTGGCTCCTCAGTGGCTTTTTGGGACTGAACTGGCATCTTCCTGGGTTGGTTATGTATTATTTGATCTTATTGCTGGAGGAGATGGACAGAAGAAGAGTGGGCAGACCTGGTGGGTGGATCTGAAGAGTACTCTGGTCTTCATTACTTTCATTTACGGTTTTTCACCCATGCTGAAGAGTCTGTTAGCATGGACACGATTTATGCCATGTCCGTCTCATCTTCTTTGATTATGGCGCCAATGCTGCTATCATATCCAGCACCCTGTCCTTGAACATGACCATCTTTGCTTCTGTCTGCCTGGCCTCGCGCCTCCCCCAGTCACTGCACGCCTTCATTATGGTCATGTTTGCCATTCAGAGCTTTGCGTTGTGGCCCATGTTACAGAAGAAACTGAAGCTATGTGGGGGTCACTCTGCTCTTTGCCTTTTCAGTGACCGAGCAGGTGCATAACATCGTCAAAGCCCCAGGCTCCATCCTTGGCACCAAAAACAGCAGCAAAAACAAGCTATTGAATTGATGTTGCTCATCATATGTAGCACAATTGAGTTTTAATAATTCAGTGCTCTGTTCCTGAAGGTTTACTAGTAAGGTGTTCAGTCTCTGTTATAGGGTATTTAGGAAAGAGGAGTTTTCTGTCACACCTTGTGACTGCTTCGCTAGGCAGTTTGGGGATGAGATAGAGCCAAGCTTGTGACCCTGCTAAGCAAAAGCATCATTGTTACCACAGGTTGCAGGGTACTTTTTGGTTTAACCATTGACATCCACTATCTCAAGAGTCCTTTCGTTTTGGGTCATGGTTCAGGTAGACTGGAGGATAATCACCCTTCTTACTGTCATTCAAGCAGACAAAGTACCTATCCGGGTACCATTATCCTTCCTGGTGGGCAGGGTGAGTCAGAGAGTCAATTTCCTTTCCTCTGTTCATTCTCTTTGCTTCAGATGTTCTGCAATGATATGTCCTGTGTAATAAGCAGTAAGCTGTGGGTGTTTGAGGGTCTTTGACAAGAGAACATGCTGCCCCCATGAGCAGGGCACTTTCTGAGGAAGCATGACACCCAGTCTGGGGCTGTACTTCTGAGAATGATGGGGTGGCAAGAGATGCTGGGGAGGGCTTTGTCTGTAGGAGGCATCAGGGTTCTGCACAGAGAAAACCTCAAGTCAGCTTTATTGCTGATCCATTGTGAATGTGTGGGAATTTTTGTTGTTATGGTTTTAATTTTATTTGTTTATTTATTGTTTTTTTTTTTTTCCAGACAGGGTTTCTCTGTGTAGCCCTGGTTGTTCTGGAACTCACTCTGTAGACCAGGCTGGCCTCGAACTCAGAGCTCCTCCTGCCTCTGCCTTGCGAGTGCCAGGATTAAAGGCGTGGGCCATCACCTCCTGGCTTTTGTAGATGTGGTTTAAACAGACACAGGACACGACTTGAGGCTTTGTCTTACGTTCAAATCCTTCTCAGCCACTCACAAGCTGTGTCATCTTACTCTTCATGGATATCTATTTTCCCATTCATAAAATTGGAATAATTAATGACAGAGTTTGCTCTATAGGCAGATATGACAAGGGGATTGCACATTTGAATTTGGAAGCAACTTGTGTTACATAGTGAGTTCAAGGCTAGCCTGTGCTACATAACAAGACTCTTCCAAAAAATTAAAAAGTAAAAAAGAAAGGAAGGAAAAGAAACAATGTGTTTCATATAGCCATGGTGTATAAAATAAAAAGGTGACATATACATGTGTTGGTTAGTTTTTTTTGTTGTTGTTGTTAACTTGACACAAGCTACAGTCACCCAAGAAGAACTAACTTCAATTGAGAAAATGCCTCCATAAAACCGCCTGGAGGTGCCCGACAGTGGTGGCATTCGCCTTTAATCCCAGCACTTGGGAGGCAGAGGCAGGTGGACTTCTGAGTTCGGACCAGCCTGGTCTACAGAGTGAGTTCCAGGACAGCCAGGGCTATACAGAGAAACTCTGTCTCAAAGTCTCAAAAAACCAAAAAAAAAAAAAAAAAAAAAAAAAAAAAAAAAAAAAAAACAACCAAACCAAACCAAACAAAAACACCTATAGGCAAGCCTGTGGGATATTTTCTTGGTTAACGATTGATGGGGGCAGGCTCTTCCCATTGTAGGTGGTACTAGACCTGGCAGGTAGTCCTAGGTTGTAAAAGACAGTAGGTGGGGCAAGCTGGGAAGTGGAGGTCTGTAAGCAGTGCCCCTGCATTGTCTCTCATCAGCTCCTGCCTCCTGGTTCCTGCTCTTCCTTCATTATAGACTGCAACTGTAATCTGAAATGAATCTTTTCCTCCCCAAGTTGCTTTTGATCTTGGTGTTTATCACAGCAATGGAAATCTAGCTCACACACACACACACACACACACACACACACACACACACACACACACACGAAAACATCATGTAGTTAAATGTCCGTAACTGGTCACTGTGTATAATGACCACTGTTGCCACTGGGTTTCTTCTTTATACTGTAGCTTCACACAGTGGATGTAAGCTCTGTGAGCCTCTGTGCTCATCTGGAAGTTGGAGCCAGTGTTACCTGTCCCTCGGAACTGGTATAGGGACTGAACGTGATGCAGTACAGTCTGGCTTGGTGTAGATACTTGGTAGATGTCAGCTTTCTTTCCCTCATACCACCTTTACCTGCCTCTTGGCTCTGGACTGAGAATTCCTCCACTGATGTTCCACCGTAGATGACTTTTTAAAATTAAAAATGTATTATTGTATGTGTATATAATGTGGGTGTGAATGTGGGTGTGTGTATGCCACACATTTTATGTAGTAATCAGGGTAACTTTTGGGAGTTGGTTCCTCCCTTCTCTCCTTCCATCTTTTTATTTTTAGTTATTTATTTTTTTATGAATATGGGTGTTTGTCAGCATGTGTGTATGTACCATATATGTGCCTAGTGACTGGAGGTCAGAAGAGAGTACTGGCTCCCCAGGGACTGGAGTTACAGGCAATTGTGAGCCACCATGTGGGTGCTGGGACTGAGCCCAGCTCTTATGTAAATATTTCTACCTTACTTGGGTTCCGTGGACTAAACTCAGCTCTGCCAGACCTGCTTGGCAAGTCCACTTATTGACTGAGCCATTCTGGCCTCCCTCCGATGAATCTTGTTAACAAGTATCATTAAACAACTGACTTGTTTAAGATCTCTACTTCAACTTTTCTACCCAAGGCAGGAAAGGAGGAAGGACTGAGTGATTCAGGACACACAGACACACAGGAAAGGGCACGGGGATGTGCAGACTGGTGAGTATCAATCTCATTCTTGCCTGTCCTCAAGGAATGGTCTCAGTAGCCAGCCACTGTCCCGTCCACTCTACCCTTCAAGGACGGCGACATTCTACCTTACAAATGGAGAGAACACAGGACTTTTAGCTTAAATGAAACCTGTACATGGGATGAATGTGGGCAGTGAGACTTTTGGTATAGCCTTTGCTCATAGTCTATAAAATACATGCTTCTCTACATGGGTAGTCTGTGGTGCCTACCTGTGGGATTCATAGACCCAGGCTTCAGGAAGGTGCTTGAAGGCATTTTGGTTACAACCAAAGTGTTGAGGTTGGCATTGTACAAGTTTCCCTCCAAATGCCCCCTTGTTTTTCTTCTATTAAATTACTGTCCACTGAGAATCGCATTTCAAGTCTGAAGAAGAGACAGCTCAGCTGTTAAGATAGCATGCTGCTCTTGCATAGAAGCTGAATTTTGTTCCCAGCATCCACGCTCAGGAGGGAACCCCACACCTAATCCCACGCATGTGCACATATCCAAGTGCACATAATTTAAAAGATAAAAAGTCGATCTTTAAAATCCTTCACAAACATCCCCATGATGGGTGGGGATGGCGTGAGGACTAACTAGGTACCCTTAGTCCTCAAAGACTAAGGTATGATTCCAGCCTTTGTACAGTATGGTCACTTCCATTCTAACGCGGTAGAGCTGGAAGGATCAGAGTGGCCATCTGGGGGTGCCAGAGACTCTCTCCGCCAAGGAAGAGAGGAACCCCGTAAAAACGTAGGCAGATTTTCTCCAGGTGAATTCTAGGAGGCAAGCGGGATCTTGGACCTAACCCATTGCTCCCCCTTAAAAAAAATAAATAAAAATTAAAAACAAAAACAAAAAAAACCCCAAACCTCGTTTTCTTTGCCCACTTTCATCGCTAGCCGCTGATAGATGACCGTTCAAGCCGCCACCTCCAGCCCATTGCCTTGGCTTTCTTGGGCTCAAGCTAACACTCCCTGGAAAGGGTTCTGACTTCATTGCCCCGTTATTACTGCTTATGTCGGTGCAATTACCCGAACCCGCGGCCTGGCCCAAGCTTCTCAAGGAGAGTTGTAAGCATTTAATGACACGCACGTGGGTCAAAGTATGGAAACAGGATGAAGTGTGGTCCCTGGACGCACACGGTCAAGTCCAGAATCCCTGGGGATCTGATCAGAAATTCTCATTCCCGGGCCCCGTCTCAGTCCTCCATCGTCAGTCTCTCGGACGTGGAGGTGTCCCTAGTGGGTGACTGTGAAGTGGCTGGTGGCGGACATCCAGTGGAGCTGGCTGAGCGGCGCGGGAGCGCCTGAGATCTCCGGCTCCGGGTTTGTGTCACGTGAGCTTCTCAGCTACCCTCCCACACTCTTTTCTAGGTCTTTAAAAGAAAGACGCACTAACGTCCGTTCATCGCGGGCAGTCTTTGCCGCTTCTCCAGCTGCTGGCCTTTTGAAACGCACTTTTGGGTTTTTGCCTTCTCCTAGGCTTCTAGAATTGACCATCTCTTGAAACTTCCTGGGAGTAGAGGAGGTGGGGAGCTGGCCAGGAGGGAGCGGCTTGTGCAGCCACTGGCATCCCTTGGCATCCGGGTCTGGCAGCCTCCGCAGGGCTGAGCAATAACCAGTGGCTGCGAGTCTGGCTCGCTCGGGAACGGAGGAAAGCACGTGTCTACATTTACAGAATGCAAAAGAGAGAATGTTTACCTACCAGGTAGGTATCATAGGGAGGCTTCACTGACTTTGTGGGAAGCCTGCAGAGTTTAGAACAGTAAAGGGGCTGGGGCAGAGGGATGGATGCAACTGTTCTGAACACTACCGGAAACAGAAATTTTATTGACTTTTGGGTTAGTTATATAAATATAATTGTCTTTTAAAGGAAGAAAATTCCTGTGGTTTTCCTAGCAGTGGATAAGGAGATGACGCCTCTTGCTTGAGTATTGTGGACCAGGGAAGATAGGCCTATCTTAGGCAAGTGATCATGGCTTGAGAAAAGCGATTCGACTGGCAATCCTTAATCGTGTCAGAAATAGTTTAACTTCTTTCCTGGATAGTCTGAGATTCAATCTGATTTCTCTTATATGCTGGAGAGGAATATCTAACTGTTGCTTCTTCCAGATTACCTGTAGTGACTGCTTCATAGTGGAAAGAGAAAATTAGGTCAAGTGAATATTGTTGGTTGTGTGTGTTAGTGTGTGTGTGTGTAAAACAAAACTATGAATTTGAGCACTATTCAGAAAGCAAGCTTGACAGTTTTACTTAGGATTTAGAAGGCAGGTTTGTGTTTGGCACATAGTACCCTCAAGGAAAGATTTTTATGTCTTGTTCTATTTCAAGTGTTTTTGTGAGCATCACTTGAAATTCCATTGTTACTGTAATGATCCGGCTCATGGTGGATATTTCCTCTTTCTCCATGTAAATGTTATTTAAAGAGTGAAAGGAAAGATTAGAAAGCAGATCTATAGTGACAAGAAGGACGCAATAGGTAGCCTCATTTTTTTTCCAGAGCAAGTCTGACCTATGGGGTTCTCAACCTGTGGGTCGCGACCCCTTTGGGAACCCTTGACCTCCAAAAAGCTTTTACATTACAATTCACAACAGTAGCAAAATTACAGTTATGAAGCAGCAATGAAAATAATTTTGTGGTTGGAGGTCACCATAACACGAGGGTCTGTAGTAAAGGGATTGCCCCACTAGGAAGGCTGCCCTATAGACATTCTATCTGTAGTAAAAGATGAGAGTTTATCAGTCAGTGTTCAAGCGGGAACTCTAGGGTTCCATTTTATGTTCAATAGTTGTCTAGATGAATCTGAAATTCTTATATCAAGAGCAGTTTTAAAGGCAACATTTTAAATCTTGCCCAAGATATGTAAATGATTGAAATCAACAAAAAGCATGTATAAGACAATTTCAAGGTGGGTCTGAGGAACCCAAATGGTTCTAGTCAAATTTGACGTTTCTCAGAATTTATTTTTACTACAGAAAGATAAAATTTCATACTAAATTCAACATATCAAATATATAAATTAGCATTTAATAGACCTTATGCCCCCCTTTAAAGACTAAGACACTGTAATTCTTATTAAATGTGTATCCAACAGGCAATGACTTAAAATATGTTTCATGTTAAAATTTTAGTTGATGTTTTGAGTCATTTTATGGAATGGTTAGAAAGTGATTATGTAAAATTCTAAGAAATAAACTCCAATCATTTTCAGGAAAGTTGTTTTGATTAAATATGCAAAGCCCTTGAAAACTGAACATTTGGTTATTAGACTTCATAATTCAGTGTTTAGTATATTGTTATGGAAATTTGAAAAAGTTCTTCTTATTGCAGTATTGTTTATAAACAGTTGCATTTAAGCTTTAAAAGAAATGCCACTCAAAGATTCGTGATAGAGAAGAATCAGCTTTTCCTTATTTTACAAGATACAGATTCAGTTTTAAAGAGCTGCGAGTGAGTCAGTTCTTACTGGTCAGTTTAGAGTAGGTTTCCTTTGTCCCTACCATGAAATTAACTGAGGGGCCTTAATAGTTTTCTTTGAAAAAGATACATGTAAAGGTAACAACTGCTAAACAGAAGCAGCGGAAGGGATGCCTGGGGCTTGAGAAGTATCCCTGACGGGTGAGGGATGTAGGTTGGTTGGCATGCGCAGCGCCCTGGCCTCTATCCACAGCAGTACATGAATCAAGCATGCTTGCCTATAACCCTAGAACTCAAAATACAGAAGCAGGAAGATCAGGAGTTTAGGAACAACCTTGGCCACGTAGCAATGTTTATGCTAGCCTAGACTGCATGAGACCTTGTCTTAGAAAAGAAAAGAGCAAGAAGAAAAATGTATCTATACCTATTTGTCTTGGCCATGAAATTCTCTCTGGCATCTGTGTGGGTGAGTTTTTACTGTTGTGGGGAACACAGGTGTGGAATGTATGGATGGAGCGCTTTGTGGTGGGCAGCTGGAAGAAGAATAGAGGTCACCTGTCAAAGCTGTTTGCATCCTTGAGCCCAAGATATGGTCCTCAGAGGAGGTGGCATCTTCTCTGAACACGGAGCAGACAGGGTCCTTATGGCCCAGCTAGTTAGGCTGCTTGAAGTGATGGATTTCTGCCAAACGCGAGTTTTTAAAAAGGCAAAATTCAGAAGCAAAGGCCTTCACAATCAGAAAGCCTTTTTTTTTTTATTTTCAATTGTCCATCTGGAGAGGTGAGCCCAGTGGCTTGTCCGTGGGCTAGCTAGGACTCTTTACAGTATAATGAGACCTCGTGGAAGGTTTTCACACAAGCACCTCCTCCCTTCCCCAGAGCACTGGGAAAATTCGCATTCCTTAATATTTTCTCTTTTTTACTGAAGAGGACAGGAAAGTTTGAGGAGCTTATGTGACTTATGTAAGCCTGGTTTTTAGTCATTGTGCAGCCCAGGATATGATGTTGTGCTCTGTGCACCAGGCCAGAATACACATGAATATAGGCTGGATAGTAACTGATGTCTGTCTGTCCTTCTGCATGTGGTACCTGTGGAGGCCAGAGGAAGGTGTCAGGTCCTCTGGAGCTGAAGATATAGGCAATGGTAAGCCACTTGATATGGATGCTGGGAGCCGAATTTGGGTCATTTGAAAGGGTAGCAAGTACTCTTAACTGCTGAGCCATCTGTCCTGGCCACTTTAATTTATTATTATTGTTGTTGTGTGTATGTATGTATGTATGTATGCATGCATGCATGCATGATGCCTATTAGAGCATTAGTTATGGTATGTGTATACCATAACTCTGTATGTGTCTGGAGGTTAGAGGACAACTTTTCTCTCATTTTCCTGTGGATTCTGGTGAATAAACTTGGTCAGCTTGTGAAGTAAGTGATTTTACCCACAGAGCCATCTCACCTGTTTTTTTGAGACAGGGTTTCTCATCCGTCTGGTATGGACTGTTGTGTGGCTTTTTTACATGGATTCTTGAACTGCATTGGATCTTCATGCTGGCAGAACAAACACTTTACTGACTGAGTTATCTCTTCAACCCAGGTGATTCATGCTTCTTAAAGGCCTGATGATGGGGCTGGACAGGTAGCTCAGTGGTTAAAAGCCCTTGCTGCTTTTTCAGAAGACCAAGGTTTGATTCCTGGCACCTACATGGTAGCTCACCACCATTTGTGACTCCTACTCCAGGACATCTGGTTTCTTTGGGTACCAGATACACATTCAGTGCACAGACATCCGCAGGCAAAATGCTCATATATAGAAACTAACAATAAGTAAATCTTAAATAAGAGGCCTGATAAGAAGAAAACACAGCAGAGGTTTCAGATGGCTGCTACTGGACATTACAGATAGAAGTTTGATGGAGCCCACTGAGCTTCCAGATGCTGGAATGCTAACTACATTCCTTTTGGAGATGAGACACTAAGAGCCTGTGGATTCAGTGAGACCTTCTTTGATCACGATGCTAAAACTTTATCAAACCACTTAATTATATTTTATCAAACCATTTAATTATATTTTTGTTCACTTTGTATTATTTTGAAGTCTGTTGCTCAAATTTGTTAGAAATTTCCTGTTCTCTTGACTTATAATTTCCTAAGTTTAATTAGTTTTCATGCTACAATTCAAGAGTACTGTGTTTGTTCCTTATGGAGGTTTATGCTTAGATTTAATGGTGTCTTTCTGTTTTTCTTTTTGTTGATTGACTTCTTCTTTTCAAGACAGAATCACAGTGCACATCTCTAGATAGCCTGGAACTCAATATATAGAACAAACTGGCCCCAAAGGTGCAGCTATAACTCATGCCTCTGCCATTCCAGGGCTGGGAATGCAGGCATGTGCCACCGTACTTGGCTCATTTCAGTAATACTCTATCTGAGCTGTAAAGGGCTGGGATGTGGCTCAGTGTTCACACAGTGTTTGCCTGGCATGCAAACAACTCTACACAGCACCACATATGCTGCATATGGTTGTGTACATCTGTAATTGCAGACCTGGGGAGGTGGAAGAGTTCAAGGTTCTCATTAGTAATAGAGCAAGTTCAATACCTGCCTGGGTTACATGAAACACTCCCACAACCAACCAAACAAACCAACAGAAAGTAGGACTGGAGAGGTGACCCAGTGACTACACATGCAACCACGAGGAGCAGAGTTCTAACCCCAGCAGTGGTGTGGCAAGCTAGATTTCCCTTGTTTGCAGTTTTAACTCCAGCAGGGATGGAGAGAGGAGATTCTGGAGTTTTGGGCTTACAGGCTAACAGAGAAAAACTTGAGATCTAGGTTCAGAAGGAGAAGGAATGGGTAGGGAGTGGCAGAGAAAGGCACCAAAATACACTCTCTGGCCTGCATGTGCGTATACAGATGTGTGTGCCTGCACATACATACGTACACACATGTACACACACACACACACACACAAATAAATACATAAATCTTTGAAAAGGAAGGTAACATATATACCACAATGACTATACTCATTTTTGAACATAATTTTTATTTGTTAAATTGGACCTTTTATTTTGGCTTTTTATATTTTTTGTAATGTTCAAGAAATTTGCATTTTAATACTACCTCCAGATTTTGTGTATGAATACAATTGCTATGCCTGCCAAGGGCTTGTGTGTTTTGCTCTCAGTTGATAGAAGGCATGCTGTTTAAAGTCTATTGTTAAAGTTCTTTAAATGTGTTTTGATTTAGGATTTGGCAGCATCAGACATGCTCAGATGATACAGGCAAACAGAGCACTGAAGTATGATCTGAGAGCTGAAATACTGGAGATACAGCCCAGTGAGGGCTGTGTTAAGATAGACCTGGGGCTCAAGAGACTGCTCAGTGGTTAAGAGCACTTGATGCTTTTCCTCCTTATTATCCACCGAATTTCCCCTACCTTTGACTCTTTGGCTTGTCTCTTCTGTGGGTTATAGCAGTCTGGGTCAAACCAGGACATACAGTTATATGATACATTTAACACGAAGAAATACTAACTGTAAGAAGAGATAAGTATAAACTACTCAGAAATAGTTTAGAACCTGCTAGGCAAGGTGAGGTTTGGCCATTGACCTGCAGTGATATCAGCTTGTTTAGGGGATCTAGGGTTGGGTTGCTGATAAAGCAATAGGTCCCCTCTAAAATGCTGTTCAGTGGCTGGCTGCCAGAAGCCAGGACATGCACACAAAGTGGAACCCTGGATTCAAGGTCAGATGGCCTTTGGAGCATGGACTGTGCCAGGGTGAAGAGTCTTGTTCAATGGATGACTCTGCAGTGTTCAACCTTTGGGCCACAGTCTAGAGAGGTGCCTGTGAAAAGGTCGTTGCCATGCATAGGGTAATACTGCTCAGATTTCATTCTGGACCTTAGGCTGGGGCAAGCTCCACCCTGGATCCTCTCCTGCATACTGCCTGTTTCTACCAGGTCCAGAAGTTGGAGCCTCTTTGTCTCATGGTGTCTCGCTTGCGCCCTCTACTGAGCTTAGTATTGAGCTCAGTTTGTTTTTACAGGACATCTATTATTGATTGATTGATTGATTGATTGTATAAATTCTATATTGAAGGTTGCATCTACTACTTATTGATTGATTGATTGTATAAATCCTATATTGACTGTTGCTTTTAAAGTTTAGAGACAATAGACTTCACAAAGTTACTGTGGTCAGACAGATGATTTATATGATAAATTTCTTATTTTTGTTATTGTGTATTTATTGCATATTTGAATATGTTAAAACTATAATAGTCTCACTCACTGATGTACCTCTTTTATGCTTATTTTTCAGTAACAGCTTACGTGGTTCTCTGGAAAAAAACGTCTATGCATTCCTGTATTTTTAAATCTAAAAGTAATTTTGTGATAAATTATTGTGGTTTAAAGTTCTCATAGTTGAAGCCTAGAGAGATGGCTCAGCAGTTATGATCACTGGCTTCTACTGCAGACAGCCTGCATTTGGTTCAATTCCGAGAATCCACATGGTAGTTCACAGCCATCTGCAACTGCAGTTCAAGGGGATCCTGACACCTCTGTAGGGTCCAAGCATACATGAGGTACACAGACATACAGCAGGCAAAACATCCATACATATAAAATAAAATAACATCATCTTGTAGTTGACATTAACAACAATGGAGTAATAAAGAAGTGAATGGAGTGTGTGTGGCTTCATTGATAGAGTACTCCTCTAGCAAGCATAGGATCCTGAGTTTGATCCCTGTATTGTTCAAACTCAACACAGTGGTGAATTCATCTAATCCCAGCACTTAAGAAGGAGATAGAGGCAGGAGGATCAGAAATTCAAGGTCATCTTTGGTTCCATAGTAGTTTGAGGACAGCGTGGGATGCACAAGAACCTGTCTCAAAAAACAGTCAATAAGATAGAGAATGGGAGCTGTACACTGTGCGTTTCCACCCTGTAGGTGGTGTATACATCTTCCAGAGCACACGTGTAGTTCTCTACTATGTGTGTGAGCATTGTTAAGGTAGCACAGATACTAGAATTAAAAAAATAAAACAAAACTCTATGCGTGTGCGAGAGACAGAGACAGGGAGACAGAGAGAGCATGGGCATGGGTGCTGTGGTATGTGTGTGCCTCCGCAGGACACTTTCAGGGATTTTCTCTTTCCACTGTGGGTTTTGGAATTAACTCATGTCATTGGCTTTGAGCAGCACTTTTATTTTATTTTATTTTATTTTATTTTTTGGTTTTTTGAGTTTTCGAGACAGGGTTTCTCTGTGTAGCCCTGGCTGTCCTGGAACTCACTCTGTAGACCAGGCTGGCCTCGAACTCAGAGATCTGCCTGCCTCTGCTTCCCAAGTGCTGGAATTAAAGGTGTGCACCACCACCGCCCGACTAATATATATACATATATATATTATATATATAATTTTATTTTATATGCATTTGTGGGAGGGTGCCAGATTCCCTGGAAATGGAGTTACAGACAGTTGTGAGCTGCCATGTAGGTGCTGGGGATTGAACCCAGATCCTCTGGAAGAACAGCCAGTGCTGCTAACCACTGAGCCATCACTCTGCACCAGCAAGCACTTTTTTATCCACTGAACCCGTTTGCTGTCTGTCTTTCTTTTTCTTTTTCCTTCTTTTTTTTTTTTTTTTTGAGATATATCTCAAATATCTCATATATCCCATGCTGTTCTTGAACTCCCGACAAGATGACCTTGGACTTCTGATCCTTCTGCCTCTACCTCCTGAATATTTCCAAAGATCTTGCACTCTCCCCTGCAGTGCTGGGGATCAAAGTCAAGGCTTCCTGTGTGTGAGGCAAGTACGCTACCAACTGTGCTACATTGCCAGCATGCCTCTCTCCCTCCCTCCCTCCTTCCTTCCTCCCTCCCTTCCTTCCTTCCTTTCTTCCTTCCTTCCTTCCTTCCTTCCTTCCTTCCTTCCTTCCTTCCTCCCTGTCTCCTTCCCTCCCTCCTTCCTTCCTTCCTTCCTTCCTCCCTCCCTCCCTCCCTCCCTCCCTCCCTTC
>NW_022196912.1:91174272-91177625 GCF_008632895.1 Mastomys coucha | reverse complement strand
CTCCTTCCCTCCCTCCCTCCCTCCCTCCCTCCCTCCCTCCCTTCTTCCTTTCTTTCTTTCTTTCTTTCTTTCTTTCTTTCTTTCCTTCCTTCTTTCTTTCTTTTCCTGAGACTATGTAGCCCAAGCAGGCTTGGAACTAGAAATCCCCCTGTCTCAGCCTCCTTAAGTGCCAGGGTTGTATGTAAGCACCATTGCCCCTAACTAAAATGAATACTTCCTCTTAGTTCCTCCAGCAGCTTGAACTAACTGGACATGGTCTACTTTCCTCTGCAGGTGTTCCACCTGCCTGTGAATCTCTGAGAGCATCATGTCCATCTGAGCCTCTTCTCACAAGGATTTTTCTCAGCTGCGACCCACGCAAGACATGGAGATCAAAAACTCACCATCAAGCCTTACTTCCCCCGCTTCCTATAATTGTAGCCAGTCCATCCTACCCCTGGAGCATGGCCCTATCTATATCCCTTCCTCCTATGTAGAGAGCCGCCACGAATACTCAGCTATGGCATTCTATAGTCCTGCTGTGATGAACTACAGTGTGCCTGGCAGCACCAGTAACCTGGAAGGTGGGCCTGTTCGCCAGACCGCAAGCCCAAATGTGCTATGGCCAACTTCTGGACACCTCTCTCCTTTAGCCACCCACTGCCAATCATCGCTTCTCTACACGGAACCTCAAAAGAGTCCTTGGTGTGAAGCAAGATCACTAGAACACACCTTACCTGTAAACAGGTAAAGTCCTGTAAATCATGGGTGGTGGCATGATCCTCTTTTTACAGGCCAATATGAAGAAAGACGTGTTGGAAAAGGTCTTGACCTTGCCACCTACATTCTTAAATACCAGAGACATGTTGCTCCGTCCTACTCAGATCTTCTAGTTCTTAAAAAGTTGTGCTTATGGATGGATATTATGGAGAGAGTTCACCATAATGAATAATAGTCTCTCTATGCAGCAAACACCAAACATATCAGTTTGGTTTGGGTGAAAGTGTTAGGTTTTAAGTGTTTTTTGGGGGGTGTTGTTTTGTTTTGTTTTTAACAGTCAGATTAGAGTCTTAGTGTAAAATGACAGGTTACTTACTGTTGATGACAAATGGTCTCCAGGATGAAAGTAGCCATGGTAACAATACAACCTCCATGAAGTAACCTTATGCGAAGCCAGGAAAGCTCGTGGGCATGAGCTTTAGTGATGAGCTGAGGTGGTGCTTTGTAAGGAGCAATGAAAACTGTAGGATTCTACTGAAAAGGTCTGAAGTTAAATTGAACTCCAAATGCATGGCAACATAATGGATTGCTTCAGTCTAATTTGTAAGATTTTCAACTCTAACGATGATTGTAGAGGGAGAGGAGCACATATGAATGAGTGATAGGAAGAAACGGACTTCTGGAAGAGAGCACCAACTTGGGGCACACTGACTTTTTTTTTTTTTTTTTTTTTTTTGATTTTTTGAGACAGGGTTTCTCTGTGTAGCCCTGGCTGTCCTGGAACTCATGCTGTAGACCAGGCTGGCCTTGAACTCAGAAATCTGCCTGTCTCTGCTTCCCAAGTGCTGGAATTAAAGGCGTGTGCCACCACTGCCCAGCCACACTGACTCTTATATGCATTACTTGTAGGGTGTGATGGTGCACACCTTTGATCCCAACACTAGGGAGGCAGGTCTAGCCTAGTCTACACAGTGAGTTCCAGGACAGCCAGGGTTACATAGAAAGACCCTGTTTCAAAAGATAAAACTAAACAAAAAAGCAGTTAATATAACAATATTTATATAATAATAATAATTTAGCATAATAACAATATTGTAATATTTTAAATATTGTTATAAATCTAAGAGGAGCCAGGAGCCAGAGGGCCCATCTCAGTGCTAGTGGCATGTTTAACATCCTTGAGGCTCTGGGTCTAACCTGCTGCACCCCAAATCCCATCACCTCTGAGCCCAAACTAAACCAAACCAAACCAAAATACGCAATAATTTAATTTTTCTTCTTAATCTTTTTATTTATTGGTAAGATAAAGAAACAAATATAAAGGGCTGGAGAGATGGCTCAGTGGTTAAGAGCATTGACTGCTTTTCTGAAGGTCCTGAGTTCAAATCCCAGCAACCACATGGTGGTTCACAACCATTCATAATGAGATCTGACTCCCTCTTCTGGAGTGTCTGAAGATAGCTACAGTATGCTCACATATAATAAGTAAAAAAAAAAAAAAAAAAAAAAAAAAAAAAAAGAAAGAAACAAATACAAAAACTGTGGGTTGTGTCTTAAAATGAGTGCTTTTAACTTCTTCTCTTTAAAGGGTGAGATTTGTTTTCATTATTTCTAAACTAGCAATAGCTCTACTATCTCCCTTCCCAAAAGAAACATGTCCTGGCAAAATCAGCCCCTGGGCAGAGTGTGCAACCGGCCCTGCTGCTCCTCTTCTGGGCTACTGATCCCAGCCTAGCCCTGAGCTGCCTGCTTCGTAGCCTTCTGAGGACTTGTCCTCAACGTGTAGGCACTCAACATGTCAGACACACACACATGCACACGTGCACACACACGCGCACACACACACACACACACACATACACACACACACACACACACACACTGGAGCTCCCTGTAATCTGATATCAGGTTCCCTGGAACATATTTATCCCTAGCCCTGGAAGGCAAAGTAGGTTAAATTTGACGAAGTTCATGCTATTTTTTTTCTACCAAGCCCTTCCCCTCTCTTGTGTGACCTTTGACAATGGCTGTATTCTCTGCTCCCCTCAGAGAGACACTGAAGAGGAAGCTCAGTGGGAGCAGTTGTGCCAGCCCTGTTACCAGTCCAAATGCAAAGAGAGATGCTCATTTCTGTGCTGTCTGCAGCGATTACGCATCTGGGTATCATTATGGCGTCTGGTCGTGTGAAGGATGTAAGGCCTTTTTTAAAAGAAGCATTCAAGGTACAAGACTATGATAAATAATTTCTTTAGTATTCACACTTTGGCTTGCAAGCAGTTTTGCAGAGATGATTTGATATAAATGTCACCATTGGCCTGGCTGGTCCACTTCGTGAACGTGAGCTGCTTAGATGAATGTGTATTTGGGAGTGGGTTGAGTGGAGGTGTATGGGTGCTTGGATTGCTCATTTGTACTCCAGAACCCCAAGATTATAGGGGTCAGTTTGCCCCTACATTACCTAACTGGGGAGGGGGAGATGTTTAGAAAAGGAAAGAAGACATCTTTTTACAACCTTGTAAAGATACTGCTAGGAAAAAAACTCTGTGCTCAGCAGGAGCTGCAAAGAGTCTGCCTGTGCCTGCTTGCCTGTCTGTCTCCCTGCCTGCCTGCCTGTCTGCCTGTCTGCCTGCCTGCCTACCTGCCTGTCTGCCTGT
>NW_022196912.1:91145163-91173215 GCF_008632895.1 Mastomys coucha | reverse complement strand
TGCCTGCCTGCCTGCCTGTCTGCCTGTCTGCCTATCTGCCTGCCTGCCCATCTGTTGGTTTTGTTCTAGGTTTAATATATAGGGTATGCTTATGTCATGATGGTGGGCTGGCTCCTGAGGAAAAGAAAATAAATATAATTTATGGAATCAGGAATTAACTGTAGCAGACCTTGAGACGTCTGCTGTCCTTGGACTCACGGATTGCAGTCTCCTTGTTTTCAGTCTGATATCAGACTGTCTCCTTGACCTTCCCCGGAGTCTTTGATGGTGGTCACTTACTTGGTGTGTGCTTGTCCATGATGTGTCTGCTGTTCATGTGTGTTTATGTGTGTGTGTGTGCGCGCGCGCACACCTATGTTGGGGGAAGACATGAGTATGCCATGGCATACGTGTGGAGATGAAGGACAATGTGCTGGAGTCAGTTCTTTCTCTCCACTTTGTGGGTCTTGGGGCTTGAACTCAGGTCACCATGCTTGGCAGCAAATACCTTTACCACAGAGCCTGTGTTGGTTTCTTTTTTAATCATATTTTTAATAAACTTCAACTGTGCATACCTGGCTTCAAGGCTAGTGAGACTGCCCTTGCCTCTTCTCCTCCCTCACTCGTCACTCTCTATCTTACCAGCCCTGACGTACTAAAGTCGCTTTTTTTTTAAAGGTGTTTATTTTTTATGTGTGTGGAAGGGTGCATGTATGTGGAGAAGTGCAGGTACATATGTGTGCGTATGTGTGCATGTGTGTGGAGAGGTATGTGTGTGTAGGAGCACGTGTGTAGGAGCACATGTGCACATGTATGTGTGTACATGTGGAGGCCACAGATAGACATCAACTATTTTCTTCTATTGCTCTCAATTTTTACTTTTAAAACATTATCTTACTTTATGTGTTTGAGGGTTTAGTTTGCATGTGTCTGTGTACCGTACATGTGCCTGGTGCCCAGGGAGGCCAAAACAGGGCATTAGGTCCCCTGAAACTGGAGTTCCAGACAGTTGTGAGCTGCCAGGTGGGTACTGGGAACTGAACCCGAGTCCTCTGTGAGAGCAGCCAGGGCCCCTAATCACCGAGCAATCTCTCCAGCATCCCTTGTCTTTCTTTTCAGAACAGTGTCTCTCACTGAACCTGGAGCTTGCCGGTTGGGCTGCCCTGGCTGGCCAGGCAAGCTCTCAGAATCCTGCTGGCTCTGCCTCCTAACGTTGGGATTGCAGGCATGGGCTTACCTAGGTGTTGGGACTCTGAATTCAAGTCCCCAGACCTGCACCACAAGTAGCTGAGTTACTGAGGCATCTCCCTGACCCCAAAGTCACTGTCTCGTGACCTCGCTTGTCTCTATTCTGTCGCTCTGTCCTCTCCCCTAAGCTTCCTCTCAGGCATCCTCTGCTTCAAGTGTTCCTTTTCCACTCAGGCTATAGCGCCCCAGGTCTCAACTCACTAACAGCATGGGGAGGCACCAGACTGAGAACAGCAATTTAACTTGTCCATTGATAATTCTAGATTAATAGGACATTTTACCGCAAGAGAAACACTGGTAACATCTGGACTCTGGAGGCATGAGTCATCTTTCTGTGTGTCCCTGAAGTGTACACTGTCCGGATGGCCACCTGTTGGTACTGGCTCCTTCATTTATTAGCCCTATGACTTTACCTCCATCTGGCCTCTGATGCTGTGCAATGGGAGTATTTGTGGAGTGGTAGTGGAGAAATATATTCATTAAGTATTTTTATTTATGATCACTGGAGTGGTAGATCATAAAGCCAGGTCTAGTTCCCCACTATATGATCAGAGCGATTCAGATGTTCTGAAATTCAGATTTGGAAGGTGTTTGTTTGTTTGTTCCTTTTAGATGGGCTCATAATGTAGCCTAGAACTCTGCATAGCCCAGGCTAATCTTAAACTAACAAAAATTCTTTACCGGGGCTGGAGAGGTGGCTCAGTGATTAAGAGCACTAGCTGTTCTTCCAGAGGACCCAGGTCCAATTCCTAGCAGCTCTCAACCATCTGTAACTCCAGTCCCAGGGGATCTGATGCCTTCTTTTGACCTCCATGGGCACTGCACGCATGTGCTGAACAGCCATATATGCAGGCTGAATACCAACATGCATTTCTAAAAGTATTCATTATTATGTGTGTGGTGTGTGTGTGTATGTGTATGTGATGTGTGCATATGTGTGTGAGTGTCAGTGCCATGGTCTGAGTATAGACATCAGAGGCCAACTCAGGTCTGTAGGTCTGCATGGCTGTAAGTTTTACTAGCTGGGCCGGCTTGCTGGCTCCACCTTACTTTTTGAGACAGGGTCTCTCACTGAAGTTAGAACTCACAAATTTGGTTAGATTAACAAGCCATCAAGCTTCAGGGATCCTCCTGTTTCTGCCTCCCCAGAACTGGGATGACAGATACCCAGCATCCTGCCTCACTTTTCACATAGGTGCTGGGACCTGAACTCAGCTTTTGTAGTGAGCTCTTTACTGAGCCATCCCTTGGGCCCCTGAATCCCATATCTTGCTCAGGCTCCAGAATTACCTCTTAAGGAACTTAGCTACAGCCTTTAAAAGGAGACTGCTTTCTCTCTCTCTCTCTCTGTTTCTTTCTTTCTTTCTTTTTTTCTCTCTTCCTTCCTTCCTTTCTTTCTCTCTCTCTCTTTCTTTCTTATTTATTTATTTATTGATTGTTTTTGTTAGAGAAGGTTTCTCTGTGCAACCCTGGCTGTCCTGGAAATCACTCTGTAGACCAGGCTGGCCTCAAACTCAGAAATCGGCCTGCCTCTGCCTCCCAAGTGCTGGGATTAAAGATGTGCGCCACCACTGCCTGGCTAGGAGACTTTCTTTTGTGGTGTAGGAAATGCATGTCAGCATGAATATCTGTGGACCTTGAGGTTATAGATGGCAACTGTTGACAATAAAACTTTCTCTTGTTATTTTTTTCGGTTGCATCAGCCAAGGTGCCAAAACCTAAATTTGCAAAAAGGAAAGTTATTGCCCAAACAATTGTTTAATGCCCAAAATGATCCTCCCACTAGACTCTATATTTTTGGCATAATTTACAATAATTGAACACCTCTCCTCCTCTCTCCCCTCCCTCTTTCTTTCTCCCTCCCTCTCTCTCTCTTTCTGTTTTTCAAGATAGGGTTTCTCTTTGTGTCCTTGGCTGTCCTTGAACTCATTCTGTAGACCATGCTGGCCTCAAACTCTGAGATCTGCCTACCTCTGCCTCTGTCGCCATGGCTAACTGCTTAGTTTTTTAAAAAAAAAAAAAGGCCCGACATAAGCCAGGATGTTACACTAGTAACTTTAGAGGTTGATTGCACATAACTTTAACATTTATGTATGTATGTATGTATGTATGTATGTATGTATGTATGTATGTATGTATTTATTTATGAGACAAGGTCCCATGTAGCCCAGGCTGACCTTGAACCCATTCTTTAGCCAACAAAGATACTGAACACATGATCCTCCGCTTCCACAGTGACCATAGGCATCCGCCGCTAAGCCCAGTTTGTTCAGCGCTAGGAGTTGAACTTGGGGCTTCTTCATCTGGGTGAGGCCAGCTCTCTGCCAACTGTGCTGTGCTCCAACTCACACTGTACTTCTTGACATTTACTATGTTTCATCTTATAGTTTCCTACTTTCCTTACCAACATGGTCGGTAAAGCTGCCTGCCTGCGTCTTAGTACAGTGGGACTATGTGGTGCTGGGCATCCCATCAGGACCAGATTTGCTGACCTCTCCACAGACTGAGGCGCCATCAGACCAAACTGTAGCTTCTCTCCTGGGCTGTGGAGCACAGAGAAGGGATCGAGGAGGGAGGTTCCTTACCACTTCTGGTCTAGATTAGGGCATGGCTTATTTTTAAAAGCATATTCTTTTAATTCTATCTCCTATTGAATTTTTTTTCAACAAATATTAGTGGAACTGTGTATTAGCTTGTATGACGCAGGAAGACAATGCAGTGTATTGTATTTTGTTCATTGCTGGTGCAAAACAGTTTCTTGAATGATGAATTTGTAAAAAGCATTGGGCTCATACTATGCGTAGAGACTCATATTCCCTGTATGTGTGTGTGAACCTAGGTGCATGCACACATGTGAGTATGTGTATTTGTATACATGTGTGGCTGTGTATACACACCCCTTTGGAAGCTAGAGGTGGTCATTCGGTATCTTTCTCTACTGCTCTTCACCTTATTTTTAGAGTCAGAGTCTCTTACTTAACCAGTTGCCACCCAGACAGTTCCAAGAGTCCCTCTTGCACCCACTGCTGGGGTTACAGAGGTGATTCTAGCTCTGACATTGGTGCCAGGGATCAAACTTGGGCCTTTCATGCTGTGTGACTAAGCCACCTCAGCTTGTCCTTATACTTTACTGCCCGAGCCATCTCTCCAGCCCTGGTGTTCTTTCTCACATTATGGGTTGGCAGGCATTTCCTGTTGTTGAAGGTCTTAAAAGCCTTCCTCACAGTCCTTTACATTCAGCCTTAGGGATTAATTGCTTTGTCTTTAATGTTGAAGATATTATCGGTTACTTTTATTGTTTCAAATAATGCTATGATTTATATTTGTTTATAAAACATTGGGAAAACCTTTTCCTCTGGATGCAGTCTCCAAATGGTAAGGTCTGAATGTCATGTTAATGTTTAAAGTTTCCACCCACTGTCTCCACTCCCTTTCCATTTTTGGTGAGCATTTCATATAACCCAAGCTGGCCTTAAATATGTGGCTGGCCTTGAACTCCTGAACCTCCTGTCTCCATCTCCCAAGTGCCTAGATTACATATGTAAGTCACCATAAATCCTTAATGTTTAAATGTTCTTGGTAGGTTTCTTTCAGTTATTTTTCAGAAAGGCACAGAAATTATTTTTTCAATTAGTGAACTGTGAACGAGTTTTGTTGTTGTATGTTTTGTTCTGAAACAGGGTCTCCTGGAGCCCATGCTGACTTTGAACTCATGACCTTGAACTTCTGACCCCCCAGTGACCACTTTTCTAGTGCTGTGGTTATAGGAGTGTGCTATCATGTCCAGATTTATGTGGACAGGACCCAGGTCTTTGTGTGCTAGGCAGGGACTCTAACAAATGAGCCACACCCCCAGTCCCCTGAGGACTTTGTTTTGTTTTGTTTTTTTTACTAAAGTATAGATATCACTGAGACTATCTTTTTATTTTTATTTTTTGTACCTTGCATAGCTGTTTAACTTGACCTTGAACTCCCTCTGTAGCTTTAAACTCTTCCAACTTCTATCTCTCAAACTGACATGTCGAAATATCTAATCATTACATGGTTAAATCCTATCAACTTCGCAAACGTAATTTTTAAACTTAGGTCTTTTGACATTGGGAAACTATATCAACTTGTACTTCATTTGTAATGGTTGACTTTTACATGGTATTATTTAGTTGAAAGAGAAACATTTTGGTATATTGAATAGCATAAGAATCAGTTTATCCCTAAAATACATTTTTTTCATGTATTTTATTGATTAAAAACTTTCTCTTTTTTATCTCACTGATTTAAAATATGGGAGCTGGGCTGCAGATATAGCTCAGCTACAAAGAGAATTCCAGGGTAGCCTGAGCTTTAGCACACAGCCTGGTTTCCAGGAGGAAAACAATGTAGGATTTTAGTTTGAAGTATAACTTATATACAGTAAGATTTCCCTATTTAAATCATTTATGCTTCTAAGCTTTTGAACACATGTCATGTAACCAGCAACATAATGAAAATGTGAATGTTATCACCAGGAAGTTCCATCCTGTGTCCCATCGCTTCCCCAGGCTGGGGACAGCTCAGTTGGTAGGGTGTTTGTCTACTATGCACGAAGCCCTGGTTCAATGCATGCTCTTTGGATGTTGGCTTAGTCTCTGGGAGTTTCCAGTGGTCCAGGTTAGTTGACACTGTTGGTCTTCCTATGGGGTTGCATCCCCTTCAGTTCTTTTGTTCATATTGAACCTTCTGATCTTTTTAAAGGTAAAAGTATCTTCTTATATATTTTTTATTGATTTTGAGATTATAATTATATCATTTCCCTTTCCCTTTCCTCCCATCAACCCCTTCCATGTGCTTCCTGTTCTCATTCAAATTCATAGCCTTTTTCTTTAATTGTTGTTACATTTATATGTAAGAGCACAGGCTGCTCTTTCAGAGGACCTGGGTTCAATTCCTAGCAATCACATAATAGCTCACAACTGTTTGCAACTTCATTTCCAGGGTATCTGATAACCTCTTTTTGCCTCTATGGGCACTGGAACATATGTAGTGCATATACATATTTGTAAACATTCACAGAAACACATAAATTCTATCTATCTATCTATCTATCTGTCTGTCTGTCTGTCTGTCTGTCTATCTATCTATCTATCTATCTATCTATCTATCTATCTATCTATCTATCTACCTACCTATCTATCTATCTATCTCACACACACACATTTGTTTTTTGAGATAGCTTTGTGGCTTTGAACTCACAGACATCCATCTCTGGGGTGCTGGGATTAAAGGTGTGCACCACCATTCCTGGCTTATAAATAAAAAATTAAGACTATCATGCAGATTAAGAGAAATTTGAAATCACAGATGCATTCTTCATGGCCTGGAAGAAGGCGGACCCTACCTTACTACAAGGCACTAATGCTATCTGCAACTCAAACAAGTGAGGAAGACCTTGAGCTACAGTAATCGAGGGAGTAATTAGTGATATATATATGTGTGTGTGTGTGTGTGTGTGTGTGTGTATGTATATATACACACACACACATATATATACATACAACACACACACACACACATATTTAAGAAAGCCAATGGAACTGAGCAGTGGTGGTGAATGCCTTTAATTCCAGCACTCAGGAAGCAGAGGCAGGTATTGGATCTCTGTGAGTTCAATACCAGGCTGGTCTACAGAGCAATTTCAGGACAGCTGAGACTACACAGATAGAAAGGAAGAAAGAAAGAAAGAAAGAAAGAAAGAAAGAAAGAAAGAAAGAAAGAAAGAAAGAAAGAGAGAGAGAGAGAAGGAAGGAAGAAAGGAAGGAAGAAAGGAAGGAAGAAAGGAAGGAAGAAACAAAAGTCAATGAAAACATTTGATCGTTTGCATTTTAGAGAGAGTCTTCCGACAGTCTATCAAGGCTAGTATTGAAGTCCTTCTACCTCAGCCTCCCAAGTGCTTGGATTACAGTTGTGCTCTATCACAGGTGGTACCAAAATATTTGTTCTTAATGGATTTTAAACTTACAGTGTTTATGTGTGATATAAAGAACATTTTACCCAGGAATGTTGGCAAAGTGTTGCCAACATACTTCATCACCCAGAATACTTTAACACATGTTTTTTATGTCTCCACCACACTCCCATCAAATCTGGGAAGCTAGCACCTTGTGTTACCACCCCAAAGGCTCAGACTGGAGTCTTGCTAATGCCCTCTCTAGCACAAGGGTCAAGATCAGGAACTGACCGTGTGTTTATGTGCTCTATCTTTAGTTTCTGTCCTCCAGAGCTTGAGTTATTTCCATCATCACAATACTTGGGAAGACTGAAGCTGCCATCTTGCATAGCTAACGCCCCTCCCCTTAGCTTAGTCTGATCTTCCACTGTTAGACTCTGCTTGTGTTATTAGCAAGGACAGCCTAATCGTGCTGGTGTGTTCTCCTTAGACCATTTCACGGGTGTGTGATTTCGATTTGCTCTGTTACTAGTGGGTTCATTTTGATTACCTGATTAAGTCACTGGCTGCCAGGCATCCATTCTGCAAAATTACTCTTTCCCCTTCTGTAAAGAATCTTTTGTTGGGAAATCTTTTGAGTCTAAGCAAATATCACATTCTTCGTTAAGTCAATGAGTTAATTTGTAGCAGTATGACTTTCTGCCTTGGATTACTGTCATTATTTTTGGAGGCTCACATTATCTCAGACTCGGCGGACGCCTCTGCCTTTTCAGTCTGTTCCTGTAGTTCTTAGGGGTTGCTTTTCTCCTTCCTGGCACAAACTGTTTCAGGCGCCTTCTGCATGTTACCTGCCCTAGTTCTGAAATAAGCTGTTTTTTCATGGAACCCTCCTTCCCTTACTGGAAAATGACAATAATAAAAGATATAAGCATTCCTTTCTCACCGCTCATGGAAAGTTCCTGAAACAGGTCCTCTTAAGGGGCAGAGTTAGAGATTACATTTATGTATATATCCATATAAGTGTGTGTGTGTGTGTGTGTGTGTGTGTATCCATTCATAGACATACATTCATCTATATTTGCATTTCTCTCTGTGTATATATATATATATATGTATATATGAGGCCGTATTAGAGATGCTGTGTGTGTTTATTTTTGATGGATGTGTGTGCACATGTGTTGAAGTCAGAGGTCAACATTGGATGCTGTCTTCTGTCGCTGTCCACCTTAATTCTTGAGACAGTTTCTTCTGTGAACCTGGGCCCCTTGATTAGTGAGACTGGCTAGTCAGGGTTTAGGTATTCACCTACTTCAGCCCTGCCCTCCCCCAACTATACTTTTTAAAGCTATGTGCTACATGTATGTATGTTACAGAGTTGAAGTTAATATTTAAATTATGCTTTTGTGGTATTCTAACAAATATGTAGAATCCTGTGGCTAAACTGATGAGCTAAGATGCTCCTAACTTTTACTTTTCTTGCTACGGTTTGACCTTGCTATGAGGGTCATAAGTACATGCGGCTGCTAGAGTTAACTTTTGCTTGGGAATCACATGGGTTCTCATGCTTGTGCAGAAAATATTTTACTCACTGAGCTGAGCCATTGCCCAGCCACTCTGTAGACCAGGCTGGCCTCGAACTCAGAAATCCGCCTGCCTCTGCCTCCCAAGTGCTGGGATTAAAGGCGTGCGCCACTGCCCAGCAGAAGCTATCTTTTTAAAAAGTTTTCTTTAATATTTTTTATTGTATGTCCATGAATGTTTTGTTTGCATGCATGTCTTTATGTGATTCCCTCAGAGACCAGAAGTGGGCATAGGATCTCCTGGAACCAGAATTACAGAAGGTTGTGGGCCTCCATGTAAGTGCTGGGAATTGAACCTGGATCGTCTGGAAGAGCAATCAGTGGTTTTAACTGTTGAGCTATTTCTCCAGCTGAGAGAAGTTATCTTTTCCAATAAGAAGTTGATTATAGGCTGGGTGGTAACAACACATGCCTTTGATCCCAGCACTTGGGGGACAGAAGCAGGTGCACCTTTGTGAGTTTGAGACCAGTCTAGTCTACAGAGCTAGATCTAGGACAGCCAAGGCTACACAGAGAACATGTCTTGAAAACCAACCAACCAAACAAACAACCACTATAGTTTGAGTATAAAAAAAAAAAAAAGGCTGAGGAGAGCTTGAAAAACATTGTATTTCACATACCTTTTAAAGCTAAATGATATATGTCTGTCTGTCTGTATGTATGTATGTGCGTATGTTACATAGTTGGAGTTAGTTTTTAAATGATCTTTGCAGTGTATGATAACATATATGTAGAATTCTATGACTAATATAAAGGATAAGAAAGGAAATCCTTGCATAGCCAGAGTTCAGGCAGCGATGACTCTGCCTCCTGGCCCTCGTGACCAGGCTATGCAGTCACAACTCCTTTCTTCCCTCCAGAGTTAAGATGTTCCTAGCTTTCACCTTCCTTGTTATGGCTTGACCACAAATGTATGTATCACTGCACACTGTTTTTGCACTTTTTCTGTTAGTGGAATTTCATTTCTCTGTCTCTCTTTTCTCTCTGTCTCTATGTTTGTCTCTGTTTCTGTGTCTCTCTCTTTTCTTTCTGGGATACTCTCAGCCCAGGCTGGCCACTAACTCTGTATGTAGCTGAGGATGATCTTAAAATTGATTTTCCTGTCTTTATCTCTGAAGCACTGGATATAGGGATGTGCCACTATGCCCAGTTTTATGCAGCAATGGGGGTTGAACCCAAGGCCTCATGAATGCTAGGTGGGCACTTGTCCACCTGAATTGTGCCATCAGCTTTAGAATTCTATTTTTTGATTAATTACCCCCCTTTCCAATGCATCCTTTGGCAAATTCTTCCTTCCTTCGTTCCTTTGTTCCTTCCTTCCTTCCTTCCTTCCTTCCTTCCTTCCTTCTTTAAAAAAAGAGATTTATTTATTCACTTAATGTATATGAGTACAGTGTTGCTGTCTTCAGACACACCAGAAGAGGGCATCTGATCCCATTACAGATGGCTGTGAGCCACCATGTGGTTGCTGAGAATTGAACTCAGAACCTCTGGAAGAGCAGTCAGTGCTCTTAACCACTGAGCCATCTCTCCAGCCCTCTTTCTTTCTTTAATAATTTGCTCATTTATGAGTTTCACTCATTGCTGATATGAAAATCTAGTCATCACAGACAGCACATGAGAAGAGCAGATTATTTTGTTTCTTACTGTAATGCAGTTAAGAATAAGCACCCAGAAAGATGACTTGGGACTCAGTTAAGAGTGTACCCTGATCTTCCAGAGGACCCAGGTTTGCTTCCCAACATCCACGTCAGGCAGCACATAAGCCTTGTAACTCTAGTTCCAGGGAATCTAATATCCTGTCTAGCTTCATGGGCCCCTGCACATACAACACACACACACACACACACACACACACACACACACACAGAGAGAGAGAGAGAGAGAGAGAGAGAGAGAGAGAAAGAGAGAGAACAACAAAAACAAACCATAAAGACGCTTGCTGCCAAGTCTGATAGCCTGAGTTGAACCTTTGGCCTACATCCACTCTCTTTCTAAATAAATAAATATAAAAACAAATAAACCTTTAAAAATGAAAAAAGACACCAAGAATGGGTATATAGCTCTGTGGGAGGGGACTTGCCTAGCATGAAGCCTTGGGTTTAATCCTAGTACCAAAAGATATCCAAATATCCTCTTCACTCTGGAGCCTTCGCCTGTATCTGTCCCCTGTCTCTCCGCTACACAGTTATCAACCAAATGTTTCATTAACCACCATTTTCCTTACTGTAGGACATAATGATTATATCTGTCCAGCCACGAATCAGTGTACCATAGACAAGAACCGGCGTAAAAGCTGCCAGGCCTGCCGACTTCGCAAGTGTTACGAAGTGGGAATGGTCAAGTGTGGTGAGTGTTCGCTTCCCTTTTATTGTATGAGGTGCCTGGGAAAGCCCAGGGACTGGAGACTCAGGCCTTCCTGAGAGGGGATGTAGGGCGTGGGAGTTATCTTTAAGTATTTGTATTCACCAAAGTGCACCGGTTATTCCTTGCAGCTTCAGACGGAGTTGGGAAACTGTGAGCAAGCACAGGACAGACTTTGGTGCCTTGGAGGGGAGAGTTACACAGCTCAGGGGTGGGGCAAGGGGAAGGCCTCTATGTAGGTTGGTGGACTTATAGCCACTGAAATGCTCTAATGGCTGGAGATCCACCTGCCAACCAGGGGTGACATCCTGGCATAATCGTCTGTAGTTAAGCTTCTGACAAGAAAGCAGAATGTATGGTGGATTATTCAGATGACCACGGAAATGCAGTTCTGTCTCTTCACCAGCTTTCTTAGGGGAAAACCCTACATATACACACACACACATATATACATACATACATACACACACATGTATATATGCATGTATAATGTGTATGTGTACATATAATTTACACACATATATGTATATATTTGTTTCTGACTCATACATATATACATATACATGTATGTACATATATGTTAGAAATGTGATAGAACTATGAAAAGTGCTTAGAGCACGGATTTTGACTATGACTGCATATATTTGTATGAATGTACACATATAACTTATAGTCAACTTAGAGATTAAAATACATATATTTTATGTATTTATCTTTTTCTTCTTTTAGATTTTTTTTCTCTTTAAATTAAATCGATCTCTCTATATCTATATGTACAAATGTATACATGTACTACAGTGTCTGCAGAGCCTGGAGTTGTTGGGTCTCCTGGAACTAGAGTTCCAGGTGGTTGTGGGCCACCCAGTGTGGGTGCTGGGAGCCAAACTTGGGTCCTCTGCAAGAGCAGCACATGCTTTTAACCACTGAGTCATCTCTCCAACCTGCTGGATTTTGAAACTCATTTGTATACATTTTCTAATTTAAATATATTCACATTGGCTCTGCCTGTATTTATTTTTCTGGTAGCCAATCACTGTTTTGCCTGTAATTACTTGTAACTTCTCTCTATTTGAAAATCAAAAACAAACAAACAAACAAAAAAACCAAACCAAACCAAGTCTATCTTTTTTTTCCCTGATCATTTCTTAGTAGCTCTCCTTAAAAGTAATTTCTTAAAAATTATGTCTGTTTTGAGCTGGGCGTGGTGGCGCACGCCTTTAATCCCAGCACTTGGGAGGCAGAGGCAGGCGGATTTCTGAGTTCGAGGCCAAGCCTGGTCTACAGAGTGAGTTCCAGGACAGCCAGGGAACTAAAAAAAAAAAAAAAATTATGTCTGTTTTGGACATGTGTGTGAATAGCTGAGGAGGCCACTGGAGATGGAGGAACAAACAGCTGTGGGCAACTAAATGTGGGTGCTTGGAGTCGCACTCAGGTCCTTTGGAAGAGCAGCAAGTGCTCTTAACCACGGAGCCATGTCTCCAGCCCCAATCCCTCTGCTCCCTGAGTAATCTTTAGACTTTTTCTTTTTCTGTATCCAGTGGACTTACGCCCACCAAATTTAGAAGTCCAACAGGACGTCTCTTAATTTGATCATGTTCTCTGGCTTGCTGGAGTCAATGATATTCTCCACTCTCTGTGTGGGACATCCTACTTGTTGTGCTTGCTGCCCTATGAGCTTTCCAAAGGTTTGTGTGTTAAATAAAGACCATTTCCCCTGGTGCCTCTATTAGGATACAGATGCCTCTATTCTCAAACAGCCTTTGAGAAGTGGAGCTAAGTCAGAAGTCTTTAGTCATTGAGGGTGTGACCTCAAGGGGACTTTGGGAACCCGCTATTCTTCTCTTTCTCTGTTTTGCATCTTTGTCATGAGGTAGGTGAGCAGGGTCCACCTCTGTCCCAATACTGGCTTTCTGCCATTATGATCAAATGCTCACAACAGATATTTAAAAGGATCATGTGTGCTTGAAACATCTAAAACTGAGAGCTAATATAAACTTTTCTCTCTCTCTCTCTCTTTTTTTTTTTGGTTTTTTGAGACAGGGTTTCTTTGTATAGCCCTGGCTGTCCTGGAACTCACTCTGTAGACCAGGCTGGCCTCGAACTCAGAAACCCACCTGCCTCTGCCTCCCAAGTGCTGGGATTAAAGGCATACGCCACCACCGCCTAGCTACTTTTTCTCTTCATAATCTGATTATATCTTAGTTATTTGTTATAGCAGCAGAAAGCTGACTAACATACTCAATGTCCATGGCCTCTCAGTATGCATTGGTTTCCTTATGAAAGATATATCTAAATATCTCTATCTATATATATATTATATATGGTATATATTATGTAAATATAAATATATCTATAAATATCTAAAACATATCTTATTTTACCTACTGTAGTTATTTTTATATTAGAAACCAGTGGGCTTCTTCCCAAACCTATTTTTAATGATTGTTATAATATATAATTAAACATAAAATATATGTAAACATGAAATATGAGTAGGAGAGCTGGAGGGATGGCTCAGTGGTTAAGAACACTGGCTGGCTGCTCTTCCAGAGGTCCTGAGTTCAATTCCCAGTAACTACATGGTGGCTCACAGCCATCTGTAATGGGATTCGACGCCCTCTTCTGGTGTGTCTGAAGACGGCGACAGTGTGCTGATATACATAAAATAAAAACATAAATCTTTAAAAAAGAAAAAAGAAAAAGAAATACGCGTAGGAAAAGACAGCTGTTTCCAGGAAAACCGAGTTGAAAGCTTTGGATAAAAATGTAAGGAACAATAATTATTGAGTTGAGAATGGGTGAGATTTGGGAGTAAATCATAAACCTAACAAGATCCAGAATTTAAATTGCCCTGGAAGAATCTAGGTTGTTCCTTTGTTTTGTTTTGTTTTGTTTTGTTTGGAGTGGGAGGATAAAGAGATATTTATTTTTATTTTATCTGTATAATGAGGCCTGAGTATATGGTGAGTGACTCCCTATAGATACAGATGGTTGTAATTCTCCCAAGTGAGTGTTGGAAACTGAACCTGAGTCCTCTGCAAGATCAACACGAGTTCCTAACTACTGAGCCATCTCTCCAGTCCCTGTTGCTCGGCTTTAGACGCTGACCCTGGAAATCCCAAGATAGCATATTATATATCTTTATACAAAAGAGTCTGGACCAATTGTTAGAGATGCTTACAGAGAAGGCCTTGGTCCTTTGATAAGTTATTACAAACAGACGCTTTCTGTTTTAGGTTAGGCAGAATTTTAGGATGAGTATGTATTTAGAAAACGATTTCCAGCTTAGTCTTCAGATGCGTTTCTGTAGTGACTGTGTTGGCCTGTCTTAGCCCCAGCTTCAAGGCAGGATTCCTGGTAGGGAGAGCTGGAGTCTGTAGGAAGTGTCTTGGCTTCTTCACTTTATACTGACTGCTCTCTTAGCTCTAGCTCTCTCTCTAGCCCTTGGGTTTCTTATCTCTGCTGCAGACTATCTGCTGTTTGGGTTTGAGAGGAACAGTAAGCAGACATGTGGGAATCATGACACGGTGTCTGGTGCTCCGCCTCAGCTTTCCTTAGCTCTCCTCATGGGATAGTGCTTATTTGGATTCTGACACAGTGTGGTTTCCCCAGGCTCAGTACAGAGAAGTAAAGAATTGTCCATGTGGGCCAGGCATGGTAGCTCATACCTGTCTGTAATCTCAGCCCTTGGGAGGCTAAGGCGGGAGGATTGCTGTGGCTCCTCCAGCAGTCCAGCTTGGATGGCATAATGAGACCCTGAAACAAAAACACAACACAACAGGGGGCAGGGAAGGGGAGCCTTTCTAATCTCTTTGGAATTCCATAAGATGTTGGGGAGCGGGGATGGGGGGTGGGGGGGAGTGGTGTCGCTGAGATGGGTGGATGTTCTGTCTTGCATGGAATGGAAAGAAAGACTCCTCCGGTTATTCATGCTTCTCATTGCAGTGACAAATGTCTTTAAGGAAACAATTGAAAAGAGAAAACTTCATTTTGACTGATGCTCTAAGAAATTCTGTCTGTGGTCAGCTGGCTTGTTAGCCTCACTGGGGAGGAGTGAGTGGACAGAAGCTGTTTATTTTATGGTGACCAGGAGGCAAGGAAGGGCGCAAGGGACAAGCTACGCATTTCAGATACGCACAAACAAATCCCCTGACCAGACCTTGCTTCCAGCCTCCCAGTAAAGAAGTTGTATCATGAATCCATCAAGAGATTCAATCCACTGAAGAAACCAGAGTCTCAGCAGCCCAGTTACCTCTTAACAGTGCCTCCCACTGTAGACCACACCTTCCAGTGGGAGCCTTCTGGGGAGCACCTCATAGCCAGAGCATGTGAAGGGGGTCTTAACTATTTCTCTCTTCTTAAAAAAAGATTTATTTTTATTTTGTCTATATGAGTGTTTTGCCTTCATGCATGTCTGTGTACCATGTTCATGTAGTGACCATGTAGGTCAGAAGAATCATTAGAGCCCCTGGAACTGGAGTTACAGATGGTTTGTGAGTCACCATGCGGGAGCTGGGAACTGATACTGGGTCCTCTGCAAAAGTGACAAGTGTCCTTAACCACTGCCCCACCTCTCCAGGTCCTGTTCCTCCCTTTATTCCTGGCGGTTTCTGCTTTTCTGTAAATTCTCTGTTCACATTTGTCCTTTTCTACTGTCTTTAAAAAATTGTTTAAAGGAGCTGGAAAGATGGCTCAGGAGTTAAGAGCACTGACTGCTCTTCCAGAAGTCCTGAGTTCAATTCCCAGCAACCACATGGCGACTCACAACCATCTGCAACAGGATCAGATGCCCTCTTCTGATGTGTTTGAGGATAGCTACAGTGTACTCATGTACATAAAATAATCTATTTTAAAAATTTAAACATATGTACATATACATTTAAATTAAAAATTACATAATTTCCCCCTCACTCCCCCTAAAAACCATGGCCCCTTTGTCGTTTTTGTTGTTGTTGTTGTTTAATACACACAGACACATAGATACAGACACACAGACACATAGACACACAGACATATACACACACACACACACACACAGACACAGACACAGACACACAAAGATAAAAGCAGACAGACAGATACATACACACATAGACACATGGACACAGACAGACAGACAGACAGACAGATAGACAGACGCACAGTGTTCAGTCTATTTAGTGTTACTTTTATGTATATGATTTCAGAGCTGACCTCTTGGTTGGTGGCTTTTCCCTGGAGAAGACAATTTCTCCTAGTCTTGGCATGCCTTAGTTGCCTGAAGTCCTTTGTCTATGGGAATGGTTACATGAGATATTCCCCTTCTACATTAACATGCCTACAGGTGTTGTACTGCCTTGGGTCCTGTTTACTCAACCATATTGTTGAGGTCTCATAGGTATGGCGACTCTGTCGTTTCTAGGAGCCACTCTCACAGCAAATTTCTTGATCTTCTGTTTCCTTTTTTTTTTTTTTTTTTGGTTTTTCGAGACAGGGTTTGTCTGTGAAGCCCTGGCTGTCCTGGAACTCACTCTGTAGGCCAGGCTGGCCTCGAACTCAAAAATCTGCCTGCCTCTGCCTCCCAAGTGCTGGGATTAAAGGCGTGCACCATCACTGCCCAGCGGTCTTCTGTTTCTTACAAGCTTTCTGCCCCACCTTCACCAATGTTCCCTGAGCCTGTGTGCAGGATCTGTGTTGTAGATGTATCAGTCAGAGCTGAGGACCCCACCTTCTCTTGATCTCGGCTTTCTAATTAGCTGTGGTTTTCTGTCATTGCAAAATGAAGCTTCTTTGATGGATGGTGAGGACTACAGTTATCTGTGGGTCCAAGGACAGACATTTAGGATGCAATTAGGACTGCATAGATTTCTGCTCTAGTGAGGTGAGGCAGTTGTAGGTTCTCCTCTAAGATCTACGACCTCTCTAGCCTCAGGCGGATGGGTGGTCTTTCCAATCCTGAAGGACCAAGGATTCAGCATTCACCCAAGATCTATTTTACTGCACTGTTTACTTTTGACTTATGAATCATATCTCTTACCTTAATTATTTTTGTTATTTCTGATCCTGCCATTACGCTGAAGTATTCAGATGTTTTTTTAAATGGTGAGAAGACACACACCAAGGCTGATTCTTGTGGGGTGGTGGTGGTGGTGGTGTAATAGCTTCATATAAAGGCATCCTGTGATATAAATATCCAAGAACATGAGCTGAACAGACATATATTTGGTTTGTATCCTTGCACTGGGACAATAGCTTAGCATCAGTAGGGGCCATCTCTTATATAGATGGCTGTGTCAGTGATACTAGGCAGTATAGAAGAGTCATTAGAAGTCAGCTTTGCATCAGAATCCTCACTGATCACTATTTCCTAGCTTCTCTACCTAAGACAAATTTTAATTTTTAAATTTTGTCTGTATATACGTGTTTGTGTGTGCACACATGTGTATGTAGACATGCATGCATGCGTGTAAATGTGTATGAAGGTTAGAGATCAGCCTCTGGTACCTTCCTCTCCAGTTTTGGGACAGAGTTTCTCACTGAAACTGGAACTCATCTACTTGCCTTTCCAGTTCTGGGGTTCCTCGCATATAGCGATATTCCAGGCTTTTTTATGTTGGTGTTGGGGATCAAAGGCAAGTCTTTATCCTTGCATAGCAAGTACCTTGCTCTCTGAGCTATCTCCTGCCCCAATTTCTTTCTATCTATCTATCTATCTATCTATCTATCTATCTATCTATCTATCTACCTACCTACCTACCTACCTACCTACCTACCTACCTAAGACAGGGTCTCATTTAACCCCCAAGGTAATCTCTAATTTGCTATGTAGTCAAGAACAAACTTGAACTTAGCCCCTCCCTTCTACCTCTCAAGAACCGAGATTACAGATATGTTCCACCAAACCTACTTTCTATAGTACTGGGAATCAAACCCAAGGCTTTGCACAAGCTAGGTAAGTACTCTGCCAACTGAGCTACACTCCCAGTCCTGCATGTGCATCTGTCTTTAAACTCTGTATCCTCATATTGTACAAAGGACAGAAACATAGAGAAGGATTTTCCTAAGATAGATATATTGTTTCATTTGCCCATGGGGTTATAGTGATTTTAAGTGTCTATAGCACTTTATTAATAAAGTGAAATAAAAATGGGCCAGTCAGATGGCTCAGCTGGTAAAAGCACTTACCACTAATCCTAACTACCTGAGTTCAATCCCCAGGACCCACAAGGCAGAAGGTGAAAACTGACTCTGGCAAGTTCTCCTCGGACCTCCACATGTACACAGTGACACATGTACAACCACAAACATACACACATGTGCGTATGCACGCACGCACATATACATACACACACACACACACACACGCACACAGAGACACACAGATTAATTAATTTTTTAAAATGTAATAAATGTTTTTTAAAAATTAAATACACATTAAGCTTTTAGCTCTTCTGGTTGTAAATTAGGCTCTAATGTTCCTACTTCGATTCAGCCTTTCCCTGTGGAAGTGACAGGGTCTAATGGGTAAAAGCAAGCCCCAGCGTCCTGCATGCCATCTTGATTTAATGCTTCTTTCCTTTCGGATGATCACATTTCATGTTTTTCTGCTTCTACTAGCTGCGCCAGTTCCTTCAGTGACATTTCTATGTACATGTATTTCTGATCGATTTGAAAATTTCAGCTTCCTTCTTTCTAAGTAAAAGAATTCTTTTGCAGTTCTAACCTGAATCACCTTTTGATCTTCCATGCCACTGTCTAGGCTCCTGTTTTACCTTCATTGCTAAAAAAAGTCATTATTATTATTATTATTATTATTATTATTATCATTATTACTATATTCATTTAGTGCTCTATGTTTGTGTATGTGTATGTGTGTGTGTGTGTGTGTGTGTGTGTGCGCGCGCGTGCACACGCGTGGAGAATTGAACCCAAGGCCTGGGGCATGCAAGGCAAGCGCTCTACCATTGAGCTATGGAGCCCTATACCAGCCCTGTACAGTGATTTTTTTTTCTTAAAAGTTTATATTTTCTGTTCTCTTACAATTACTTCTTGAATGTCAACATTTCTGTGGTTATTCTTCTCCATTCCAAAAACACATGAGTGGTGTGGCTTCTTAATCATTATTTAGTGGGAAATGTCCTGAACTGTCATAGATTTGTTTTATGTGTATGAGTACTTTGCCTGCACATGTGTGCATCATGTGCATGCATGCCTTGTGCTCCAGGAAGTCAGGAGGGGGTGTTGGGTCCCCTGTAACTGGAGTTATAGATGGTTGTGAGGCCGATGTGGGTGCTGGGAATGGAACTTGGCCTCTGCAAAGGTGCTAAGTGTGCTTGATTGCTGAGCCATCTCTCCAGCTCTACTGTCCTTATTTGTTTTCAGATTTGGAGTCAGCTGAGAAGATGACTCCAGATTCCAGGAGCCAGGTGTGGTGATACAGGGGTTAGGGTGTGCGACCACTCCTGTCTTTCCTCCTCATCATCTTAAAAACATAATTGTATTATGTTCTGATTCATAAGTCTACAATAACAAAACTGTTTGGTCCTAGTCCAGGCATAGAAATACAGATCAGAGAATCAGGGATAAGTCACCTGTATAAATAATTGTTTATTATTGACAGGCATTTACAATTGGTAGAAAAAAGCTTATGGTATCATTTATAGAGGGAAAACTGTTTATCTACTTGGGGAATATGACCTGAAATATCAGCTTCATATAATACAAACATGTCTATAACACAAACATGTTTAAAATTCCAAATAGATTTTTAACCACACAAACATTTATGAAGATAAAGGAGAAAACTTTTTTAATCTTTCTGTGAAACAAATTGACCATTTGTTAAAGCTTTTAAAAAATTTTTTTATTTAAAGCAATTATTTATTTTTATTTTATGTTGATTGTGTTTTGTCTGCATATATGTTTGTGTGAGGGTGTCAGATGCCCTGGACTTGGACTTACTTATGGACAGTTATGAGCTGCCATGTAGGTTTGGGAATTGAGCCTGAGTCCTCATGAGCAAGTTTAAACCCACAAGATGAGCCTGAGGCAGTCTCAATCAGCATAAACATTTTAATGAATAGATGTCCTGTTTCAACAAATTGGCTTCTTTGAATTCATTATAAAGAAGCAACTGAATCTACCTACAAGGCACATTTTCACTGTAATACTTAATAAAGAAATTATAATGTTTCAGGCTTACATCAACACAGGACTTCTTAGTTTTTGTTTTTCTGAGGGATGGTCTCCTGCACTCTTTAGCTGAGGCTGGCCTGGAACGTACTATGTATCTCAGGTTGGCCCAGGATTTGTGACAATTCTTTATGCTTAGGTTCTAGGCCTGCTCTACCATGCCCAGAACAATGCTGGATTTTAAAAATAGGTATTATATTAATAGAACAAAATGATTTATGGGCTGTGAACTTTGCCTATTAGTGTTTGTGTGTGTGTGTGTGTGTGTGTGTGTGTGTTACAGCAAATCCATGGAGATCAGACAACGTTTGGGAATCAGTTTTTCCTTGTCACTTTGTTGGGGCAGAGTCTCGTTCCTTTTTCAGCACTGCATTCTCTAGCCTAGCTGACCTCTGAGCCTCTGGGCAGCTTGCTTGTCTCAGTCCTCTATCTTGCTGTAAGAGAGCTGGGATTATATATGTGTGCTACATAGATGGCTTTAGATGCTGCTGCGTCTTCTCCTCCTCCTCCTCCCCCCTCTTCCCCCTCTCCCTCTCCTTCTCCTTCCCCCCTTCTCTCCCTCTCCCTTTTCCTCCCCCTCTCCCTCCTCCTTCTTTTCCTCTTCCTCTTCCTCCTCCTTCTTCTCTTCCTTCTTCTTTTTCCAAGACAGGGTCTCACTATGTAGCCCTAGCTGTCCTGGTACTCACTATGTAGATCAGGCTGACCTCAAACTCACAATGATCCACTCACCTCTGCCTCCTGAATGCTTTTACTTGTATTCTGAGTATTGAATTCAGGTCATTGAAGTTTATATGGCTGTGCTGTTACTCACAGAGCCTTCTCACCAGCTCAAGGGACATATTTTCAATATGATAAAGAGCAGTTTATAAAATAGTGTATTTACTATGATTCTAACTCTGTTTATAAATTATAAAAAGGCATAAAAGAAAAAATACTGAAAGAACTTATGACAAAATTAATCTTCTTTTGTATTTTCCAGGCTTTTTCAGTTAATTTATTTGAAATATATTTGTTTGTGTAAGTATATAGAAAGAAAAAAATACATGTATACAAATAGTTTTAAAATGCTGTTAGCATATATCATTTGCTAGCTGGAATATCAATGTTAAAGTCCTGACTTTTTCTCCTTTTCTACTTGAGAAAAATTCCTAACTTCATATCTTGGAACTTGGAGTCTATCAGCATATTTTAGAAGAGAAACAGATTTCAGGAGCCAGTGATAACCTTGAAACAGAGCAGAAGTTCCCAAACACATTGTGCTGTTAATACAACCAGACAGTAGTTATCTTTGTCCATGGCCTACAGACTCCAAAATATAAACTGGAATATGAATGATGTTGCCACTGCTGTTCATGCAGCTGGGTCTGGGATTTGAACTCAGGGCTTTGTGTATGCAAGTCAAGCATTTAATCTACTTACCTACACCCTCAGCCCCTTATTGTTTTAGACTGATCATTCAATGAGTTGAAATCTGAGGCAGAGAAACCACTGGATTGTCATCTTCTCTCTTTAGGATCCAGGAGAGAAAGGTGTGGGTACCGTATAGTACGAAGGCAGAGAAGTTCCAGTGACCAAGTGCAATGCCTGAGCAAAACCAAGAGAAACAGTGGGCATGTACCCCGAGTGAAGGAGCTGCTGCTGAGCACCCTGAGCCCAGAGCAGCTGGTGCTCACCCTCCTGGAAGCTGAACCACCCAATGTGCTAGTGAGCCGTCCCAGCATGCCCTTCACCGAGGCCTCCATGATGATGTCTCTCACTAAGCTGGCTGACAAGGAACTGGTGCACATGATTGGCTGGGCCAAGAAAATCCCTGGTAGGACTCTCTATATCCTGACTTCATTCTATTTGTTTGTAACAAGGCCTGTGGCTCACATTTTTGGGACAGTGAACTTCACCTGGATAGTTTGTTTGACACTTTGTTTTGTAACCTTTTCTTTCTAAGGTTTTTTTTTTTTTTTTTTTTTTTTTTTTTTTTTTTTTTTTTAACATTCAATTTTAATTTTATGTATGAATGCACCTGCAAGTGACCAAGGAAGGCAGAGGTGACAGGTCCCCTGAAGCTGGTGTTACAGGCAATAGTGAGCTGTTTAGTGTAGGTGCCAGGAATTGAACTCAGCCTAGGTGCTAGGAATAAAATTGGGTCCTCTGCAAGAATGGTACATGCTCTTAACTGTTGAGCAAAATTTGTAATTTTTAATGGTGGTGTTTTTCCTCCTACCTTGACATGTATAACATGTCCTGGAAGGTTAGATTCTGTTTAGAATTCCCAGATTCTCAGGTTTTATATGAAATAGAGTAATCCAGGAAGCATGGTATATAGATAACCTCTTTCTACATCTGGCTTTTCCCACTTTTGACTCCAAGATCCATCTTCCGCACACTGTAACATTGGTTATATCCTCATCTCCTATACAAGGAAGTTGCTTACCTCTCATGTCCAGGTGTGGTCTGGGACTGAATCTAAGGAGGGACCTACCCAGCCTTTGGAACTGGACTTAGGATCACTTGGACAAGTCTGGGGTCTTGGGACCTGGTTAAAAGGTAGAAATGTAGATTTCGTGTTGACCAGTCTCTTGTCTGTTAACATCTCAGCTCTCAAGGAAGGGCATGGTCAGATTGGGACAAGATAGAGCCAGTCTCACAGTGCGAGGGTGAAAGGCATGCCAGATGCTAAGAAGGAATGTACAAACTATCATTCCAACAGAGAAAGGACCAGTATTATATAAAAATGGAGTACAAATCAATAGCTGTAGCATTATGAATCAATGGGGCAGCAAATCTGTATGCTATGAATATGGGCTCATGCAGAGTGGTCATTTCCCCACCTAGTCCTCACCTTACGATGATTTAGCTCACAGTTCCTAACTGTGGGTGTGATAGCTGAAAGAATACACTTCTTTCTACTCATTGTGGCTTTCTCCTTCAGTAGAAGATTCAAGAGATCACTTAAGCTATTCGATGCTTCATTATAAAGCAGGTACTAAATGGTTTTTACCAAACTGTTCTAAGCATGTTTAAGATAGATCTAGGCTGAGCTATGATGTTGAATAGGCTAAAATGCACTTATTTTAAAATATTATTATGAGTATTTGGTATTATTCTTATTACATGTGTGTGTACATGCACATTTACATACACGGGCATCTGTGCACCATGTGCATCTATGGAGGAGGCCAGAGGACAGCTTTCAGGAATCAGTTCTTTCCTTCCACCATTGGTCCGAGGAATTCAACTCACATCATCAGGCTCACATGCAAAGCACTTTTACTGGCTGAGACAGCACTGGCCGTACATTTTGTTGTTTTGAGATGAAAGTCTCAGGGTGGGCTATCCACTTATTTTACAACCATGCAATAAGTGAGGTCTTCCTCTTTCTGAATTCTAAGCCAAGCCAAGGTTCCCATGGCCCAGTGGCGGCAGGGGCAGTAGTTGTATGAGTGAATTGTAAAGACTTGGCATTGTTGAGTGGATGGAAGGAAGAACTATGGAAGCCATGGCCTGGGTGCGAGTCCCTTGCGGCCATCCGTTGGCTGGGCCCCAGTTCTTCCGAGCTTTCTGGAGCTCTCCTGCTTTCCAGCTTTGTTTTGTCTAGTGTCCCCACCTTTGCCAGGATTATTTCATTTTGTTTGCTGTTTCCCAGAGAAGAAAAACACTGAGGCACTTTCCTCTAGTTTGTCTCTCAAGCGTTTCCCAAACATGGTGTGCGGGCTCTCCCAGGAAGAACGGAGATGAGAGTACTCCCTAGGAAAAGCTAGTTGGCTTTATGTCTGCTCTTCCTGCCCCTGCCCCGTTAGTCTTTCTTCAAGCCTAGTGTTTCCGAAGACTTGCAGGTGTCTTACACATGACTGTGAGTGAGACTGGAAAATGTACATGAATTGGGAATCCAAGCAGAGCACAAGCATGGGAAAGGCTTGCCCATCTGTGGTGTGTGTGTGTGTATGTGTGTGTGTGTGTGTGTGTGTATGTGTGGTGTATGTATGTGTATGTGTGTATGTGTGTGTGTATGTGTGTGTATGTGTGTGTATGTATGTGTGTATATGTATGTGTATGTGTGTTTGTGTATATGTGTGTGGTGTGTGTGTATGTGTGTGTGTGCGCACACGCGTGTCTAGAGACCAGGGGTTGACATTGGTGTCTTTCTCAATTTCTTACCACCTTACATTTTGGTACAGGCTCTTTCACTGAACTTGGAGTTCACTGATTGGCTATACTGGCTGGCCAGTGATGCCCCACCCCCCAGGCCTTTTTGTCTCTTTCTCCCTAATGTACGCATTATAGGTGCATGCTGCATGCTACTGAGGATCAAACTCGGGTCCTCATAATTTCCTGGCCAGACTTTACTAAATGAGCCATCTCTCTAGCTCTGGATTCGTCCATCTTTACATTCATGCTCCAGTTACTTCTCTGTTGTGCACTGTACCACTATCCAAAGGATTGAACATGTGTGCTTTTACACTGTAGGAACACTGGTAAGGTATTTATAAGAAATCTTACCTGTAGAAGACTCTCAGGAGGAGGCAAGAACACATCCTCTTTTCCTACAAGAAAGACAGATTTGATGAGAGATTAAATTGCCAGCCAATAGGGATGTAGTTTAGTGATAGAACATGTACCTACCATGTTCAAGGTCTTGGCTTTGCTTCCTCGCATTTATGCACACACACACAAGTGCATGTGCATGCACACACATATGCACACACACGCACATAATTACTAGTTAGGAAGGGACTAAGCTGATGTTCAGAACAGAATCCATGTCCCTCAAAGTCTGTGCTTTGACTACTGTGTTTATATTTTGCCGCTCCCTCTTACTATTGTGTGTTATGGAAGACGTTCCTATGTTCTCGGCTCTATGCTAAAGACATTCACTCCCCGAGAGATTCTGTGTTTCATTCTAGTTCTGTGGCTAATTCATGCCATGAGAGTATCAACTGCTTTTGGCTGTTATCCTTGCTTGTTAGGATAGAATCACCCGGAGACAGCACCTCTACTCAGAATAGTCCCAACTCTGCATGGGAAATATTTCACAGTCAGAAGAACTATTTAGTTGAAGCCTTGGCTCTCTGCAGGGGCAGGCACTACTCTCTGCTTACCTCCCACCACCCCCATCATCTAGACTCCAGCTCCCCATCCTTCCAGCTTCCAAGCCATGGATTGGGGCAGACAGGCAGCCCCTCTGATAGGTGAGCTTTGACTTCCTCAGTAGGGCACAGGAATGATTAGGACCACATAGCCATAGCTAACAAGCCTTAGCTCTGCCTTTTGGGTCCTTCCTAGCATCCTTCTGGGGAGTCAAGGGCTCTTTAGAAATACTAAACCAAAGTTTGTTTTCTGAAGTGGTCAGAGGCCAGAGGCTGCGGAGCTGGAGTTCCTTTCACCCACATTTAATCACCTCTTTGAACCACTGATTGATTCCTTCCCTATGTTGTTTGGGTTTCCTTGGCATTTAATAACTTGCCATTCTGTCTTTATAGAAATAGGCTGCAAGGGGGAGGGAGGCATGTTTCATGGACTCTTGTCTCCCCAGGCTTTGTGGAGCTCAGCCTGTTGGACCAAGTCCGGCTCTTGGAAAGCTGCTGGATGGAGGTGCTGATGGTGGGTCTGATGTGGCGCTCGATCGATCACCCTGGCAAGCTCATCTTTGCTCCAGACCTCGTTCTGGACAGGTGAGAAAAAATACTTGGTATCTCATCACTGATCCGTTTAACTAAACAAAGCAGAGTGGGCACAAAGTCCTAAGTGCTGCAATTAAATTCTCACACCAGAAGGAGCAATTAGAGGATGATAACCCCCCCATCCATTTCTTTACTGGGTCAAGAGCCCATGAAGGAGAGGGCATGGGTACCAAGATTCATATCCCACGATCCATTCCAATCAATTGTGCATCAACTGTCCTGGGCTGGGGAAGGGAACTTCATCCTGCAGGGTATTGGCCACTGAGTGCACAGTCGACATAGATTTCTTTTTTTGCATTAAAAATTCTGTACTTATATTATAAGTCACCTTGCAGTTGAATGACCAGTTACATCTCTGGGCAGGTGATAAAATTCCCTTCAGCCTTTCAAATTTATTTTCATGTGCTACAGTTTTAATGCTAATAGTATCATTTATCGCTAATAGCATTTTTGGAACGTGTGGTGGGAGAGCTTTTTATTAAGGCCAAGTGAAAGTTAACAGACACTGGGACATGACAGTACTTATGTCACACACAGATGGGTTAAACATAGTTGTCTTTTAGAGATGGCACAGAGCAGGAACTAAACTTGGATTTAGTTGAAATTTTTATAGAAGATAAACTGGACTATCCAACAGCTGCCAAGCTTTGTTGTAGGAAAGATGGGAAACTTTTGGTGTACCTTTGAGTGGTTCAGAAACTCTCCATGGAAAAAGTCCTAGTGTTTAATGTTCAGCACATTAGACTGTGCAGAGAGCAGGAGGATGCCTGGTGCTGTGAACCTAACGTGCCCGCCCCAACTCTTGCATCGTAACCCTGTTACCACTTTAGGTCCTCAGAAGACTCTCACTGGCATGTTACGCAGATGAAGAGTGATGCCCCAAGGTATCAACATCCATTCTGCCCGTTGTCATGGATGACACTGACAAAGAGCACTGTTCTGAGTAATGGAGGTGTTTTGGTGGAGAACAAATCCCGTGGGAAGAGCTGAAGCATGGGATGTGGCTTGAGCAGGAGCAAGCCCAGGTGGTGGACAAGAGAGGGAGGCTCTGGAAGGCCAGAGCAGTGGGGCAGGTACCAGACCCTTCAGTGACCATTCGGATAGCTAACTTACTGGCTGGTGCGTACCATCCTAAGCACTCGATGTGCGTCACCTTATTCAATCTTCCCAGAAGCCCTCTGGGAGGCAGCACCGTTCAACATCCCAGTTCTTCAGTTAAGGAACAGGGAAGTGAAGTAATCGACTTACAGCTGCAAGGTGGAAAGTGATGGAGCTAGATGTGGGGATCTCATTCTAAAGCCCACGCAGAGCACAGTGCCCCCATGGGAAAGAGAACTGGAAGGGAAAAGAGGAGGCAAAAGGCATAATTTATTCTCATCTTAGAACACAACCCCAGGACCTATTCTGTTTCTACCCACTTCAGGAACACACACCTTCTGTCACCCTAAGATTCAGTCAAACCTAAAAGCCAGATACCCAGCCAGGCCAGACACACACACACACACACACACACACACACACACACACACACACACACGTAATTCTACTATGTCAACTGTTCTACCCATTGATGTATATTGGGGTTAACATTATTTTACTTTTCTGTTTCAATTTCTAGATGGATGCCAAATCTGGTGTCTCATTAACTGAGTCACAGTGGAGAATGTATATGGGAGTAAATTTAACGTTCCCCTCACTCTGTACGGGTTCTTTAAACTCTAGAAGAATGTGTATGTGTTACTGTAAGGAACCATGAACCTCATGAATATTATGCCTACCCTTTAGATAGTAACAGGCACAAAAAGTTGGGTGTGGTCATGTGTGTCTATAATTTGTGCATGTAGGCGGAAGCCAGAGAATCATGAGTTCAAGGCTGGCATGGACTATATAGACAAACCCAGTCTCAAAAAAAAAATTACTTCAGGAGATTCATGTTAGTCTTTATGACTGTATATTTGGTTCTGTCACATAGCTTTAGTATGATTCATTGATACGGAAGAAGAGATTTTAGGAGTTATGAATGCATTTGATTTGCATCGAGAATATGGGTTTTTAGAGCACCCACTGGTGTTTATTATATATATAATAAACTATATATATATATATATATAT
>NW_022196912.1:91096513-91145153 GCF_008632895.1 Mastomys coucha | reverse complement strand
TATATATATATATATATATATATATAGTTCATTTGTGTAGGGAACTATGCACACACCACAGCCTGTGTGTGGACGCTAGGGGACAACCTGAGAGAGTTGGTTCTCTCTATGGATTCTGGGGACAAACAGGCTTGTCAGGCTTAGTGGCAGGTAGCTTTACAGCTAGAATCATCTCACCAGTGCATGTGTGGTTTCTGTTGATAGTTTCTTTAAATTACTACTAAAAAATTGTGTATATAGAGATGTTTTTGCCTTCATGTACTTCTGTGTATTATCTCATACCTGGTGCCTGTGGAGACCAGAAGAGGGCATCAGATTCCCTGGAACTGGAGTTATAGATGGTTGAGAGCTGCCATGAGTGTGCTGGGAATTAAACCTGGATTCTCTGGAAGAGATGTTCTTAAAAGCCACCTCTCCAGTGTACTCCTAAACATTACTGTTAGGACTGGAAGAGTAGTTCAGTGGTTAGGAGCTTCCTAGTGTGCATGGGGCTTTGGGATTTGATCCCCAGCATGGCAAAACAAAACAAAACAAAATTAAAAACCCAACATTGTTCTTAACACATTAACTTTGTGAAGTCTAGAATTTCAAGTCTAAGATTCAGTACATCTCACATAAGTAAATCTATTTTTAAGCTGGGTGTGGTGAAACATGCCTATAGTTTCACCCTCTAGAAAGCCAAGGTCAGGAGTCTAAGGTAAGCCTTAGCTACATAGTGAGCTTGAGGCCAGCCTCCACTATCAGATAATATCTCAAAAAATATAATATATATGTGCATATATATACACATATATACACATGCATATATACATATACATACACACATATATATACATAACATATTTTAACGTAATAGGTAAATTAACATAAAGAGATTGCATATTCAAAGTTGGGGAAAGAGGTGCTATTATAAATGCTAGAAAATTTTCTTTATTAGAATTATTATTAGTAGTAGTAATAGTATTTATTAGAATAAATAATTTCACTGTACTTGGAAAGTAATTGTCTTATGGATCGCCCTGTGAGAGGTTCTTCATGTGGTGTTTTACTTGAAAACAAGCACCAAGCACTTGTTTTAGGTTTTTGTTGTTGTTTTGTTCTTACTTTTGGTGCTGGGTACAAAACTGAGAGCCTCAGGCTTCCGAAGCAGACACAGAGTTAAGCCTCCACCTAAGCCATTTGTTCTTACAAATGTCTACAGAAAACGAAACAAAACAAAAACCTTGGATGCACCGGGAATGAGAGGAAAACCTGGTGATTTTGGCTTATTTGTAATGAGGTAGTTTTTTTGTTTTGTTTTGTTTTGTTTGTTTTGTTGTGTTGTGTTGTGTTGTGTTTGGCATCCACTAGAAACATAAATTAATGTGAAGATCTGTTTTAGAACCTGAGCTTTTATTTACTCCCAGTGCATATGTGACTGGCACGATGGCTCAATGGGTAGAGGAGCTTTTCATCAAGACTGATGACCTTAGTGTGACCCCTATGGCCCTCTTGGTGAAAGGAGAGAACTGACTCTACATGCTCACACTCACACACATGCGTGTGCAAACACACACACACAATGTAATTTAAATTAAAAAAAAAATGTATGCTGAGACTTTTTGTGCCAGCATCAACAGGAAACTGTGCAGAGATGTTGCTAGACTGAGAGGGGATTTTAAAGTTGGCTAGGACTGGCTGTGAACACTGACCAGGCCCTTGGAACTCCTGCGATTTTGAATGTCCTTACAAGCTGCATTCTAATTCAGTATTGATATGCTAAATGTTCTTGAAGATCATAGGCCTTTACTCATAAATTTCAATTTACCATTTTAGCCAAGTATTTCACTTTGGTTAAATATTTATGATGTCTTTCCTATGTGCTAAGCCACAAATGGGCCCCTTACTGCTTGCTTGTCCAGCTGCCACACCTACTGGTGTGGAACCAGCAGTCAGAGATGCAGGTAGAAAATAGTCAACCCCAAAGCTGAGACAAACCCAGCAATAGTTTGTTGTTATATAACAGGATTTTTTTTTTAATGAAAAAGTAATCAAGTTAGTTTTTCCACATGCAATTCCTAATTTAATCTTTATTTAGCACTAATTCAAAGCATACTTCTATAACATTCCAATCACATTTCTGTCTTTAATTCCAATCTCTTAACCCTGTCCTAACTTCTTATTCATTGGTTTCAGTCCCCAGTGAATGGCATGAACCCCTCAGTCTGTAGAAGCCCTTCCTCACTGTGTTCTACATAACTCATCCCAGAGCAGAAGGTTCTTCAGAGCCACACAGGAGAAGTGCTCTGTGTCCCTCATATCTTGTCTAAAAATGTATTTGCTTTCTATAGCCTGTGATGTGTCATTGAAAATGTTTGAATCCTGTATAAAGTGAACTGGTTGCTGTCCCCACCTGCTAGAAAGGAGACAGACAAGTTTGGTTCTTCAGGATTGATTGTTTGGACAGAAGCTTTTTCTGTAAGGTGTACCCCAATACCTGTACACCTCAGTTTTGGAATTAATTTTATTACAATGAAATGTTTTCAGTAAGAAAATAGGGATAATAATCCTTATATTTAGATGCTTTTCTTTGGCATGGGTTGCAACTTCTAGAAAATAGGATTGATGCCAGTTGAGTTGGTTTATCCTTTTGGGAAGTAAGTGTGTGTGTGTGTGTGTGTGTGTGTGTGTGTGTGTGTGTGTGTGTTACACAAGTGCATAGTTCCACTTGAGTTTACATTTTACAGAAGAATAAAGAGTCAAATTATTAAACCATCAACGCACAGTTGGGCATGGTGGACTATACCTATACTAGTCCTGGGAAGACAAAGACAAATTTGGAGCTAGCCTGGGCTATATAGTTAGACTCTGTCTGAAAAAAAAAAAAAAGCAAAATAAGCAGAACAAAGCAAAAACATCAGTGCGAGAGTTAGTGTCTACTCATTTCTTCTTTGGTGATGTTTTAAGAGCAGCTTCTCTGGGTACCAAACGTCTTGAAGCTCAGCACCCACACTTTCAAGTAAGGATCCTTCAGCAGGCAGAGAGGTGTGATGTCTTGGCTCTCGGGGCATCCAGTGCGCAGGTATTTCCTCTCCACTTGCTGGGTTCAGGGCTCTGCCATGCTCTCAGGAACTTAGTGCTGAGGAGGAGGGCTAGGGGAGGTATGAAGATGGGTTGTCTGGTTGTAGCAGGTTTTGTACAGACTTTGGCACTCTGCCCAGGGCTCTGTCTGATTCTCCGAGTTTGTTGTTGTTGTTGTCGTCATTGTTGATTTAACCTGTGAGTGATTTCTGGGGTCACTTAACTTCACACTTGCAGGAAGATCCCACTATTTTCAGAAGTTCCCATTACAGATCAGGCAAAGTGAGCAGTTGCATGCTTGCGGCTGTGTGTGTGTGTGTGTGTTTGTGTCCTCTGAATGCTGTGGAATGCAGTATCCTGATGAACTGCTGTCACAGTAAAGCACCTCACAGGCAGGACTGGTGGTATCAGGTGGCGTCAGGTCATATGACTTCTGCAAAGGTTCTTTCCTGAAATCCCACACTCACTAGAAGTGATCTGGTTTGGGTGAGAGGAGACAGTGAGCAGTCAGGTTCCCTGTTTCATTTTTGGTTGTTTTACTTCAACCTCCCTTTGTAGTCTCATCAAAGAATAAAAGCAGACCCCGCAGGGCCCCCTGCTGCTGGGAGCTGGGATGCCTGTCACGGTGTGCTGCAGGCCTTCAGGGGCTGGGTGGGTATGTGGTGAAATCGTCTGTTAGTCAAGGGAACAGTTTTTGAGAGAAGTGAGGTCAACTGACATGTTTCTAGCTGGCCTGAGTAGAAACCGGTGTTTTCCGATTTGTGTATAATAATTTATTTCAAAGGTAGATATAACAGTTCATTCCTATAAGGCACACTTAAAAGGTTTGCCTAAAACCTTTTTTTGTTTTGTTTTGTTTTGTTTTTAAAAAAAAAACAAAACCTTTCAGGCTGGGTGGCATGGCACATATCTGTAATTTCAGCATTTCAGAGGAGGAGGTAGGAAAAGATGGCCAGAAGATGAAGGCCAACCTAGGCTACATCCTAGCAAGACCCTGTCTCAACAAAACAAACAAGACAAGACAAAAACAACCCAAAACTAAACAAACACAAAAACTCACATCGGCAAGTCAAAGTAGGAAAATTGTCACCTGTCCCCACGTCTGTCTGCTTTCCCTGACTAACCCACACCCGATTGTAATTTCTCAATTGTGTGGCACTTTTGCTTTCTTCAAATGCTCCTTGAATGTCTCTCAATTCCTAGAGCAGTTTCTAACTTCAGTATGACAATATGAAGGTTTGGTTTTCTTGAAATACTCTCTCATCAGTGTTTCCTGATAGGAGTGTGGGATCACCCTTTGAAATAAGCTGAGTCACTTCCCGTGAGCCTGTTTGACTCGATGGTTTGTATATAAGCCATAGAAGTGGCAGTTTCTTCAAGAAACCCTTACACACTGAGGTAGAAGGAACCATGTAGTCCCACTGCACACTTCTGAAAAACAGTTTAAGAATTTTTAGGAAATGTCCTGTTTTTAATCCCCCCCTCCCCTTCAGCGCTAAGGATTTAACCCACGGCCTTATGTGTTCCACCATTGAGCCCGCACCTAAGCATACCTTGTTTCTCTGTATAGACATAGCGCTAGTGACTTCCTATGGCTAAGTGGTCTTACAGTATAGTCAGAGGCTGTTCAAGATAGAACTTGAGATGAAGGCTATTGATGGCTGCCTAATGCTATGTGTTCCTTCAATTCCCAAATGAACTCTTGCAGGGATGAGGGGAAGTGCGTAGAAGGGATTCTGGAAATCTTTGACATGCTCCTGGCGACGACATCAAGGTTCCGTGAGTTAAAACTCCAGCACAAAGAGTATCTCTGTGTGAAGGCCATGATCCTCCTCAACTCCAGTGAGTAACCACACGGCCACCTTCTGTTTCATTTAAAAAGCAGAGAATGGCCTCCCTTTTGACTTCTCCATTTTCCATGGGTTTAGACTGTAGCTAGCTCTTGCTACCTTGAAGATAAATTATTCATTGGATGAGTTTCTGGTGGTAGAAAGTGGCTGACAAAGAAAAGATTGACCTGGAGGTGGTGGTGTTTGCCTTTAATTGTAGCACTTGGGAGGCAGAGGCCAAAAGATTTCAGTGAGTTCCAGAGCCTGGTCTACATAGTGAGTTCCAGGATAGCCAGGGTTACAACAGAGAAACTGTCTCACTCACGCATGGGCAGAGAGGCTGGGACTGGGATGGGGGGAGAGTTTAAAGACAAGCAAACTTTAAAGTGTTTACCATCTAAGGCTTTCTTCATTTTACGTGATTACCACATATCATCTGTATTTAATGTTTTAGCTTTTTTTTTGGTTTTTCGAGACAGGGTTTCTCTGTATAGCCCTGGCTGTCCTGGGGGTCACTTTGTAGACCAGGCTGGCCTCAAACTCAGAAATCCACCTGCCTCTGCCTCCCAAGTGCTAGGATTAAAGGCGTGTGCCACCACTGCCCAGCTTAGCTTTTACTTTTATACATCTATTCATTTATTCAGTAACAACACTTACTTAGCTTACGGTATCAGGTGAGATAGCAAGGTATGAAAAACCAGGATGCTGCTTATTTAATTATTGATTCTAATACCAAAACCAATGGATGCCATCGCCTTCTTCTATAGAATGGAGCTGTACCCACCCACACCCCATGTGTAGCTTCTCATATACTTGACGCCATCCCTGGGTCCCTTATAATAGCTAACTCAATGTGCTTGCTATGTAGATGGTTGTTATACTGTATTTAGAGAATAGCGACAGATGTACAAATGTGGGGCTTTTTAAAAGATCATGATTTTTTGAAACCAGTGATCAAACCGGGAGCTTGGCCCATGCTTGGTAAGTGAGCTGACACTCTCAGCTATCCCCTTTGGCCCCAATTCAGCATAATAACAGAAAATTGCTATGGAAAGTGCAAAATATGAGTCCTGGCTTATGTTGGCACATTTGACAGATTTTTAAGTTACTCTGTCTGTGGCTGTAAGAGCTCCCAAGTGCTTGCACTTAGAGTCTGTCATCTCCCTATGGACTAGAAGGAAGTAGCCTTAGAGTCGCTCTGGGGAGAACATAGTGTGCTCTCAGACCGTGGCATGGCGCATGGCGGGCTCTGGAGTGGAAAGGGAGTTAGGCTGTGACAGAGAAGGGTGGGGAGCACTAAAGGAAGAATCTGAAGGACCAGAAATCCTTAAGACAACCTTTGGCTGCTTCCTCGTTGGGTTACTTCTTGACCTTACCTGCCTAACAAGGCATCCCCCTGACCCAACACCCTCCTGCCATTCTGTTGCTATTCACCTTTTACAAAATAGTGAGAGAGCGCTACGCCCACCATGGTTAAGGTCATGTGGGGACTTTACAGGGTTTTTCTGCGTAGCCCTGGCTATCCATCCTGGAACTCGCTCTGTACACCAGGCTGGCCTCGAACTCAGAGATCCCCACTGCCTTTGCTTCCTGAGTGCTGGGTTTAAAGGTTTGCGCCAGCCAGGCTAACCTGCCTGTTGATGATGCCTCTCCCCCCCATGTGTGCTCCTACCTTCGGCTCTCTTTATTAAATAAAGGGAATTTTCTGAAAAGTCCATTCTCACCTCATCCATAGAGGCAGCCAATTGTCAGATGTGTTATTCTTCCAGGAGGAATTTAGAACCCTTTCAGAGCCAAGTGCTCCCTGGAAGGTAATTTACTTGTTAAAACACCATTCTGTTGGGAAGCCTTGTAATACACTGGACACTGGATAGAGGGCTGAGAAAGCTGTTGCCATGGTAATGGGGTAACATTAGCCCAAGACTCTAGGCTACCAAATAAAACATAAAAACACAGATTATTTACATCTGTGTAGATGGCTCCGCCCTTCCTCCTACAGCATCAAATAAAACTGCCATTGTAGAAGGTGAGGAAGGCCTTGGCATGAAATTGCTATTTTGGGCGGAAAAATCATTCAAATTTAAGGTAAATCCGAATTTTTGAAAGCTTTTACAGAAGCCTCATTGCTTACTTGGCAGTCATAGTGAATTTATTCTGTTGGACATTATTGTGGGAAATTGGGATTTGGTTTCTTATGGAAGAATGCTCCTGTTAGAGGAGGTGGATCCTATGCTAGCAAGCTCTGAAGGGTTTGCAAGAACACCCCTGCTTTTTTCTGGATTATTTGCAGCAATTAATTTGAAAACAAAACAAAAACCAAAGCAAGGACTAACTTAGTGGACATTAGCTTGTCTCCTCGACTAAAAGAGAATCCAAACAGCCAGGGCAGGGTTTGTGTAGGGAGTGCTTGAGAGGAAAGAGCTGCACACAGCACCTCTGGTCTGCAGGTGGCGCTCTTCAAGGCTCTGGCTGAACAATAAACTGTGTTTCAAGGTGAGGGAGGCAAATAATCTCTGAAGTTCATACAGGCTGAGAAACGCCTCATATTCTCACCGTTCTGTTGGAAAACCTTGTAATAACCCGGACATTGGATAGAGGACTGAGAAAGCTGTTGCCATAGTATTAGGATAAGGCTAGCCCAGGACTTCAAGCTATCAAATAAAAAATAGAAGCAAGCCCAAATTATCAAAATATCGTTAAATCTTTTAACTACAGTCTAGCACAAAGCTCAGACTACTAGAAGAATTCTTACCTGCTGATGGTCAAAACCTATAACTCAGTCTTTTGCACTCCAACGAAGCTAGGTGCTCAGAGCTATGTAGATCAATCAGTTGGAAGAGTGTTAGCCTAGCATGCATAAGACCTTTCCTTTGACTACCCCACACCCACACCACTCAGAAGCAAGGAAAAAAAAAAAAAAAAAAGCAATAGCTACAAAAAGAACATAATGCTAGCCAGAACCCAAAGGTAAATTTCACAATACTCAAAATAACTAACTGAAAATTATTGAGTGGAGAAGGAAAAAAAAAAGGAGAAAAGCCATTCAGCTGGAATGATGACAAAACGAAATGGATGAAAGAGAGAGTAGACAGAGTCATCAGAAACACTTGCTGCATTTCATACAGAAAGTGTGAGCAGGGCAAGGCAGGACTAGAACAGACTTGGAGATGTGCAAACTGTCCCAGAAGGTGACTTAGCAGATGCTCAAACTGTCCCAGAAGGTGACTTAGCGGATGCTCAAACTGTCCCAGAAGGTGACTTAGCAGATGTTCAAACTGTCCCAGAAGGTGACTTAGCGGATGCTCAAACTGTCCCAGAAGGTGACTTAGCGGATGCTCAAACTGTCCCAGAAGGTGACTTAGCCGATGCTCAAACTGTCCCAGAAGGTGACTTAGCCGTTGCTCAAACTGTCCCAGAAGGTGACTTAGCGGATGCTCAGACATCACTTTTGAAATGACCAGTGACGGAGTGAGGCAACTTCACTCACTCAGAAATCACACAGAAGAAAATTCGTGAAGAAACGTAGGTGAAAATGTTGTAGACTTACTGAAAACTGTAAACGCAGTTTCCGAGAAGCTCAATCAGACGCGTGCACAAGAAGCATGCAGATAGCCACGGCAAGGACCGGTCACCATCAAGTGGCTTAAAGCCAGCAGGAAAGAGAAAAACCATTTTTCTTTCTTTTACTTGCTATGTACTTCAAGCTGTCCTCAAGCTCGTGATCCCCCTGCTTCAGCTTCTCTTCTACTATCAGTCTAGGATGTGTGTAGGAAAAGCTGGAATGCTCAGCCTCTTGAAATGCAGAGACAAGAAACTATACACTTAACAATCTGTTAGGGGCTGGAGAGATGGCTCAGCGGTTAAGAGCACTGACTGCTCTTCCAGAGGTCCTGAGTTCAATTTCCAGCAACCACATGGTGGCTCACAACCATCTGTAAAGGGAGCTGATGCCCTCTTCTTGTGTGTCTGAAGACAGCGGCAGTGTACTCGTGTATATAAAATAAATAAATCTTTAAAAAGAAAAAGAAAAAAACACTGGGCGGTGGTGGTGCACACCTTTAATCCCAGCACTTGGGAGGCAGAGGCAGGCAGATTTCTGAGTTCGAGGCCAGCCTAGTCTACAGAGTGAGTTCCAGGACAGCCAAGGCTACACAGAGAAACCCTGTCTCAAAAAACCAAAAAAAAGAAAAAAGAAAAAAAAGAAAAGAAAAAACCAATCTGTTAGAATGTTAGTATCTCATAAAATAAAAGCTATCACTCTAGGAAATGGTAGCACATACCTTTAATTCCAGCACTCATGAGGCAGAGGCAGACAAATCTCTGAGTTCAAGGCCAGTCTGGTCTACTGAGTGAGTTCAGAGCTGCACAGAGAAACCCTGTCTCAAAATACAAACAAACAACGCCCCCAAAACAAAACAAAAATAAATAAATAAATAAATAAATAAATAAAAACAAAAGCAAAAAAACACGTGAACACTGGAGCTAACAGTCTGTGTCCAATAAGGTGACATCCTTGTCACTTAGGAATCTGAAACTATACCCACATCCTCTTAGAGCCAGGGTCTAACTCTAGGAGACAGAGTGGAACAAGCCTGTAGATAATTACCATTGTTCTCTTTACACAGCTTAACGTAGGGACTGGGAGCTGGATACGATGGTGCTTGCCAGCTCTTGGGAGACAATGGCCTGAATGTCAGGAGTTCAAGGTCCTCCTTCGGTCCAGAGAAAGTTTGAGGCCAGGCTGGATTCCACAGACATTGTCTCAAACAAACAACCACAAACAAATATGTTAGCAACACATCTATCTATTTAAACCATTATGAGGTTTTGAAAAAACAAAACATTTTATTAATTGAAATAATTATAAAATTAAACCTGGGCTGCTCTATTTTGCTTTAAAGCAGTGCGTACATTTCCCTTCACTCTTCACAGCCAGAAAAAAAAAGTAACACTATAGGATTTTTAAATACAATAATCATACTTTCTGAGTTATTTCCCTCCGGCTGAGCAAAGCTTGGAGCTTGGAGCATCCCTTGTCTTTGAACATGAAGGATACCACGGGTCTTGGCAGTTTTGCTTCCAGTAAGTATGCCAGGTGGGCTAGAGAGATGAACACACAACAGTTTCCAGGAAAGAGCAGGGCCACGTGTGTCCTTGAGTTACTTTCTGTGGTGTATATGGGCATCGTGCCAAGAGCCTCCTCTTCCCTCCTCTTCCCTCTCTACTAGATCTCTTTAGTTTTATGAAAAGTAATTTAGGCCTGATTTTACAATGAGTCATAGTGTTTCTATTTTTAGGGGCAGGTGAGATTTTTTTTTTCTTCCTGTGTATCTGATTGACTGGACTTCGATCTTGTCCTTTGCCCTGTTGAAGGCCTGCCATTTAGCAATTAGTGTGTACCGATGTGCTGTGTCAGTGAGTGTGGGCCTGTGTACCAGAGGCTTCCCACGGAGATCTCTGGCCTGGCCCAGTGCGAGAGTTCTGGCGAAGGGAAGCAAGCACGGGCCGGGAGGAGAAGTCTCTTCTGCAGCTTCTGCTGCTGCTGGCTTCACCTCCATCTCTGCCATGCTTTCTAGGTCTCTCAGTTGCTCCTAGCCGCCCTGCACTGAGTAGGGTTGCAGCTTCAGGGCGAGTTTTGGGAGAGCAGACCTCTTCCCAAGTGTTACATCTCTTAGAACAAAAGACTCAGACGACGACGAAGTAGTTCTTGCACACTTGTAATTCCCCTGATAGGATTCATATACAGTTTTGGGAATGATTCAGGGTTTGACAGCAAGTACCTCTCATTGGTTTGTGCTGAGAGCTTGGGGAAACTGTATTTGCATGTAAGAAGGCTTGGTGCTGCTAATAAGTGACCAATATCACACACCTCTCCTGCGGGGACTGTGACTGCAACAGGAGCCAGGGGCCCAGGAAGCATGGTCAAACACCTTCTGTCCCATGCAGGCAGAAATTACCACCCACCAGGTCTTGGGGTTCCAGACCTTTGCTCGACCAGGACCGGGTTGCCTGCACTGACCACTGCCCCACAAATGAGCATGTGTGTGGATGCCCAAAGTATAGATGTGGTATTCCTGACTAGAGAGAGAGGTACAGGAAAGCAAGTATCCTGGAATGGTTTTAAAGTTTTAGACATTTCGTTTACACACTCCTTCTTATAAAGACTTGACATGGCAGGTGCCCATTTAAACGTGTGCCTCCTTTTCCCAAGCTAATTGATCACTGTGGCTCTAGGCTCTGTCTGGAACTGTGCTGCCTCCAAGCTTGTAGAAGGCTCAGAGTCTACCCTTCTACCCTTGATGATGATGCTGGCTCGTAGAGAAGTGGCAACTGAATACCAGCCATACTTTTTGAAGGGAGTTATACACTATCCGGGGGCATTTTTGCTACTGTAATTTTGGTTCTGAAGGCTATTTTAATGACAACTTTATTAACAAGAGAATACCACAATCCACCCATTTAAAGTATATAATTCAATTCTGTGGGGTGATGCACATCTGTAGTGCTAGTATTCAGGAAAACTATGAGTTTGAGGCCAGGCTGAGGTGTAGAGGAAGTTCTAGACCAGCCTGGGCTACATGGCAAGACCTTGTGCTAAAACGAAAGTGTACAATTCAGTACTTGTGAGTCTGGTCACTCTGTATTATTATTATTATTATTATTATCATTATTATTATTATTATTGTTATTATTATTATTATTATTATTACCATCATCATCATCATCACTCTGTTAAATCTGTATTATTACCAAAATCAATTTTTGAACATCTTAACTACACCCCCCTCCCCAGGAAACCCTCCCTACTTCATCGGTTTCTTTTCTTTTCTTTTCTTTTCTTTTCTTTTCTTTTTTGTTTTGAGAGTTTCTCTGGATAACCATGGCTGTCCTGGTACTCACTCTGTAGACCAGGCTGGCCTCGAACTCAGAAATCCACCTGCCTCTGCCTCCCAAGTGCTGGGATTAAAGGCCTGTGCCACCACTGCCCAGCTCCACTCTCTTTTTTTTATTGATGTGCCACTCGTACCCTACAAGAAGCATCTAAGGGAGGCAAGATGATAGGAAAGTGTGGCCTTGAGGCCAGCTTGCTGCCGTAGCTATGGGAGGCTTCCGGCTTACACATCCATGGGCCAGGAACAGATAGGAGATTCTGATGCTCAGCAGGTGGGGACTCCAGTTCACTGCATGGGCTAGGTCTTCCTCAGTTAATCCTCTCTGGGGAAGGCATTCCCAGAAGCGTGCCTCATCAATGCTCTTGATTCCTTCATTCAGTTAAGTTGATAATTACAATTAACCACTGCGCTCATCCTCCCCTCACCCCATGGTAACTGCCAATCTGTTTTGTCTCTATGGATATATCTGTTCTAGAGACGAATTCAAATAGTGGAATGAAAAAGAGGATCTAAGTTAGGGCTGTAGCTCAATTCTTGATGGCATGTGTCTATCTATAATCTCAGCATCAAGGAGTAGCAGGAAGGTCGGAAGGTCAAGGTCATCTTCAGCTATGTAGGGAATTTGAAGCCAACCTCATGGGCCATACCCTGTGTTGAAAAAGTGTGGTCTTTTATGACTGACTTATCTCATTAGCATAATATATAGGGTCTCTCTATGTATCCCTGGCTATCTTAAAACTTGCCATGTTCACCAGGCTAGCCTCAAACTCACAGACATCCACCTGCCTCCACCTCCCAAGTGCTGGGATCAAAGGTGTGTGCCACCATGCCCAGCTCAAAAGTCTCTACATTTTTTAAATTAATGCTTTCTTCTGTATGCACTTACACAATATACACAAACATTTTGGTTATAATCATATAACTGTCTTAGAATACACAAAAATGTGGACCTGTGTGAATCCAGTCTAGTTCTTTCTGTACATAAATGTGCCCTTTGTGTCAAGTGTTGTAGGTGGTGATAGGGATTTGGTGACAAATGGCAGGGTCTGTGTCCTCGAGTGCTATGTTGGCCTTGCTTAGGGTGGAAGGGTGGTTGCAGGGATATGGAAGGAGAGGATAGATATCCTGCACTCGGAGGAAAGAACTCAAGTCGGATGTAGGCTGGGACTCAGGAGAAACTTCCAGAAGGAAGTTCATGACCAGGCTGAGATCTAAAGGAGGAATGGGTAGAGGAAGGAAGACTTCCTATGCAGAGTATAGGGAATGCTCAGTGTGTCGGTGGTACGAGGACTTAGTGGGATTCTGAGAGTAGGAACTGGGAACTGAGCCAGGAGAGCGCTGTGGGGTAGCTCAGCTGGTGGAGTGCCTGTCTACCACACACACACACACCAAACACTGCGGTCAGTTCCCAGCACTGCATAAACTGGGTATGCTGGCTCAAGTCCACATCACAGCACTAGAAAGACAGAGGCAGGAAGGTCAGAAGTTCAAGGCCGTCCTTGTTCACATCAGAAGTTCACAGTCTTCTGGACTATGTGACACTATTTAAGTGGGGGCGGGCTCTTGGCTGAGCAAGAAAAGGTTCCTACTACCACTACGCCTGGCAGCCTGACAGCCTGATTTGGATCACTGGGACTCCTAGAGTGAAAGGAGAGACTCCTGCAAATTGCCCTTTGATAGCCACCTATGTGTTATGCACCACCCCCAACACCTTAGAAAAAAGAGACCTGGGTCTCTCAATGGCTGCATGCCATCATAGGGATCTGCTTTGTCTCAGTAGCTGGGGTGTCATTAAAAGGAGCCACTAGGAGATCTGAAGTTTGTCTGCTTAGGGGTGAATGAACAGCTTGTGGGGAGGGGCAGTCGGAGATGAGGGTGTGAGGGTTTGGGGGGGTGAGAAGCGGCTTCCGAGAAGCAGCTCTGGGGATGTTTTATTTATTTACTGAGGCTCTGGGGCTCAGACCCAGGGCCTTGTGCACACTAGGCAAGTAAGCACACAACCACCGCCCTCCATCCCTGTGTGGCAGTGGCTGGCCCGGAACTCACCAAGATTCATTTGCCTCGGCCTCTCAAGTTCTATGAGTTAGCCTTGTCAACTTGACACAAACTAGGGTCACCTGGGAGGAGGAAGCCTCAGTTGAAGCACTGTTGGCCAGTCTGTGAACAAGTAATGATTCCTGTGGGACGACCCAGCCCGCTGTGGGCGGTGCCACCCCTAGGCAGGTGGTGCTGAGTGCTTTAAGAAAGCAGTCAGTAAGCAGCGCTTCTCTATGGCTTCCGCTTCAGCTCCTGTTTCCAGGTTCCTGCCTGTTCTTCCCTTGATCACAGAATGTAACCTGTAATGTGAGGTAAACTCTCTATTCCCCTAAATTGTTTTGGTCACTGTTTTATCACCAAGTAAGTACCCAGAGTGCTGAGATTAAACGGGTGCCACATTCCTAGCCAGCCCTTGGCTCCTTTCCTTCCCACTTTTCAACACAGGGTTTCTCTGTGTAGCCCTGGCTGTCCTGGAACTCACTCTGTAAAACAAGCTAGCCTTAAATTTAGAGATCTGCCTGCCTCTGCCTCCCAAGTGCTGGGATCAAAGGAAGGGGCGTGCCACCACTGGGCGGCTCAGCCCTTGGTTTCTTGAGAGAGCACCTTGTCATCTCAAATTACTGTTCTCACTTCAAAGGGAGTAAAGAATTAGTTTATACTGAGCCCAATATGGGTGGCCACAGCCCAGGAGCACAGGTCCAGGTTTTGAGAAGAGTTTCATGAAGTTTTTATAGTTACAGGACAAAACATTATAAACCCAGGTATTTACCAAGTACATTGGTGGGGACATGAGATTGTAGCAATGCAGCATGCTACTGCTATTGGTCTCAGATGCTGCCTGACGTCATTCTCAGCTTCTGGGTTGGTGGGACATAGTGGTCTTCGGAGAATATGCTCCAAAGGTTGTACCTAATAGTCAAAATGGCAGTAGGTCAGATGCAGTAAGTGGGCCAGGAGATAGAGGACTAGAGATGGCTCAGGTAATGTTGGTTCTGAATCTGCAGCATCCAGTGTTGGGATGACCAGGAAGATCTAATCAGTCAGTCAGCCTTGTAGAATCAACACAGGTTTGGCTTCTCTCTGGGAACTTTCGATTACAGGCATCTGGGCTGTCCCTAAACTCTGGCCCTCTAGCCCCTGTCAAGTGAGAGGTGGATTGTTCAAATATGTATTATAAGATACTCTGACCTGGCGGTGGTGCCGCACGCCTTTAATCCCAGCACTTGGGAGGCAGAGGCAGGCGAATTTCTGAGTTCAAGGCCAGCCTGGTCTACAGAGTGAGTTCCAGGACAGCCAGGGCTATATAGAGAAACCCTGTCTCCAAAAACAAAAAACCAAAAACAACAACAACAACAAAACAAAAAACCAAAACAACAACAACAAAACAACAACACTCTGGAGGGCCTCCAGGGACGCAGAGAAGCGCTATATCTGTGATTCTGCGTGTGCCTTGCTGTAACTGAGTTGAGAGGAGTTAAATGCATTTGCTTTGATTGGACTGAAATGTCAATAGAACCAGAAAGCAAATCCTGCTGATCCAGTTCTGTGGATAACTGGGTACTAGGAACTAGCTGTCCTTTGTTCTCATGGCAGCCACTTCTGCAGCGCCCTTGTTCATTTCACAATTGTCTATTTTTATTTAGGAGTTAGAAGCCTGGAAGAAGAGTTGTTTCAGGAAAGGGAGAATCCGGGCTTAACTGGGGTAGGGATGAGGTTCCCGTGGGCTGCTGCGTGGTTACTTTGTAGCCATTGTGAGTATCTTAGTATCCCCAGGTGGAGGGTAGCAGAACAGGGTAGGAGGTAAGGAGCTATGATCTTGTAAACTTTACTAAACCAGGAATTGAAGCCGGAGGAGCTGAGGAACTGGTTCAGGGCCTGAGAGCTAGACTCAGCAGGAGGAAAATAGCTAAGACCTGACTCATGAGTGGTAGTCTTCCTGCCCCAGTTGGGAGCCAGAGATGCTTTGGACTGGTCAGAGGTGACCTTGGGGCCCTGCTCTGATTGAGGCACAGGGAACATATGTCAGGAGAGGGACATGGAGTTTCATAGCACTGGCTCTCAGTTTCTTTCTTAAATGCTGTGATGAGAAGCCAGCCTTGGTGCTAAGTGGACCTACTCTTACCCCAACATATTCATGAAGCCATTTGTTGCATAGTGTGAGCCATAGAATGAGTTGACATGCCTACTGTTTTGGCAAGGTCACAGATCTGACCTGGTGGACACCTGGGGATCATTTATCTGCCCTTACAGATTCCCTTACAGATTGGTGTTAAGGTTTTTCTCTTGGTGGAAGAGCCTAGGGGGAGGTAGTTCCTCATGCTTGGTGGCTTGCACCACACGTATGCATGTGCAAATTAGAGTAGCTCTGGTCAGCCAGGCATCCTTAACAGTTAAGCACATGGCCTCAGCTTCCTTCTCTCTGAGCAATGACTTTGGAGCTCTCCTTCTTTGTCCAGGTATGTACCCCTTGACTACAGCAAGCCAGGAGGCAGAGAGCAGCCGGAAGCTGACACACCTATTGAACGCAGTGACAGACGCCCTGGTCTGGGTGATTGCAAAGAGTGGCATCTCCTCCCAGCAGCAGTCAGTCCGCCTGGCCAACCTCCTGATGCTTCTTTCTCATGTCAGGCACATCAGGTACAAACCTGTGGGGCCCTGCTCTGGTGGGGTGTGGGCAGGCTTTGTGCAGGAGCCTTGGGGAGTATTTCAATTCTCTTGGCTCTCTGGAGGGAAGCATTCTGAGTGCCTTTCCCCACCCCCATCCCCATAGTAACAAGGGCATGGAACATCTGCTCAGCATGAAGTGCAAAAATGTGGTCCCAGTGTATGACCTGCTGCTGGAGATGCTGAATGCTCACACGCTTCGAGGGTACAAGTCGTCAATCTCGGGGTCTGAGTGCTGCTCAACAGAGGACAGTAAGAGCAAAGAGGGGTCCCAGAACCTACAGCCTCAGTAATGACCAGGCCTGAGGCGGATAGATTACAAGGATGGTCAAAAGTGGAACATGTATTCTAGCTCATCTTGAGGCTGGCTGCCTTGGTCATGTACCCCTTCCCCATGTTGCACTTCCCTGGAGTCAGGGTGGTTGGGTTGTGGTGTTCCTTGCAACAGAACTTACTGCTAAATGCCAAGTTCTAACTTGTATAGCCTTAGAAGTCTCTCGATGTACTTTCCATCTCTATGCCCACTTGGAAAACATCTCAAAAGTTCTGGAATGAAAAGGTCAAAATCTGACTTGGAAGGATTGGCCTTAGAAAGGAAAAAGAATGTGACATCTGACATGTCTATAAGAAATGGACTGTAGAACAGTGTGGTCATAAAATCAATCTTTGAAGGGTGTCTTCTAGACCACTTGATTGTAGGATTGAAAAACCACATTGACAATCAACATGTTTCCCATTCCTACCTCACAGGCCTGTGAGGACTCATGACATGTTATAGGTTCTTTTTTTTTTTAATTTCTATGAATGCAAGCTTTATTATTAATGTACCTTTCATAGACATAAATCCCAACAGCTCCCTGCCCCAACAAGGAAGTTGTAAAGTCAGAAATTCTGCGACCTGCCATCTCTGCTTTGGTACCCAGAAGAGACTGTGAGACTCTTCTAGGCTTCCAAAGCTTCAGGGAGTCCAGGGTCATTTTGAGAGGATAGAGTTCTTCTGCCTGGTGGTCCCTCTTAATATACAGTGGCGACAGATCAGCTTCTTGTAGCTCTTAGATAAAAACCGCTGTGCCACATCATCTTACACCGCCTCTCGAAGAACCAGTATTTGATTTCTCCTTTTGTCAGCCAGGCCCTCCACAGTTTCCTCCTTAGGGATGGGTTCTGTCTCCAAGTGCTTTCTTAGCTTCTGGACCTGCTCAAAGGTGAACCCAGAGTTTCTATCTATGCAGGACAGACTCAAGAGTTGGCTCCATCTCACTTTCATCAGTAATGGCTGCAGCTCACTTGAATTCCCTTTTTCAGTTTCGTTATAGGTTATTCTATCAACGACTAGAAAGATAATGGTCAAGCTTAGATGTGACTTTGTTCCTCCTCCCAGATCCTCTTGCTGTCTATGTGAGATTCATCCTGCTTAGGTTACATTTATAGAGTCTGTTTATTTGGTCTGTCTGAGTATGGTCACTGTCACAGATTCAGATTTAAATCTCTTTCTAATGTTGACTTCCTTGAAGCTATGTTGGTGTTCTCTCTCTCTCTCTCTCTCTCTCTCTCTCTCTCTCTCTCTCTTCTCTCTCTCTCTTTCTCTCTTCCTCTCCTCCCACCCCCCTCACACATACACACACAGTTTCAGCCCTTCATGATGTGTCTTCTATTGCAGTGAAGAGACACCAGGACCAAGGCAACTCATTTTTTTTTTTTTTAAGATTTATTTATTTTATGTGTATGAGTGCACTGTCCCTGTCTTCAGACACACCAGAAGAGCACATCAGATCCCATTACAGATGGTTGTGAGCCACCATGTAGTTGCTGGGAACTGAACTCAGGACCTCTGGAAGAGTAGTCAGTGCTCTTAACTACTGAGCTATCTCTCCAGCCCCAAGGCAACTCTTATAAGGACAACATTTAATTTAGGGCTGGCTAACAGTGTCAGAGGTTCAGTCCATTATCATCATGGCCAGGAATATGACAGCCTCCAGGCAGACATGGTGCAGAGAAGGAGCTGAGAGGAGCTGAGAGTTCTACATCTTGATCTGAAGGCAGCCAGAAGACTGGTTCTGTCTTCCACAGGCAGCCAGGAGGAGGCTCTCAAAAGCCCACCCGCACAGTGACACATTTCCTCCAACAAGGCCACACCCACTCCAACAAGACCACACCTCCTAATAGTGCTACTTCTCATGGGCCAAGCATATTCAAACCACCACACACTTGAACACATTTTTTTTTTCAGTCTTTCAAAAAGAGTTATTTAGGGGTAATTATTTATAACAAAAAAATTCTTTAACCTATAAGTCTCTTAAAATTTTATCAGAACTTTCATGAGGTGGGGTGTGTAAAGTAGAAACTTGGTAAACATTAATTCTTTCTAATGGAATATAATGGGAGCTAAGGAGAAAGCCCTTTGAAGTGGCAATTGTAATGCACATTTTAGAAACTGGGGTTTTCAGACACATTTTTAGGAACATGGCAAATTCACAAAATGTGTAGCAGCTCTACTTTGGAAGTAAGCAATTAAATGATCATGCCAATTGGATGTTTTTAAAAATAAAACCTGGAGATACAGTATTAAGTATACTTGCCTTTGAAAATAGAGGGGTTTTTTTTGGTCAGTACATCCCGTATTTACTGAGTCATTCATTAGGAAGATTACAGTTAACGAGAGAGAACTTGAATACGTCTTAATTTTGATATTGATACGCTGTTGCTAGAGCTGACTTTAGCAGCTGTCTCAGACACACAGGCATGGGAACACACAGGTGCTGGCAGTTCAGAGGCAGTTGGAAACTATTAACAGTTCAGTGCTAGAGCCCGAGTACATCAGTGCAGAAATCACTCCACTATAGACAGAGAGAGGTCAAGGGTTGGAGGGTGGGAAGTAGGATGCAAAGGCAGCCTTGAAAATTTTTGCTTTCTAAAGAGATCGCCAGACAGGAATAACAAGACAACCCAAATTAGCTCCGAGCTATTGTCTAGTTAGGACACAGTGACGTTCTTGGTTGGATTTGGATAGCTAAGGAAGGTATCAATTTCAACTCAGGTGGTCAAACACCCTTCGGTGCCAAGTCCTTTGTGTACTTAGATAAGTACATGTTCCATTAGTTAGCCTTGAATTCTTAATCCTCTTGCACCAGCCTCATGGGATTGAGACATGTGCCACCACACCCAGCCAATTAGCTATTTAACACCAATTCTCCTGCCTGCTTCTAAGGGCTGCACATTTTATGTGTTTGGGTCTTCGGGAGGAGGATGCTAACACTCTAGGTCTATTTCTCTTGCTTTGCATCTCGCCTGGGTCTGGTAGGACACGGGTCAGTCCTACCTGATACTTCTCAGTACTGGGCTATTTTTGACTGGGCTCTGGGACAAGTGGGTGGTTAAGATATAATCTGTGCTCTAAAGACTATTGGTCGTTTTTGAGTAAGCTAGTTTTCCCTTTCATCTGACATGCTGATATCTCTGCTCATGTGTTCCCTACAGGCTGTCCAAGGATGACATGGTTTTCAATGTATTCAGAGAATGCTCAATGTCCATTTTAAAGATGGGTCGTTTCTCTTTAATGTGTGGTAGTTGCCTTGAAGTGTTCACCTTCCTTTGGGACAGCTTATGAGCTGTGCTCATAGCTAAGCACGAGTCTCAAATGTTCAAGTTTCTTTTAAAGGATGAATAGAACCTGGCACCTGTGTGCATGGATTAGATTACTGAACAATCCCCATCCCCCAAGACTCCACCATGAAACCATGACAGAGCAGTAGAATCCTCAGCTCTGCCTTAAACTGGTATAGCGGGATTCTTCTGCTTTAATCTGCAAGGGACCACTTGAGAAACTTACCTACCTGTGGACGAGTGGGTTTTGCCTAACCCTCAAATCACAACTTTGAATAGAACTGGTCACCCTGAAGGCCCTTGATACACAGACTCCTGGGTATGAACTATCCCTTGAGAGGACTGTGTGGACAATCCCAGCCTCTGCTTTTTCTGCTTGTCACCAGGAGAGGGATTAACTCCAAAAGTAATCCAAAAGAGTTTTTCTCCCCTTGAGAGATTCAGGTGAGACCATGAGACAAATAACATAGTTGGGGAATTTTAAGCATTCCTCCTCAGGACAGCCCTGAATGAATGACATTTCCTGCTAGCTCACCTGGGAAGCCAGGGCTTTTAGAGTTTTGCAGGCAAAAAGGGTTACTTACCAATTCTCAGCACTGCCTCATGTACAGAGACAAGTAAGCTAGGCTCAACCGTTTCTAGCATTTTCTAGCATATGAAGGGGCTGGTATTTGCATGTACTTGCTTATGTTGATAACTTCTCAAAACTCAAGGTGGTCCCTGGGTTTCTAGCTTGATTTTGAAACAAAGTAGTTTTGTTTAGTAAAACTTGATGTATATCTTTAAGCTCCTTTAAAAAAAAAAAGGTACTGTAAAAGTTACATAAGTAACAAAAATATACCATCTGGTCTGTAAAATGGTATTTGTGGAACACTGTGTGCCAGACACAGCTTTCACATTTAACATTCAGAATCCATTCCTGTGACTCTGTTTTAATTGTCAGGATGTGGAAGCTACAAGGCCAAGCAGACTTACTCAAGGTCACACAGAACAAATGCTGGAAGGGACATGGGGCAGTTCCAGGCCAGTGCTGAGAGCGGTTATACAGTTCACCTAGTTAAAAAGGGGGGCAGGGCTTGGTGGGGCTAAGGCTCAGAGGTCTTGCCTTACTTGTATGAGACTGTGGGATTATCCATCCCAAGCCCTGCAAAAAATAACTCCAAAAGTTTTACATCTTTTGCTTTCTACCTTTGTGCTACATCCCCAAGTCTCCCCCTCTTCCAAATCTTTTCTAAACTCCAAAATGTATCAAGCAGGGTTACGGAGGCATAAGTGGGATCTACCTATGAAACTCCACATGCCCGACACCCCGGACACCCCTGGGAACAACCACAAACAGCTTAGAAATTTCTCACATAAGAATTCAAGTCTAAGCTGGGCAGTGGTGGTGTACGCCTTTAATCCCAGCACTTGGGAGGCAGAGGCAGGTGGATTTCTAAGTTTGAGGCCAGCCTGGTCTACAGAGTGAATTCCAGGACAGCCAGGGTTACACAGAGAAACCCTGTCTCGAAAAAAAAAAAAAAAAAAAAAAAAAAAAAGAATTCAAGTCTATATTTTTATCCATGGGCAAAATTAAAGCTCCAAGGGGTCACTTAATATGCCCAAGGTCTCTGCAACTTCCTGTAGCCAAGGCTGGATTGGAATTCCAGCCTCCTGTTCACTGGCTGCTTTCTCTGGCTCCAAGATGCTATCTGTGGAGCAGTGTTGGGATGGCAGTTGGTAAAGCCGGGGGTGACTTCTCTGTCCCCTTTCATTTTTACCTTCTCAGCTTAGAGTGGGTCTGCTTGAATCTTGGTATAGCAGCAACAGTGATAGGCAAGAGTAGACTGGCCATGTTTCTCCTGTCCTGCCATCTTGGGTTCTTAAGCCAAGAGCTCTGCCATCACTTCCTGGTACTTCTTTTCCTCCAGGGCATCTGAGCTTCCCACATGCCTTGAAAGTATACCAGTGTGAATGCCACATCTCCCAGGCACCAATACCTCCCCATGGGGCTGAGCGCACTACATTCTGGTTTTCCCCTGTAGCTCTCAAACTTCATGGATCCAGTAGCAGCTGTAAATTGTGAGCTGTCTCAGAATACACGAGTCTAAAAATACCAAGGACCGTCGTCCCTGTAGGCCAGCCTGTTACTTGAGGGTGAGCTTTCTCTTTGTGAATGGTAAAGGTTTGTTAGCCCAAAATAGTTCCCAGTAGCTGAACTGTCAGCATTGTACATTTATTTGCCTTGTGAGCCCTGGACCTATAGCTGTATCAGTCAGTGGTCATGTGTCCTTCTGATTGGTTGACTATAATTTGTCATATTTTCAGACAGATGCTGTGTATCATCAGACTAATGTGTTGAACTGTGACCATTTGAGTTGCATGTGGTAGCTTACTCCCAGGAGCCCCAAGCACTTTGGGAGGCTTGCTATGGATTTGAGGCTAACCTGGGCTACAGAGTGAGACTCTTAGTCTCAAGAAGCCAAATAAACAAAAAGAGTGTGATGCTTTTAAGACTGACCGTCCATTTGTCTGTCTGGGAGTCCCTGGTCCTTACCATGACACTCCTTTAGTATCTATGGAGCAGTTGCAGAGAAAAGTTTAATGTGACATAAATAAAGTGTTTTTCATAATTTGGGTTTTAATTTATATTTGTTGGGAGCTGAATGTAAAAACTTAAACAGTTGTTGGGCTAAGCAGTGTCTGGTTTTCTTCCATGAATCCTCTTTTGGGGTTTATATTGTTGAAAACTGTGGGCATTCTTCCTAGGAGAGGGAATATTAGTGTGGACGCTTGTCCACACTCTGAAGACTTACTACCCCCCTTCTAGGTTTTATAAACAGGAACAACTTAACTTTCAGTCACCTACTCATTTGTGACGTATGACCACAGGCACTGTGTATGGATGTAAAAGCCCGGGTATGTAGCAAACCCATTTATTTTTCAATTTATTATTCAATTTATTATTTAATTTATGTGAATAGAATTTCTGTAATTATAAAATATTCATTTATTACTCAATTTATTTGGGTAGATTTTCTGTACTTTTGTCACCTGAGTCAACTAGTAATAAACTCTTCAGAGACAGGGTGAAGTCATTCAGTCATACTGAAGTTATTTTTGTGCCTATGGTCATTTGAAGATTTCCCCTTCCAAGCAGGGAAGGAAAGATGTGAACAGTTTGTTTATGACTGACGGCGAAACATAAATTGCCACGGGCCTTGCTGGTTGAAGGTCCCTCAACCCGTGGGAGAAATAGGGGTCCCAGTAATCAGGCGGGCAAAGAGTTGATGAGAAAATGGCACACAGATGCAAACACAAGGGAGTGTTGGATCTGCGTGTATTATTTCAAAATAGGCATCAGACTTAAATGGTCACTACAAAAGAGAAAGAAAAGTCAGGTGGTGTAATGTTCAAGGTACATCGAGGTCATCTGAAGTACAGAAGATCTAAAGCAGCAGCAGCCTCCTCTGGACAGGTGCTGCACCACCGGGATCAGAGTGCTTGGGCCACGAGGGTCCTGGTGGAGTCCAGGGGGTGGGGTAGGGTAGGGTGGGTGGTAGGGATGGGGGGGTGGCTGTGGGCAGCAGGAGGGTAGAGGCTTGAGCGCCTCACAGCACATTAGGCTCACCATCCAGCCCATCCTTAGTAAATGCCCAACTATGCTAATCTTCTGGGATAGCAGAGATATGCTCCAGGGTCCTATTCTTCTAATCCCTGGGAGTGGCTCAGCTGCAATTCTAATGTGGTCTGCCCTACATGTCTGAAATGAGGATTCTAGCTGAATTTGCCCTGGAATAACCAACCCCCACTCAGCAAACTTCAATGCCCGACCTCCTTCACTATCTCCCTAACAATGCTGTAGGCGATTATATTAGTCTGAATAGGTAACATTCCAAGCCGAGGTTTGGTTCAGCATAGATTAGGGTGTTGGAATATTAGTGAAGGTCAGAAAGCAACGTCTAACTTTGCTTAGCTATTAGTAAATCATTCCTTGGGGGCACCTCTATACAGAAAGAAAGCACTTGAGACCTTCCATCGACTATACCTTCCATCGACTATCGCAAGGATAAATCTGGGTCACTTTCGAGTTAGGAAATGCCAAAAGGGGTTCCAGGAGACTATCTTCCTTGAAGCTTTTCACCTCATGGGCTGCTGTCCCATGAAGGACACTCCAGTAGAGTCTGTGTGACAATGAATCATGCCTTCCAAGTGTTTGAGGGATCCTGCAAGCTCTGCGTGAAAGAAGAGGCTTCCTGGGGCAGGAGGTGGGGAAGAGATGGATAGTGTGTGTGCGTGCATGTGTGTGCGTGTGTGTGTGTGTGTGTGTGTGTGTATGCATGTGCATATGCGTGTGTGTGTGCATGTGTGCGCATGTGCGTGTACGTATGCATGTGCATGTGCGTGTGCGTGTGTGTGCGCCCATGTGCGTATGCATGCATATGTATGTATGTGTATATGTGTGTATACGTGTGCATGTATGCATGTGTATGTGTGTGTGCACACGTGAATGCGTGTTTGTGTGTGTGTGTGTGTGTTGTGGGGTGGGAGGAATGGCAGTGGTAAGGGCCAAACTTAAACTCAGAGGTCCTTAGGTTGAGAAAATGTCTATATTAGTAGCCTTTAAAATACAAACAACCCTTGGACACACCCCAGCATGCTTTCCTGACAGCAGTCAAGTCCTGTGGAACACTTTCTTTGGAGCACAAGAAGGGAAGGAGCTAGAACTTTTGCTAAACTTCTGCTAACTTGCCTCAGAGCAGGGAACCTTGAAGCAATTCAGTGGCTCAAGAAAAAAGTTGATTTAGATTTGTTTCCTCTACCTCCCCCTTCCCCCTGCACCCCAAGACTACTGTAAAGCACACACAGTTATGGTGGCAGACAAAGCCTACCTTTTCTCCCTACCCATTTTTTTAAAGATTTATTTATTTATTATATGTAAGTACACATGGTGGGACTCATGGCTCTAGCAGCATATGTATAGCAGAAGATGGCCAAGTTGGTCATCAATGGGAGGAGAGGTCCTTGGCCCTGTGAAGGTTCTATGCCCCAGTGTAGGGGAATGCCAGGGCCAGTAAGCAGGGGAAGGTAGGGAGGGGACAGGGGTTTGGTTTGGTTTTCATTTTTTTCTTTTCTTTTCTTTTTTTTGGAGGGGAACTTGGGAAAGGAGATATTGTAAATAAAGAAAACATCTAATAAAAAAAAGAAAAAGAAAAAGCCTCTCTTATAAAGGTTGATGGATATACTAATCGATGTAACATATAGAGGTTACTGTAACTAACAGTAACTCAGCTGGGCAGTGGTGGTGCATGCCTTTAATCCCAGCACTTGGGAGGCAGAGGTGGGCTGATTTCTGAGTTCGAGGCCAGCCTGGTCTACAGAGTGAGTTCCAGGACAGCCAGGGCTACTTAGAGAAACCCTGTCTCAAAAAAAAACCATAACAAAACAAAACAAAAAACAAAACAAAACAAAAACAAAAACAAAAAAGCAACAACAACAAAAAAAACCCAAAACCAAAAAACAATAAGCCACTAGGAGTTAGTTTAATACAGTAATAGATCCTCTCCTTAGGACATAAAACCTGTCTAGACTCAGGTCCTTGATCCTGGTAAGAAAGGAAGCTAGGCGGTTAATCCCAAGACATTATTCACACCACTATTGTAGCAGTGGGGGATGTCTTGCCAGACTGGCTGTTGTTAAAGTTTTCCGGGCTCACAGCTGGGCAGGATTGGTGATTTCGGGCCAGGAGTGGTGGCCTTTAATCCTGGCACTCTGGAGACAGAGGCAAGTAGAGTTCAAGGCTTGCCTGATCTACATAGTTGAGATCTAGGACAGCCAGGGCTACAGTGAGACTCTGTCTCAGAAACAATCCTGGTAGCATGCATAGCACCTTCAGCGCTGTGAAAGCTAGCCAGTAAGGAAAAGCAGCTTCCATTTGAGCACGAGCTTGACTTCTCTATGTTTTGGGACTCGTGTGTTGTGTCTTCAGTATTAGGTTTTCCTATGAAGTTCTAGAGTGCAACCAAGAACATCAGTAATAGCCTGTAGTGTTTCAAATTATTATTTGTGTACGTGTGGGTCTCACTATAGAACCTTGGCTGGCCTGGAATTTAGAGATCCAGTTGCCTCTGTCTCCCTAGGGGAGCTGGGATTAAAGACATGTGACATGTGAGGCTCTCCCTCAATTTTAATAGATGGCTTTGCTAAGTAGAACAGTTGGGCTCTTTCAGGCCCTTTAAAGATCTGTTGACTAATCAGCTTTTATTGTGATTGACATGGCTTTGTAAGTGACTTGACCTTCCCTCCCTTGGAGCTCAAAAGCCCTTTTTTATAATATCTTGCATTTTTTAATGTTTTAACTATAATATGTCATGGAGATTGCTTTTCTGGTCTTATCTATTTAGTGTTGACCTCAGCAGTCTTGTCCTCTAGGTTTGGGAGATTTTCTTCTATGGTATCTGTGCCTAGGTTTTCTTTTTTTTTTTTTTTTTTTTTTTTTTTGTTTGTTTGTTTGTTTGTTTTTTTCGAGACAGGGTTTCTCTGTGTAGCCCTGGCTGTCCTGGAACTCACTCTGTAGACCAGGCTGGCCTCGAACTCAGAAATTCGCCTGCCTCTGCCTCCCAAGTGCTGGGATTAAAGGCGTGCGCCACCACCGCCCGGCTGTGCCTAGGTTTTCTAGGCCTTCACTGCGCTTTCCTTCTCCTTCCATGCCCCAAATTAGATTATGTCTTTTTATGGGGTTACAAAACTTTTCCATACTGTATTTGTTGTTGTTATTATTACATTTCTCTTGATCTTCACTGAATGATCCAATCTCTTTGTCTTCCATCCCTGTCTGTTTTTGACACAATCCATTCTGTTGCTCAGGCTTTCCGCTGACACTTTTAATTTTTATTGAAATTTTCATTTTTTTTTTAAAGATTTATTTATTTATTATATGTAAGTACAATGTAGCTGTCTTCAGACACACCAGAAGAGGGCGTCAGATCTCATTACAGATGGTTGTGAGCCACCATGTGGTTGCTGGGAATTGAACTCAGGACCTCTGGAATAGCAGTCAGTGCTCTTAACCACTGAGCCATCTCTCCAGCCTCCTGAAATTTTCATTTCTAATATTCCATTTGCATAGACCAGCACCCTTTATTTTGTCTGTCTTGACTTGTTTGACCATAATTACAATCATTCTTTGAATTCCTTAAGTTTTTCTATGCCATTTTCACTAGGGACCATAACCGTGGGATTTATGTCTGGAATTTGTTAGATGAGGGTTGTTTTTTAAAGGTATATTAATGTTCCATCTGACTGTACATCTGCATATCAGAAAAGGGCATCAGATCCCATAACAGGACCTGAGGACCATTGGAAGAGCAGCCAGTGCTCTAACCACTGAGCCATCTCTCCAGGCTGGTGAAGATCTTCTTTTCTCCAAGTCTCTGTCTTCCAGCAGAGGTGTTTGTGTGCAGGATGCTAACTCACAGCAGCACTGGGAATCTCCATTTCCTGTTTGTCTGGTAAATGAAGATAGAGCCTCTCTCTAGGTCTTCTGCTTCTCTGTTACAGTCTGGCAATGTCTTCAGTTCTGGAACAAGTTTCACCTGGCAGTAGGGACTGACGGGCCTTGGGTCTCAAGGCTGTCGAGGACAGCTGGCAGGATTCTGAACAGTGGGGTATAACGGTGGTGCCTTGAATGGTCCCTAGTGGCTATTGTGTTAGGGTCTGGTGAGTCCTGGAGCGAGAGGAGACAGGGGAGGAGGAGGAGGCTGCCTCTGGCAAGCAGCCAGAGGACTTGGGTGACCCAAACGGAGGCTAGGAAGGAAAGTGCAGGGGGCCCATGGGGCCACACTGACTGGTGGCTACAGCTTCACTGGGACCAGCTGAGCCTCAGGGAGACAGAGAGAAGCAGGGAGTGTGGAGGAGGGAAAGCACTGTTGTCCTACCTACCTGGGTCTGTGCCTCTGGTGGTAGCTGCAGGGACCATGGCTGCAGCTGGGTAGGATCAAGTGAGTCTAAGATAACATTTGTTGTATTTGGAAGACCATGCATGCCACTGGCCTGCTTTCTAACAGAGTCCAATACACAACATGGCTTTTTTTTTTTTTTTTTTAATGAGAAACATCTGAGTTGACATATCACAAATAGTTCCAAGTTTCTTTACCAACCCCTGGTGGCCAAACAGCTCAACCAGACCTGAAGTATCTCTTTAAACATGAAAAGTCTTAAAAAATTAAATTACAAAAACATCCCTATCAAGTCTGTAGTTTGGCATTTACTATACATTAGCCAAAAGCTCAGGCTAAAATCTGTTGGTTTTCTTTGTTTAAATCAAAGTTTACATTATACACACAGATTCAGCATTGTTAAAAAATATGCACAAATAATGACATCCATGCAATAAAATTTCCTTAGAAATTTTTAATGCAGTGTAAAAGAGCTGACCTGGGTACTGAATGGGAGATTTTGGTTTATAACCAGGGAAGTATAGACTACTAGCTGATTGGAGGAAAATTGATTCTAAATATTTAAAATGTATTTGAATCAACCAATCAGCTCAGTGCACAGGAATTCCCAAACCATTGCTAAGGTAGGGGCCTACTAGCTTCTTGAGTATAGTTCATTTATGTGCTGAACATCATTGTTCATGGGCCTTACAGGCTGTGCTACAAAAACAGTGTTTTCCGAAGCGTGTGGCTCTTCGGAAGCACCCCTCCCTTTTCTGGAGTTCTCTGAACCCATCTAGTAACTTTATTTGAATGCCAGGTCCTGTTGTACTTGATTCTCTGTCCCAGCAGAAGGACGTCTTGTCTGAGATGTCCCGGGGCTCCCAGAGTCCACTTGGACAAGAGGAGGGAGGTGTCTGCAGGAAGTCCCTGGACCGTGTCAAGGCTGAGAGTCACGAGCTGAGCCCTGTGGCCAGCAGGCTGTGGACACTGCAGGTGGCGGAACCCTCTAGGTGGGAGGCGGCCCATTGGTGTACCGCAGCATGGGGTAGAAGGAGCGGGCAAAGTTGTTGGCCTGGGTGCAGCTGTAGTCATCTTCAGAGGCAGGCAGCAGGCAGGCCAGGAGCAGCAGCAGCAGCAGGAGCAGCTGCAGTGGCAGGGCTGCCCTGATCACCCTCGAGAGGAAGGAGCGCCTTGGCTGGGAGCTGCTGGGGCTGTTGAGGGGGGGCATCCTGCCAACAGAGAGGTGGGGTCACTCATCAGGAGGGTTCATAAGGCACATGCCCCATCATCTGACTACATGCTTATAGAAAGAAATCAGGGCTCTGGGATGTGAGGCTCAAATAAGCTAACAGCTAGGGTGATGGCTGATTAACACTCAAGTTGACAAGGTAGAGATTCATACAGGAGATAAGCCTTTGGGCACGGGGGTGAGGGATTTTCTAGATTAGGCTAACCTTGAGTACAAGGTCCCCAATGGAGGAGCTAGATAAAGGACCCAAGGAGCTGAAGGAGCCTGCAGCCCCATAAGAAGAACAATAATATGAACCAACCAGTACCCCTAGAGCTCCTAGGGACTAAACCACCAACCAAACAGTATACATGGAGGGACTCAGGGCTCCAGCTGCATATGAAGTAGCCTTGTTGGACATCAACAGGAGGAGAGGCCCATGGTCCCGAGAAGGCTATATGCCCCAGTGTAGGGGAATGCCAGGACAGGGGAGCGGGAGTGGGGATGGGATAGGGGTTTTTTGGAGGGGAAACCACAAAAGGGGGTAACATTTGAAATGTAAATAAAGAAAATATCTAAGGGAAAAAAAAAAAGAGTGGGAGGCACCATTCCAAAGGCTGGGGCTCTGAAAAGAAAGGAGGAAGTGAAGCTGAGAACAACCATGCGTCTCTCTCACTGCTTCTTGGCTGTGGGAACACTGTGACCTGCTCTGCAATGATTTCCCCGCTACGATGGACAGACTGTGCCCTCGGCACTGGGAGCCACAATAAACTTCTTTACTTCCATTGCTTTGTCAGCATGTTTTTTCGCAGTGGTAGAAAAGTAACTCAGACAGCTGGGGTGCACTTCTGGAAGAGGAGCTTGGGCCTCTCCACGGGAACCGTGGGGAGTCACTGGGAACTATAATCCCATTACCTGCTGTCTGCCTCCTCTCCCTCTTCCTCTTCCTCTTCTTCTCCAAACTGCTGGGACAAAGAAGCCCATTATGCCGCGTGCCCTTCCTTATGTTAGCTACCCCTTCCCCACCCTCTTAGGTCGCTTTTCCGACACACTTTTGGGACTAGAGTCACACCACATGTGATTCAACTTGATGACCTAGGGAGGGATTAGGTCTGCTAAGCCATCAAGATTGTCATATTTCAGCTTACTGACCTGATTTACTGGAGACATGAGGAAATCCCTCAACAGAGGCCCTCACCTACAATCTACTGTGACCTCAAAGAAAAGTAACTCACCAGGTGTAAGCTTTTGAGTCAAGTCTTTTTAAAAGAAATCATATTTAATAATCATTTTAAAGGGCCAGAGAGATAGCTCAGTCAGTAAAGGTACTTTCCGCCGAGCCTGAGGACCCATGTGATAGAAGGAGGGACCGGAGTCCTATAGGTTGTTCTCTGACCTCCACATGCAGACAGTAGCATGTCTGTATAGACACACTCAAAAATAATTGTAATTAAAAACATTAGAATTCACTGGGCAGTGGTGGTGCACACCTTTAATCCCAGCACTTGGGAGCCACAGGCAAGCGGATTTCTGAGTTTGAGGCCAGCCTGGTCTACAGAGTGAGTTCCAGGACAGCCAGGGCTACACAGAAACCCTGTCTCAAAAACAAAACAAAACAAAACAAAAACCCAATAAATAAATAAATACTAAATACAAATAAATAAATTAGAATTTCTTTTGGCCAGAAGAATGGTTGAATTAGATTTGCGCTATCACAGAAGATCCAATGGGGCTTTGGACTCTCAAGGTTCTGCCATTTTAGTGGCTCTGAGAGTCATGCTGGCTATATTTTTAAGGAAGGAAGGACACTGACCTTTGCAAAGGCTGCTGGAAGCTGTGTCCCGGAGTCCACCTCATCAAAGCTGGTCAAAGAGGCGTCTGGATTCTGAAAGCCACACTCAGTTGTTCAGTTTAGGGCAAAACAAAGTTGTAGGTAGCTACCTGCACTATGCTTTATGAACCCTTAGAGGAGGAGCTGGTTCCCATCCCACCTTAAATCCTTCTAATTTACTCTCTCCTCCCACGTGAAAGACAGACTTTCTCAGACAAAAGGCCAATAGCCAAAGCACTGGAAACCCACAATCCCAATTGTCTGTGAGTCTCCGTCCATCACTGATGGACTTGTGACTACCCAGGGGGGCGAGGCCACAGTCTGGTATGAGTTTCAGCACATTTTCAGGAGAAGTGAAGCTCAACAGATTAGAGCGTAATTAGGAAGGAGACCAAGGCAGTCCTGAGAGAAAGTGAAGGCTTGTATCCAGCACGAAGGTAGAAAAGTTGACCCACCTCACAAATTCCTGCTGATAGATATGATTGTTATCTGCCTTTTCCCAAATGGCAGAACATGTGCGACTTATGCACAGCCAGGAAGGGGCTGGAACCTCCACTCGGAAGGCCTCTACCACGGGGAGGCTGCAGCCTGCCACCCCACCTGCCTCTTCTGAGGTATCTTGGCCACTTGGCAAGTGGACTGACTCACCAGGCTTCCCTGCAAGGACATCAGATCTTGAGCCACTTGCTCTCGCAGCTGTTTGAGTTTCTTCTCAATTACGTGGACCTTCTCTTCGGCCTCAATGTAGTCTTCTCCATGCCCCTTAACCAGAAGGCTGGAGGAGATCTCCTGCAAGGAGCTGACTTGAGGCTGACAGGCTATCAACTCCTTTTCCAGGCACTGAAAGCAAAATGGTGTCAGACAGTTGTTGGAGGGGGAGGATGGTGCAGCTTTCTGCGTCCTGGGACAAATGCTAGGCGCAGCTCAATTCCAGAACTTTCTTTGGCTCGTTGATACCAAATAGCTTCACTCTACTCAGAGAGCAGCTGAATAGGTTGTACCCAACCCTGTTTTTAATTCCCCTGAACTCTAAAGATACTTTGACATTGAGAAATTTGAGGGAAGAAGTGAAGGAATGTGCTATGAAAAGCCCAGGCCCTTACACACTAGGGCAGGGAAACTGAAACCAGTACACCAAGAGCTGTTAGATCAAGCACACCACTTAGCTACCTGGCAGGTGACTGGGCAGTCACTTAAGGGCTGTCTTCTTGCTATGTTGCTACTTCCATTCAAGAAAATTGTTTCAATCACATTCCGATCTCTTGGTAGCCACTTGAGTTACCAGGAAATACGCACTCATATAGAAAAGTTCTCTTAGGCACTGTTATGTAGGGAGTGGAACTCTACAGAGATTTAGTATAAAATTTTTTTAAAGCAATGCCCAGCAATTTTAAATATAAAATACTGAAAATGAAACTACACTTAAGCGTATAGGTACAACAAACAAGTCCCTTTGAGACATGTGATATGTCAGGTATACATGACAATGTATAGGTCTCACTTTGGCTTATTAGTGAAAAATAATCTATAAAGACACAGTTACCTCCAGAAAATAGGACATTTCTATTATGAATATAGATAACCCATGCAGCTCATCTTGGGTAATATGCCCTCCCCCAGCCCCAGATGGACATTACAGTCAGCCCTCTGTGCCCGAGGGTCCTGTACCCATAGTCTACCAGCCATGGATCAAAAAAACACAGCAAAGAATACCATCTGAATACATGAATGCTCTCCTTGTTATTACTCCCTAAGTGTGGCGTAGCAGAAATTTATATAGCATTTACACAACTCAGTTATTTTATACTAAGGATTGTAAGTAATCAAGAGAGGATTCAAGACATATGTCAGGATTTGTGTAGATTGTATGCCAATGTATGCAAGAATACTTAGTGCATATTTAAATATGCCTAAATGAAATAAACATTTTACCTGGTAGACTCATGTACCCCTAAATCTGGGCATATGTAGGAGTGTAAGATGACTGGATATCCAGGGGTGAATATATTAACAATGGAAAAAACATGCTTCAGTGGCCTTGACTTCCAAAAAGTACCTTTAATACACTCATGCCCCTTATTCCCAAGCATCTTAAAAGCATCTGGCTCCTCGCCTCTGTGCATGAACCCATGCAGTCACAGCCACCAACAGTGCCCAGAGCACTGGATGAAGCTGCCAAGGAGGCTGACCCATGGAGGTAGACCGAGGCTGGTGGGCCTATGGAGGAAACTTACCATTAACTCTTTCTGACACTCCAGGAGGACCTGGCAGTCAGCCTCTGGGCTGGTGACATGCGCCTTCTGCCTGCGGCTCTCTGCACTCGCTAGCCACAGAAGCAAGTCTTGACTCAGTTGGTGAAAATCCTTCAAGAAACAACACTTGTGAGAGCCCTGTTCTCGGTGCGGGCTGAGGGCGGGCGTGCCTAGGAGGAGCTTGCTCATTCACCTCCATTAGTCAGTAAGCAAAGGACCAGATTTCAGTGACAGACCAGGGACTCAACCAAGGAAAGAAAAAAGCAGGGGGGAAGAGTGTACACCCGCCTGAGCCCTGGGAGGCATCAGATATAAACTGATAGCAGCGGTGCGGTGGGGGCAGTGTAAGGGGGGGGGGAGTGTTCTAGGTACTGATTTAAATGTGAAGACCACATTATGTTATTTAATCCACTTTCCAGATGCAATGGTAGTGGGATCCCACCCCACATTGACAGGCTGGGATGGGCTCATGTCTCTAAAGACGGACTCAGAGCTAACCGGTGGTGGAGAGCGAATGCTCACTCACCGATCATGTGGGCTGGGTAGTGGGCCAGCACTATACATATCACATTGTCCAGTCCTAAAAAGGGAGCCCTAGAGTCAGGCCCAGGTCTCAGAGGGGAACACCAAGGTCCCAGAGTATCAAACCGCTCCCATATTCAGGGCCAGGTCTATGATTTTCTTTGATAAAAGGAGAGAGAGGCAGTTTCCTCAACCTGGTGGCACACTTGCTGTGACCCTTACTCCCAGGGTGGGCATGGGCAACAGACCTGGAAAGCTAGGTAGACACAGGGTCACTTTAATGGCATGGGGGCAGGGAGGGGAACTTGCTTGCTTCCTAACTTAAGCTGGCCTGCGGTGGTAAAAATATCTGCAGTTCCTGGTGTATGGGCCAGGCTGCTGCCGGGAGGGACAGGGCCTTGGGCTGAGTCAACATACCTGGCACTGCATGAGTGACTGTCGTAAGTCTCCTCGCCAGCTGTCCATTACGCCCTGGACTGAGTCCCAGGACAGGCTCAGCTGATGGAGCCTGTTTTGGAGTTCTGTGGCTTCAGGGCTCTGGCTTGGCAGATATTCTTTGTGGCTCACATTGACGGAGACCATTAAGGCCTTGTAGGTATCGAAGGCTTTTAGTATCTCCTAGGGAAGAGATCAGGTTAGGGCTCCAGACCACAGAGAAGAGGGGCTCGTTCTGAATACCTGTAAGGGACAGACCTCCTCCACACTTCTCCGAGCAGTGGGCACCAGGACGAGCAAGAGCTCGACTGTGAGTGGCTGGGAACCATCAGCTGAGGGAGCTGCCTTACAAGGTTAGTGAGCTTGGCTGGCTGGCAGGGTTGGGGAACCAGAAGCCTGCCTCTGATAGGCTTGACCGGAGGCATGGAGAGACCCTGCTGACCTCCACAGTCCCTTCTCTGTCACTGGCTTAGGGACCGTCCTATGTAAGATTAAATGTTTTCCAGATAAAGACTACGTAGCTACTTTCACTTGCCCCTACGGACTCCAGAAACATCACTCCCCTGGGAGAAATGGTAATCTCTGTATCCTCAATGGGAAAGCACAGGTGTGAAGAGAAACTGGAGGCCCTCAGGACTCCTGTCTTGGGTTTTAGGACCTCAAGACTTATCTGCTCAGGGCACCCCCAAAATGCAAAAAGCTCAAGTTGCCCCTCCCCTGCACCCTGGGCTAGTGCTCCTGAGGACAAATATTTAACTGTATCACAGCGTAGCCACAGTGGTCAGGCCGCAGGATTCCTCAGCCAGTGAGCTGATCTGAACCCTTCCCAGGAAGACTCCACTGCTAGCCTCGTGTAGAACTACCACATACAGGTCAGAAGGTTGGCTCGATGCTGCCTGACTCTGGCTACCAGCAGCTAAATCTACAATCCAGATCTTTCCAGCCCCGAGGACCCAAGTCATATCTCTGGTGGGCTCTTCTAGGTTTGGGGATTGTCTGTAGACACTCTCTCATGTAAAAAGAGAAACCCGTGTCTTGGTCTTTACTGAGGTAAAAGCCACTAACCTCCACACACTCTACCTGTATGCTACCAGCCACTCCAAGCCGAGGTCTGACCTATTTGTCCAGCAGCACAAGGCTAAACCCTGCGAGCCTGCTCTGATCGCCTCTCCCCTCCACCCACAGCTCCACTCACTTGCAGTCTCTTCACCCTGAGTGCCATTTCCTGGATATTGGAGGGAGGCTCTGCCAGCTTCAGAGCTTCCAACTCTGCTTGAGTTTTTTCAAGCCACGCCATGATGCTGCCGATATCAGAATTCAGCTGCTGCATGTTCTGTTTTAACCTGAGCTGGCTGTGAAGCTCCTGTGCTTGAATCAGCTCCCACCTGTCAAAGGCACCTGGAATCCAAAGCTGCCAATTAAAGCAAGCCAGACTACAAGCGCATCTTTTTCTCCTCAGCTGTGAGTGGTTAGCTTGATAAAGGTGAATCAGGAATGTTCCTTGGTGGGGGCCATCAGGGATCTCCAAGTTCAGATCCAAGGCCCATCCCCTCCACTCTCATAAAGGCTAGAAGGGGGTTGGGATAGAGGGTGAGGAAACCCAGCCGGAGGCCTCTAGGTGTTCTGGTATTAGGTATTGTTGCTGTTTTGATTCACAAACATCAGCATTCACGATGTGATCAGCTCCACTCTGCACCTAGCTCAGCAATGGCTTTGGTAACCACTGGCTGAGTCCTGTGAGGCACTTGAGACAATGTGCTAGTTACCACCTTCCCATCTTGTTTTTCCTTACATGGCAAGTCATTAAATCATTCGTTTCATAACTGGGCGGTGGTGGTGCACGCCTTTAATTCCAGCACTTGGGAGGCAGAGGCAGGCAGATTTCTGAGTTCGAGGCCAGCCTGGTCTACAGAGCGAGTTCCAAGACAGCCAGAGCTACACAGAGAAACCCTGTCTTGAAAAAACCAAAAACATGCATGTCATCTTATGGGGATCCTTTGTCACTCATTGTGTAAAGAACAGTTTCCAAAGGGCTAGAGATGCAGCTGTGTAGGACACTTGTCTACCGAGCCTAACCCCAGCACTACAAGGAAAAAAAAAATCCAATTTAAAATGAGATGGCTGGGGACTCGTTCGTAAACATAAATTGGCTCATTTCAGACTAATTGAGGCTGTTGTGGGAAAAGTTCAGCAGTCCTGGTAACTTACATCATTGCTTGATCCCTAGTTCTGTTAAGTGATAGTTAAAGGAAACACCTAGCCCCAGACACCAAGTTCCACAACTAAGGGCTGCCCATTTTTTTGGTACCTGGCTGCTGTCCGGTTAAAGTGGCCAGCTGCTCATCTTCCTGGTGAGCCTCCTTTAAGCCTTCTTTGCTGTCATCGGTGCCTTGATGTAATAGCAGCTTCACCTGGAACGAGCCAATCTTTAGGTTATTTCTGTAAAATCCTAAAGAAAGCTAAAGAACATCTGGGTTCTGTGGACAGTTCCCACCAATAGGTGACCGATGAGTAGCACTCATCATTGTACCTGGCAAGACTGGTAAGGAAGCAGGCTGAGGGCAGAAAGCCAGCAACAGCCGAGGAAACAGATGGCACGTCAATGATGGGAGTAAAGTGGCCTGTTTCTGTATCCTTCCTAAGGGTCTCCACACAAATGATGGGAGAAGTCAGAGGTGACCCCTGATCTTCTGAGACAGCTCCTGTGGTAGCACTTCCACACTCCTGCAGTGTTTTACAGTGTCCCCACCCCTCTGCATCACCCTGTCTAGGTGTTCAGCACTTTCCTCACTGTGAACGGGAAATTCAGGATCCACTTCTCTAGGTCATTCATTAACAAGCATTTCTTCTTCAATGTACACAGTGACTCTTCCACCCCCGCAGGGCTGACTGGCTTATTACGTAAGGCCCGTTGCAAAAAATAAAGGGATCCCTCTTAGAAAAGCTGGGCTTTCTCTGGATTGGGTCCATGTGGCTTCTTTGTGTGGAATTCGGGAAATGAGACTTTGTATCTCTGGTAATACTGGGGTTTCACAGCCAGTAGAAAAGGCTGAGCTGTTGAACTTGGGCAGGTGAGGAACATAAACTTAATGCCTGGGAGAAGCTGATGACCCACGGGGTAGGGAGACGGCTCCCCCGGCTGGCTGGGGTTTCCTCCCGCAGTCTTAGGCTGTAGCACTGATGGAGACAGTAAAAACCGTATCTGTCAGCTAAGCAAGAGGAGGAATTCCAAAGTGGGCACAGCCATGTCTGTATCAGATTTGACTAGTTGAAGGCAGAACTATCCCCAGTTACATAGTAACAGTCACCAGCAGACACAGAGGGTGCTTTACTCCACTGGTCCTCCACCTCCACTTGCATTGCCTACTTTAAAAGATGCCTGTGTCAACTAAACTACAAATGACATTTTAACCCCAACCCCCTCATTGTGAATGCTCTGAGCTAACACCCATCTCTAGCCAACCTTTAACCTTATGCCATCTCAGCTGCTACTTCACTGGAGCACACCAAGAAGTCATGCAACTAAGATGTGCAGGCGTAGTTATAACAAGCACCCCAAGACAGTATTCGTAAGGACTGCCCTGCGGGCCTCCTCCCTGTATACACATTAATCCTGATGTACGAGGGAGGTTCACTATCAGGCGAGGAATGCTGACAGAGCACAGTCTGCTTCGCAGTCATGGCTTGGGAACCGAATCCAGGTCTCATTGCCACCAATTCAGATTACAGGGAAGTCCTGTTTGGTGTTCTGACGTACTGTGTCGCCAGAAAGCAAATACAGCACAGATCTGAGAGGCAGGCGGCGGCTCAGGAAGGCTCTGCTATTTATCTGGATAACTGCCACTAACAGAACTAGTTCTCTCATTATCACTGTTCATCACCTCGTTATCAGCATACACAGATTTTGGGGCTGGATACCTTTCTTTAAGTCTAGTCTATCTCCTGTGTTCTGACAAAGCAACGATACCTCGGCAGAGGGCCTTGTTCTTTGGGTGGTGCTGAGACTTGAACTCAGGAGTAGGCAAGCTCTACCACTGAGTAACATCCCCTCCCTAAAGTCCCCTCACAAGAGACCCCATCACTATATGAGCAAAACAGATCCAGTGAGACTGGAAATGCCCGCATGCACCTGGGCTACGTCCCCAACGGATCAGGACTTACATAGGCTGGTTTGTAAGGTGTGCTGGCATCTGCGGGGACCGGTGCCACAGTCCTGTCACCTTCCATGTGTTTGTAGTGATGCTTGGAATGGGAAGGGCTGTCGGGAACATGCCACGGGTGGCCCTCAGAAATGGATTTACCTAAAACAAAGCATCCCCCCTGAGTTAGGGTCTACTCTCCAAGTAAAGGGTTTCTACTTAGTGACATAAACATGGTCACGAGTGACATGGCATCAGGTTATAATATCAAAATGAGTTCTGCAGCTTTCCTTGCAAAGCATGCAATGTTTGCAAAATGTCAGTTATGTCTTGGGTGGGAAATGAAATGAGTCATGCAACTGAGCGACATGGCACCTTCACGAGATGAGACCACAGCGGAGCACAACGAACATATGATTGGCTGCGGGATGAGAGGCATTCTGGATGGAGTTGGTGTCTAGAATTGTGGGGATGCTAGGCAGTAAGGTTAGGACTGAGGGCCAAAAAGGTGGGAAGGCCTCCGAGCGAGGAAGGCAAGAGTGACTATGAAGATGGACTTGGGGACCAAAAAAGCTGTGGGTAGCCCCCTGCTGCCACTGAAGATAGGGACGGGGTAGGGTGTAGGACTCAAGTGGCAAGTGGAAGAAAGGTTTCTTCTGCTGCGGCAAAGGCAATGGTCCTTTCTAACCCCAGCTATCCATCTTAGGAAGTCACCAGAAGCAAGGAAACAGTCTGAAACCAAGCCACCGTGAAGAAAGCTTGGCCCATGCCGAAGCAGCGAAACAACAACAAAGGCACCCCAACAACAGTTCTCTCTGCCGGCCTGGAAGTGGGGGGTGGGGTGGGAGGAGGGCGCCGAGAGCACTCTGGTATGTAGGGAGCACGCAGGTAAGGGTGAGTACAGCAGTGTAAATACACCATGACACGAGGACCGAGGCGCATGGTGTCCACGGAGGCACAGGTCAGACATGACACGGGAGCAAGGTTTAGGATGCAGTGTGTGCCTTGGGAATGCGGCCATGTTGAGACACATGCACGGGCAGGGGCCTACCAGAAGATGCTTTCAAAGATTTTGTGGTCATTTTAAGATAAGCCTCAGGATTTTCAGGGATTTCTACATCTGAAAAAGAATAATGTCATTGTCCTCCCTGGAGGCCTGCTGAGTAATGCCCAGGTAGTATAACCGACATAGCAGAGACACTGCAAAGTGGGAGGAGGGAGCTAACTGTCCCCTATCTTCTCAGTAAAAGAACTCTAAGAACCAGAAGGATTCCCCCCCTGCTGTCAATTCCTGTTCATCATAGTGATAGGTTGGGGGCACATGTGGCAAGAATGGCCACATTCAACGTACTGATAAGCTTTGATAAATGCTGCAGAAAAATCAATAGATGAGCCTCCCATTGGCTAGAATCATCAGCGATCAGCCCTAAATTTAGAATGTGTGAATGTCATCCCACCTGTAACAGGAGCAAGCTAATTCTCAGGTGAGGCAAAAGGTGGGCAGAGTAGCTAGAAAACCACAGGCCTGCACCAGCCATAAGCTGGACTCTGAGTCACTGAGAACTTGTTGTGCCGCTATGATGCTAGAAATACAGCCAAAAGGGTCATGTTCCCAGGCCCCGGGAAGCTGCCTTTACCTGACAGTGCGCTGTAGAATGGGCCCTCCTCGTCGTCTTCGTGAGAAGATGATCCCCCCACATCACCTGTGTGATCCCACTCCAGAGGGATAGAGTCCACACTGACGGGGGTCTCACAGCCAGACCGCTCGTGTCCCAGAGCCGGGGGCACAAGGTGACACAGTGACTGGGGAGATGTGGGCTCCTCGCTCTCTCTCCTCCTGCGCCAAGAGTCAGCCTGGATCTCCCTGGGGTCTTCTATGTCGGTCTCGTTCTCAGACGCCTCCTTCTCATCATCTAAGCCCTAAATGGGAAGGCCCAGGCTTTAGGGAGCTAGTTGAAAAGCTGGCCGGGCGTTGGTGGCGCACGCCTTAATCCCAGCACTTGGGAGGAAAAGGCAGGTGGATTTCTGAGTTCGAGGCCAGCCTGGTCTACAAAGTGAGTTCCAGGACAGCCAGGGCTACACAGAGAAACCCTGTCTTGAAAAACAAAAGAACAACAACAAAAAAGAAAGGTAGCTCAGCAATTAAAAGCACTGGCTGTTCATACAGAACACTAGGATTTGATTCCTAGCATCTACATGGTGGCTCACAACTGTGGCTATAACTCCAGCTCCAAGGAATCCAGTACCTTTTAAGCCGGGTGGTGGCGGCGTATGCCTTTAATCCTAGCACTTGGGAGGCAGAGGCGGGTGGATTTCTGAGTTCGAGGCCAGCCTGTTCTACAGAGTGAGTAACAGGACAGCCAGGGCTACACAGAGAAACCCCGTCTGGAAAAACAAAAACAAAAACAAACAAACAAACAAACAAACAAACAAGAAAAGCTGTAGCAAAGAGTTTTGGAAGTCTGCCTGTCTAGCAATTCTGAAACCAGCCGGCACTGACGTTTCTAAAGCATTTTTAGGAATTGGAGGGGGGTTGTGGGAAGATGGGGGGTGGCGGTGGTGGTGGTTAAGGTTAAGGGGTTGCCTTTCCTATACATTCGTGAGGACCTGAAGCCGAATCCTCAAAACCCAAGTGGAAACGGGGCATAGTATTCTGAGTGGCTCAAATCTCAGCACTCCTACTAGAGGCAGGATTCCTGTACAGTCATTGGCCAGCTAGCCTGGAGCATACAGCATATGACGTACACAGCAGTGAGCAAGTTGGAAGGTGAGGATCAGCAGCTATAGATGCCCTAGGAACTCCACACGTGCTCCATGATACACCTGCACAACCCCTCACACTCAGATGTGCACACACACACACACACACACACACACACACACACACTGTATTTTAGAAGTTCTTATGTATGGTTATTCAACTTTGAACAATCTACCACAGTGGGATCTGGAATCCATATTTAAAAAAAAACCAAAAAACCAAAAAAAAAACCCCAAAACTACAGTTTTTTTTCTTCTTAGCAGAAAAAAAAAAGAGTAAAGCTGAGCATCTGGGCTACGTTTATCTAGAAGGAAAGGAGGCTTGGCCATAGTGTCATCATGGCTGACAGAAACACATCTTCAAGAATCATAGCCTCTAGTTTTTTTTCTTTGTGTGGGTGTGTACATCTGTGTGCGGGTGCATGTATACGTGTGTATATCTATGCATATGCACATCTGTGTGCGGGTGCATGTATACATGTGCGCATCTATGCATGTGCACATCTGTGTGCGGGTGCATGTATACGTGTGTATATCTATGCATATGCACATCTGTGTGCAGGTGTGTAAGGAGTCTGTAGGTTGGCAGTAGGTATTGTGATAGTTAATTTCAATTCTCGACTTGGTGAGGTTTTAGAACCACCACAGAAGCACATCTCTGGGCATGCCAGCGAGGGAGTTTGTGGAACAGAGATGGGAAGACCTACGATAAATGTGGGTCTATACAGGTCCATGGGTCCCAGGTAAAGAGGAAAGAGTGAGCCAACTGCTCACTTCATTTATCACTTCCTGCTTCCTGACCAGATGCAAGGTGACCAGCTGCCTCAAGTTCCTGCCTCCATGCCCTCCTTCTCTGCCATGATGGGCTCTACCCTTGTGAGCTAAAATAAACCTCCCCCCCTCAAAGTTGTTTTTGTCAGGTATTTTGTGTCTGCAACAAGCCAAGTTAATTGGGTGTCTTCCTCAATTGCATTCTGTTTCTCCAACTGAACGCAGAGCTGACTGACTCAGCTGGCCTAGCTGGCCAGGAAGCCCCAGATCCCGTCTTGGTCTTTTCCAGCACAGGGTGCCTAATGCTGTGTGGAGCTTTCTATGTGGGTGCTAGGGACCCAAACCCCGGTCCTCATGCTTACTACAACAAGCAATTTATTAACGTGTTGTTTACTAACGTGTGGTCGCCTCCACAGCTCTCATTTATGCCTTTTTAAATTTTCTAATTTCATAGTGTAGTGTCTCTCTACAGCTTATAGTCTCGTGCTCTATAGAGAAAAATGACTGTAAGCAAATACCTTTAAAAATGAGGAAGGACCTCTTGGAGACTTTCTGAGGCTGCACTGGTGGAAAAACAACTACATTTGAAGTGGGCCAAGTTAGATCACACAGAAAAGAAACCATCTAGTCAATCATGGTGGCCGAGAAGTCATTGTCTTGGCCCAGGAAAATGGGGATGGTAAATGAGGACCTTGACTCTATGTAAACTCCTCCCAAACACCTTGAATTCAGGGAAACATCAAGGCCCTTTGGAAAACTGGCACATTTGACACTTTAAAAGGTGAGAGCAGCACCAGACAGGCAAAGACATTGAAAGCTTCCAGATAGGAAGGGGAGAGGACAAATTACATCTGCTAGCAGCTATCCAGTGTATATAATCCAAACCAGACAGTTTTCAGTGAGTTCTAGGGACCACTGACACTGACCAGAAAAACCCTGTCCTAAGGATTATGGGGGCAGGGAGGGGAGCACAGCTCCCAGGTACCATCCTTCCCACTGCTAAGTAACTGTAGCTCTAAGTCGTAAGAGTGAAAATAGAAGAATGCCCCACCCCCTGCCACCATTTTGGCTCCTGTTACTGTTGTTCTTTTTTGGCACAATTTTTTCAAATTAGTTTCTCCATCATTCACCATCTTGAAAGAGAACATTCCAGAGTACTAGCATACATCTGCCACGATTGGATGGGGAGAGCTCCAGGGAGGAATGGAGTTGCTTCCACACCCTGGACTACTATTGAATGGAGCCCTCCGTTTTAGCCATAAGTAAATCGTGGGTCCAGTACAAGGTAACTGTCCTGACTCTTCAAACGTTTGAGCAGCTGGGAGCCCCGGTCAGTGGGTTCCTGGGGTGTGGGCCCTTACCGGGGTGTGGGAGGTCAGGCGGCGGTGGAAGCGAGACACTCTGCCGAACACCTCCTGACAGTAGCGGTGCAGCTCCTCCAGCTCATCCTCGATCAGGACGGCGTCCAGGGGCTCACTCTTCTGGATGAGCTGCTCCCCAAACACGATGAGCTGGTCAATCTTGTTGGTGTTCAGTGTGATCTCCTGTTGGAAGCCCTGTTTGGGAGGTGATAGAGACTCTTTCCTTGGGTCTAGTGAGCTTCGTCCTCAAAATGAGCTGTTTACGAAAAGGCCCAGTGTCCCCAGAATAAGCAATATAAGTTTGTTCCATATGATGGGACCATATGGGGGGTTGGGATGGCACTAGATGTCATTGCGGTCTGCTTTTAAGGAACTGACAGTGGCAATCAATTTCAAACAATTCTTTTTTTTTTTTTTCAATTAAAAATTTGTAAATTTGGCCGAGATGGATATTCATCATTTTGGGTACCGGGGAGACAATTCATTTTCTTGACACTTGGTGGGAACAGAATATTTCCCCAAATAAGCCACTGATGGGCATCTGCCTTGGTGGGCACAGTAACCACGATACGTGCCTGTTGTACTAAGAGGCAGGGGGTTTTCATTTGTTGGTGTTTTCTAACCAAGGAGAGAACGACCAAGGGGAAGACTGTAGTGTGAGGCTGAACACATGGTGCATGTCTATAATCTCATCACCAGGGAGTCTAAGGCAGGATGACAGCCACGTGTTCGAGGCCAGCCTGGGCTACATAGCAAGATACCATCTCAAAAAACAGCAACAAAAGACAAACAGAACTTCCAAACTGACTAAAACAGACATCTAGAGCAGTGAGAGCAGAGGTGTGTCTGTTCTTGGCCCCACAGTGACACCAAGCCAGCCCTCCATGGACTCGGGTATCAGAGAAATGGCAGCTTATAAAGTTCAGTCCTGCCAGGGCGGTGGTGGCGCACGCCTTTGATCCCAGCACTTGGGAGGCAGAGGCAGGTGGATTTCTGAGTTCAAGGCCAGCCTGGTCTACAGAGTGAGTACCAGGCCAGCCAGGGCTATACAGAGAAACCCTGTCTCAGAAAAACCAAAAAAATAAAAAATAAATAAAATAAATAAATAAATAAATAAATAAATAAATAAAATTCAGTCCCGGGGCTGGAGAGATGGCTCAGCGGGTAAGAGCACTGACAGCTCTTCCAAAAGTCCTGAGTTCAAATCCCAGCAACCACATGGTGGCTCACAACCATCCATAATGAGATCTGATGTCCTCTTCTGGTGTGTCTGAAGACAGCTACAATGTAATTATTTACAATAATAAATAAATCTTTAAAAAAAAAAAAAGAGTTCAGTCTAGAACCTAAAATGAGCTTTGTCCTCAGAATGAGCTGCTCAAAGGCCCAGAGTCCCCAGAATAAGCAATATAAGTACATAGGTAAAGTGTAGCCTGTTGCCTGGAGAATTCTGGAACATTCTCTGAGAACCAGCTAAAACTGGCACTTGGCCAGCTCTCTTCTATGGAGGCACCTTTTCACAGGTGCTGTGAAAGCGGCACTCACGTTCAGTTGGCGCATCTTGTCCTCGGCATCACTCTCTGAGAAGTGTTCTACGTTGGTCAGCTGCAGGTCCATTTCCGTGAGCCAAACCAGAATGCTCTCCCTGGTGCCCTCAAACTCTTCCCTCTGATTGGTGAAGTACTGGGAAGGAAGAAAGACCACGCTGGCACTGCACGGTTACATGTGGCTCAAAGGAGCTACCAGACAGAACCCTGTCTCTGGGGTATCTCAGAAGCCTTGGCACTGTATCTGGAGCCTGGGGTCTTGTCTTGGCTGTGTGATAACCCCCCCCCCAAACACTCTGGTCCTTGGCTTCCACCTCAGAAAATTTGAGGGCTTGATAGTAATAGGCAATATGTTTGCTTAGGTCCTTTGAGGAATTTGAAAGTCTGGGTTTTCTATTCTAAATCAGTGGATCTCCTTGTCCACAGAGGATGGGGCAGGTTGCCCAGGGGCCTTTCTTATTAGTCTGCAGTGGCTTTCCCATGAAAGAAGGTTGAGCAGCTTCCAGATAGGAAGGTGCTCATCTGGGCGGGAATGGTGGCATACACTTGTAATCCTAGCAGCAAGGAGACTGAGGCAGGAGGATTATGAGTTCTAGGCTGGTCTGGATCACATGGTGAGTCTCATTCTTTTAACACAGACATGTGATCTTTTAAAGGGGACACATGGGGCATAGGTGTGACTGCCCCTTTTACTACCCAGTAACTATGAACTTGGAGAACAGATTCATTTTCTCCAATGCAAGAGGCCTCCCAGGTTACCACTTCATAAGAGACTGGCAGCATTTCCAGACAAATGTGGCATTTCATGCTAGGTAAAGGTTTAGACTAGTAACAGCCAACCAAATCAGTAGGAAATAGATTAATGCAAAGAATTAATTTAGATTACTGGACAGCCTGCCAATGTCCTGCAAGGAGGGCTAAAAAACAAAAACAAAAAGTCTAACTTCTCATCTTCCTAGACTGCTTTGAGGTTAATCAGTGTGCTCTAAACCTCAGACAGTTACTGTCCCAACACCCCACACAACAGAGTGGGTACATACTCTTGTGTTTTATCCATTTTTCTGATACAGGACTGATAAAAACAGACCAAACCAAAGACAGGCAAACCAAAGCTCTGGCAGATGTGCACATGTGTATGTACATGGCCCAGGAAAGCAGTGCCCCAGATTCTCTGGGCAGTCCCTGTGCCAGCACCTCCACCACTGTGTTACAGATGTTGTAAAGAGAGCTGTGTTTTGCTAACACAACTCACACAAGCAGGCTCTGCCTCAGAAGCCCTTCGCAAATCCCTCTTTAAAAAAGGACACTGGCAGCCACAGACTTCTTTGTGTGGGAAGAATGTTATGATAACTCAGGCTTTCAGTGAAATCTACGTGCTGCCAGGTCCCCAGCCTACCACGGCATATCACATATCACCTCTCTCCAAATATCTACCACAGCACCCCAGGGGCCACAGGCAGTGTTACCCTGAGTCTCCGTAGGATGGCTGTGACCCGCTTCTGCAGATTGTCCCAACGCTGGTTGCCCTCATGCACCATCTGCTTCAGCTTGCTGGCTGTGTCAGTGCGGTTCTCTCGAGCCAGCCGCCGGTACTGTTTGTTGATGAGCTCCAGCTGGGTCAGTCTTTCATGAATCTGCCGCTGAAAGGCCTGTGGCAAGAAGTGGAGGTCAGCACCGACTGGCAAAGGGCTGGGATACCCCTACTTTGCCAACCCCAAGTGGCTTGCTTCACATGGCTGCTGCCAGGCAGTAGGACTGGCAAAAGCACAGGTGCTGGTAGACATGGATGTTTCTGGCAAAGCTGTCCTAGCGGCTGGTGGCAGTGACTGTGTTGGGAGCATCTGGCCATGCAAAGTCACTTAGCAGCTTCTGTCTGAGCTACAGCAGGCTTGGCTTGTAGTGGGAGAACGGGATGGGAAAGGCTCACCTCGAACCGCTTCAGCTCCTCTTTGGCATTTGTATACAACACCTCAGAGGAATTAGGGCAAGCTGCTGTCCTCTCGGCAGACTTGAGCCAGTCCTCGAAGCGGGAATAGTCATCTAGAAACTTCTGCCACAGCCGCCAGGTCTCCTCGATTCTGACAGGAGCGGAGGGCAGGGAGTTAGCACAACTGGCCATGTCCACTCTTAGCATAGTTTACCCATTTTGGAGTTCAAGTGTCCCTTGAAAGGACCCATTTCCTAGTGTTCTACTTGAACTGGTTAGGGAGACACCCACCATCCCTTCCCAGGAAATAGCTAAGGATGTTGTTGCTTGCTCTTGGTCTAACCTTGATTCTTCTGAAGGACTCAGGCACCTGGGAAATACTGATTCCAGGGCTTGGGCAAGAGTTGGGGCTGCCTGCCTATGGTTTCCTTGCTCACCCTCCTAGGCCTTCTCTGCTAATTCTTGGTTTTTCTTTCCTTAAAGACTAGGACTCTTGTAGCCCAGGCTGGCCCTGAACTCTCCATCCTTCTGCCTCTACCTCCTAAGGGCTGAGATGACAGGTACACTGTGTTGGGATCTGAACGCAGAGGCTCTACCGACTGAGCTGCTTCTTGGCACATTTCTTAGTGACCTGAACAGAGCATAGCTCCTGTGGCTGTGGTGTGTGTGAGAGGCTGGCCAGGTTCGAGGCCAGCTGGCCGCTTACTTCATGCGCCGCTCCATTGACATGGCGCAAATGTTCCTCCAGCGCCTGTCCAGGCTCCTGGTGGTCTGCTGGATTGAGTCACACTCTGTCTCATTGGCACAGGCGTCAGAGTCATGCAGAAGGACGTCACAGATATTGAACACAGACTCCACCCCAGCACTGTGTTGTTCAATATCTCGCTGCAGATCCTATGGTTACAAGACAGCACAAAAGCGCTTGAGATCTGAGGAGAGGAGGAAGGATTGGCATCAAAGGATCCCTGCCCATCACTCTCCCCACTAAGCCAGGGGCACAGGTGTCTGGGGAGTCATGTACACTGAGCCTGTTATCTTCATGCATCCCTGTGCTATGGACACCTGGCCAACCTCCATCTATCGGCAACTGCAAAATTATGCTAGCTTACTGAATTAGAGTACCGGGAAGGGTGGGGGGTGCCCTCCATACGCTGACAGATGGCACTGCTGGCTGGGATGCTACTGCCCGCCAGCTTTGACTATACACAGGGCTTAATCCAAACCATCCAATTCCAGAGGTCCCCAGTAACGATTTGATTTGGGAGAGATCTTTGGAAAATAGTTGTGTTTAACAGGAACGTAAAGTGACAGACTTTTGGCCTTTGGTGGGTCACACGACTCTCATGTCTATACAGACTCTTATGCTGAGCCTACACACCCCTGGCAGCTACAGGCACAGGAGTGGATGGCCTCCTCGTGAGCCCTTCTGATGAGGGCTTCCTGAACCCCAGAGGAGAATGTTGAGGCTTCTAGCCCATCGGGTACAGCTGAGGCTGCGGCCTGGGAAGGGGGGAAGGCCACAGAGGAGTCTTGTCCCATGATAGCAATAGTCAAGGAACTCCCTTGATTAGATAGAAATAAATAAATACAAAGAAACAGATAGTTCATAGCCAAAGGAAAAAGATGGACCTTCGGGTTCTGCTCTCCCCTCCTCATTTATACAGCCTAAGATCGCCTCGAACTTCTGACCCTTCAGTCTCTCTCAGAAGGATCACCCCAGGCTCAGTGCCAACATACCCTGTCTGAAATTTTCTTTAAAAAGAAACATAGCTTTTTCATTATCAAGAGACTCCTCCCCACCCTATACACTGTAGGTGTGGGTGTGCTTGGGGGGAAGAGGAGAGAGAGAGAGAGAGAGAGAG
>NW_022196912.1:91082073-91096413 GCF_008632895.1 Mastomys coucha | reverse complement strand
GAGGGAGGGAGGGAGGGAAGGAGAGGGAGAGGGAGAGGGAGAGGGAGAGGGAGAGAGGGAATATTGAGAAGTCTTCCTATAATTCAGATTCTGTGAGTGATGGGAGGCTGCCCCATGAGTGTCCTGGTAATCTAAATCACACCATGATGAAGCAAGGACAAAATTCAATTCTATTTTAATTTTTCCATTAATATGTCTGATTCTGAAATTTTACATTTTACACGAACCACTGTTAAGTACACTAAGGCTGTAAGTCAGTCCATAAGAACATTATTTTGTCAACAGTAGCCACTGTCCACAGTAAGGCAGTAAGGGGTCATTCCAGGTCAGAGTACTGCTACTGTGTGGTTGCTGCATGGGCCTAGTATTTTCTTACATCTCTTCTGTGTTCTTCTGGGCATTCTGTGTTCAGGTGGCAATGAGAACAAATGCTTGCATCCATTCTCGATTCTCCACCAGGCAGACCCCATCACGGATCCAAAGTCGAGACACTACATATATATACCCAGAAATGCACTCCTGCTTGGCTGTGGAAGGCAAGGTGTGCTGGTGGAGTTCTTAAGTTCTGTAGTCGGGGAGAAGGCCTAACGGACTACAGGGGCGGGGTCTCTTCAGGGTCAATACAAGGGCTGCTTTTATAGCAACTGCATCTAAGTAGAATTCTTACTGGCTCACAGAATGGTCTCTAGCTTTTCAAAAATGCACTGGCGTTGATGCATGTTCTCTTTAGCTACAAAAAGCAATAAATCAGCACTCCAAAGAGTGTTACTGAGTCAGGGTAGGGACATTTTTAATTGAAAGATGTCTAGGATGCCATTGGGAGCTAGCTAACTAAGACAGTTTGGAAAGGTGCAGAGAAATTCTAGCCTACCTGTAAACATGAATGTGATATATTTTAAGGATCATTTCAATGGTCTTACATTATCATTAATTTTAATATCTAACTTTAAAAAATTACGTATGTGGGTGTCTAAGCTACATGTCCTTATATGTGCCTGTTGCCTATGGTGGCCAGAAGAGCGAAGTGGATTCCTTGAACTGTAGCTACACATGGTCTTAAGAAGCCACATGGGTCTGAGATTGGGACCTGGGTCCTTCAGAGAGCAGCCAGTGCTTTTAGCCACTGAGCCTTTTCTCCAGCCCCTATCTTACACTCTAAATCCAGCTTGTGCTGAATAAGATGGCTAGAGAGAACAGACTATGCAGGGCAAGTGGTAGAACAAATGAACTCTGAAATACTTTATAAAGGACCACCTTCATTTGGTTTGCTAGAGAGGTCCAAGGTTTTAACAACAACCTTCATCTAAAGATTCCATATCTTCTTTGAAACATCATAAAAGAGCTGAGCAATGATATAGTGTGAACTAGTACCTCATATAATACAAAGTGGACTGTATCTTAAAATGTAATCTATATAAGTGCTGGACCAGTAACATTTTGTAACATCATCATCATCACCATCACCATCATCATTGTCGTCGTCATCATCATGATGTCAATCATGTCAGTGATACCCATCAGGGCACAATTCTGAAGAAGTACTACATTTCAGAAACTGTCTGAACTCTGAGAAACAGCATAAACCAACAAGAAAGCCTTTCCCCCATCGAGAGGAGTATGTGACAGGACTCAGAGGAACTACTCCAGTGGTTCTCAACCTTCTAAACGATGCGACCTTTTAATACGATTCCTCATGCTGTGGTGACCCCCGACCAGAAACTTATTTTTGTTGCTATTTCATAACTGTTATCTTGCTACTGTTATGAACTGTAATTACCTGAATTGAAATGCAAATGTCTGATAGGTGACCTCAAAGGGGTTGAGACCCACAGGTTGAGAACCACTGGCCCGAACCCTTCTTCCACCACCTCCCCAAGGTTGTTACACTAAGGACTAAGGGACATCAGGGACAGCAGGGACCACAACAGTTTTAAAAGCTAAGGGCTTCTGGGAGGACAGGATTAAGTGATCTTAACTTTTTTAGGTCTTATTTTAGGAAGAGGTCAAACAACTTTGGGTAATTATCTGATTAAAATGTGAGCAAAGTTTTGAGAAGTGGCCTATCCATACTTCCTGGGAGTAGTATTTTGTCTCTAGTGTTTCAGAAAGTCTGGACTTAGTGTGATAGACACAGAGTGACACTCTTTTCAGTACAACTGTTAACAATTGCCTTAGTGCCTCTGCAATAGATGGAGAGGGACCATCTTTTCTGCCCTCAAGAATGTCCAGATCCTGGTCCTGAATCAGAGCTATGTTAGGTTACATGGTATGATGGTCTGTGAAAATGGCTGCCATGGACTCGTATATTTAATTACTCATATATTTAATTACCTGTATACTTAGTCACCAGGGACTGGCACTATTTGAAAGAATTAGAAGGATTAGGAGATGTGGCCTCATCAGAGGAAGTGTGCCACTAGGGGTGGGCTTTGAGGTTTCAAAAGCCCATGCCAGGCAGCCCAGATGAGTGTGTGAGTTTGCTCTCTCTCTCTCTCTCTCTCTCTCTCTCTCTCTCTCTATATATATATATATATATATATATATTTGGATTTATAAACTTGTGCATATATACACATACATATGTGTGTGTATATATATGTGTGTGTGTATGTATCTATATCTTATATCTATTGGGGTTTAGCTATAAGCTATCTCTCCAGAACCATACCTTCCTACTGCCATGTTCTCTTGCCATGACAACAGACTAAGCATCTTAATTAAAGCTTCCCCAATGAAATGTTTTCTTTTATTAGAGTGGCCTTGGTCATGGAGTCTCTTCATAGTAACAGAACCGTGACTAAGGTACATGGTAAAGGAGATTGATTATTTTAAAACAGCCAACCATGTGACCTTAGAATATGAACATTCCCCTGAATTATGATTCATCACAGCAAAATTATAGTTGTGAAGTAGCCATGAAATAGTTTTATGGTTGCGGTCACCACAACATGAGGTGCTGTATTAAAGGGTCTCAGCATTAGGAAGGTTGAGAACCTCTGCTCTAGAGACTCCAGACAAGGCGGATGCCTTGTTAGAATTACAAGATTCCAAGTTTGTGATTTTTAAGTTGCTAAATTTGTGGAACTTCATTACAACAATAGGAAATGAATATATTAACTTCTTCATAGCAATGCTAGTTCCCTATACCAACTCTGCCACTTTTCTTGGTAATCATAAAGGATAAAAATTCTATTTGTGGAGCTGGTGAGATGGCTTAGTGGTTAAGAGCACTGACTGCTCTTCCTTAAGAGCACTGACTGCTCTTCCGAAGGTCCTGAGTTCAAATCCCAGCAACCACATGGTGGCTCACAACCATCCGTAAAGAGATCTGACGTTCTCTTCTGGTATGTCTGAAGACAGCTACTTACACATACTTACATATAATAATAAATAAATCTTAAAAAAAAAAAATTCTATTTGTGGTGACCTTAAACTCTACAAAGAGGAAGCCTTCATGCTGGCCAGATTGAAATTACATGCCGCATGGGGACAAAGAAGGCCAAGAGAGTGGCAGTTTTAGATTTTATGGCTTGAGGAGTAAATTCTGTACCATTAAGTGTTTGGTCCCACTTTGGATTTATGAAACTTGAAGACAGTTTTCAGGGCCAGTCAAATTCAGCCTCATTCTTTAAGAGTAAAGATATTGCCAGCATCCACTTGAATTAACCCACTGTCCAGTGAGCAGGTATTTACAAGGCCGTGTCTATTGAGAGACTGCCCAAAGAAATTCATGCTAGATAGGCAAGTTGGCAAGTAAAGCTGCATGTCCTGCAGCTGTGACTCCACTGAGATGCACATTCAGATCTCTGTAATGCCCACTGAAACTATACGATGCTCAGGGCTATCTTATCCAGCAAAGAAAGACAGTATCTAGAGCAGTGGTTCTTAACCTTCCTAATGATGTGACCCTTGAGTACAGTTCCTCACTGTACACTGGCTTGAGTCCCAGGAGAGAGGGGCAGGTTGGAAGCTACCTTGGTCTCTAGAGACTACTCTTCAGAGGCAGTTTCTCAAGTGAGGGTCTCTCTTCTCAGGTGCATCAAGTTGATGTCAGTACAATAAGGTGGAGGGTTGAGAGTTTCAAGTCAGTCTGGGTTATATCTTAATCCAAGAGAGAAAATATACCCCTAACTCATTCCCTTGTTAAATCCAACAAAGACAAAAATAGAAACCCCACTGACCATCGAAATTAAGGTTTGCATCCTCAGCATTACTTGAACTATTTCCAAAAGGGCTATGTAAAAGGGAACGTGGTGTTCAGAGATAAGAGACACGGGCAGGTATCTGCTTCCTCTGGTGAGAACAGAGGCATGAGCATGCTGGATGACAAGGCAGATGAGGGCAGGCCTGTCTTGGCCCCCCATGGTGCCACCCCTCTTCCCAGCACTCCTTCCTGTCACTTACCTGCTGTTCAGCAAGCCTCTTCTGGATCTCCTGGTTATCACAGACGTCGTAGACAACTGGCTTGGAGAGCTCAGACTCGATGCGAGCCAACCAGGTGCGAAGGTTGCTCATGTTTTTGTCTAACTGCTGAATGAAAGCAAACGTCTCCTTCAGCTTCTTCACTCTAAATGCAATGGAGGAGAGAACCAGTCATTAATTAGCAGTGAGAAGCACGGGCCGGTACAGACGCTGGTGAGCAGAAAAGTGCGTGCATTGCTTTAATTCATAGCAGGAACAACTCACATGTCCCAGGTAGGCATGCTCACAGAGTAGGAGACTCTGCAGTACTGTTGGTCCACAGGATTCTTCACAGGGACTCAGTCCTGTCAAACCCACATGGACTCCTCCTGATACCCTCACTAGCTCTCTGGGGTTCCACACCAGAGAGGAGATACCATTTTCCTCTCTCCAAAATACCTCTTCTGGATACCTCAGTCCAGTTCCTGTCATTGGTATACCCAAGACAAGAGCAGTCAGTGGTCCTCCCTGGGTGGCTAATGATATCTCCTACCCAGTTCATTTGGCAACTTACTTGGCTCATGATGCCCTTTATGGACTCTTTAAGGACAGAGCACACAGCAACCCTGCCCCTTCAATGTGAGGGCTGGTGCTCCGTTAAGTCTGCCTTGTGGGCTTGTTATAGAGTCAGAAGGGAAACACCACTCACACACAGTTCCACTTGCCGTCTTTCTGACAACCTCAGGTCCCTTCCAGCCTGACATGGCATGCAGCAGGTTTGAGAAGGCAAATGCAGCTTGTGCTCACTGGCATTTCATGTTAACGGTTGCAAGGGAAATTCGAGCTAGTGAAGCAAAACCCATCTTTGTTGATCTGAGACAGGGTCTCACTGAGTAGCCCACACTGGCCCGAAACTCACAGATCCTCCTGCCTCTGCCTCCTGAATGCTGGGATAATAGGTGTGAGCCACCTCGCCTGGCTAGCCATCATTCTCCACACAGGGACTGAAATGAAGTGCTTCAATCAGCTGGCTTTCGTGAGAGTCCTAAAGTAGGAAGTGTGAACGCTTGCACTGTTGATCTTGGGGATTCGGGTTATCCCAGAGATCTGAAGTCATGGTTAGGGTTCAAAGTCCCTACTTACCAATTCCCACGCAGGCAGATGCCTTCAGAGCTGCATCCCCGGCCGGCGACAGCAATAGAAAGAGAAACTGAGATGCTAACCTCAACTCACAGGAAGCACACCGTCTGCTGCACCTCCACCAAGGCTTATTTAACCAAACAACTTCCTCTGGCCTCCGCGCCTTCCTACTTACCACCTTTGGTTCCATTCCTGAAGACAAGTCTGATTCATGCTCAGAATCTTTCAACAGTCCACTCTCCACCCTGACAAACCAGTTTAATCTCATAATCTGTTTAACACCTCGGGCAGTTTGCGGTGACCTCTTTGGCCTCTCACTGGAAGTCATTCCTCTCTTCCTTGGGAGTCTTCCAAAAATCCGCCCCCTACACAACCCCCATGGAGCACTAGGGCAAGCCACCAGCACAGTGGGAGACACTCCCCACTCTTCAGAAAAGAAAGGTAGCTAGGCAGCCCTCCCTCAAGGCTGTGCACTACTGTAAACAAAGAATAAACGTGCCCAGTCACTTCCCTGTAGGCTGTTTTATTTCCAGAGTATTTGGTAGCTCAGGCAGGCCTTAATCCTTCTTTGTGGCTAAGGTTGCTCTTGAACTTCTGATCCTCTTGCCTTCACCTTTGTAGTGTTGGGATTAGATCTGCACAGGACCACTCTGGTTTATATAGAGCTGGGAATGGAATCCAGGGCTTAGTTCATGCTGGGTAAGCTTCTCTACCTACAGCACTCATTCCCTACCTCCAGGCTATAGTGTAAGTGGGCCAAAGAGTCACTGTGTTTATATCTCACACTCAACCAAGACTTCACAGTCAACCAAGACTTCCCTAGGGACAGCCTTCTAGTTCCGTCCCTGCCGGCAGTGACTGTATGAATTTAGGAGACCACTTTTACCTCAGCCCTGGACGCTTCTGGGGTCTCCCCAACCTCAGCAAACCTGGAGCAGACCAGGGTGAAAGTCCCATCCGCAACCCATTTACAAGCTCCACAGCCCCGCAAGATACTTGACTCAGATGCCAAGTGTCCTTAGTATTTATAAAATTAAACATCTTTGCAGTTGACGTGGGACCAGGTAGCCACTGGGATGTAATACATGTTCAGCGGTGTAACTCTTCTTTGATGCTACAACTCCGTGGACTTCTCAAGTGCCTGCCGACTGTTTTACTCTCAGTAGCTCCATAAAGTGGGAAGGCTTGGGGTTTGAGTTCTGGCTTCACTAGCCTCACGTAGACAGTGGGGTTAACAGTGGTACCCTCCTTCACTGGGTTGGCTGGGTGGCAGGAAGGAGGTGTGCATGAAAGGCATCTATCTGGGACACTCTTCTGACCAAGGACAAGTGCCCAGGAATCGTGGGCACGATCAGTTTCAAAGAAGTTTATTTTCCAAATTGCACTCTTGCAGCAGACAAAAAGTCTCCTTCAAAGCCGCGCGATGATTTATTGAGAAGGCCGTAACAGAATCCGGGTGAGACCATGCCTGGATACGACTATAGCTAGATCGGACTCTCATCTCCATGGTTTAGCATTGTGCCCTTCTCACCCCATCTCACCACCCTGAGTGTGCAAGGAGCCCTACGCAGCTATGAGGGGCTGCCCTATTCAACAGACCTCTTACTGGAGAAGAGGCCTGGCCATGCCCACTCCCTGTGGGTAGAGACCAGCACTCAGGCTCAGTTATCATTTCCCTCCCTCCCGTTGATCTCCCCCTCTTCCCAGGGTGCTGTTTACTATGCTTCCATCAAGCCCCTAAACGCAGGTCACTATGAGAATCACAGCTTTTTTTCTTATTTTCAACAAAAAGAGGTCTGAGGAGACCGCCTTCGACACAGGGAGCCACCACACGACAAATAGCCTAGGCACAGCCATGCTTGCTTTTGCCAACCACAGATTAGGGATGTTAGAACTCCTGGAGGAGGAGAGGAACAATTTGCTTGCCTTTCCTGGGACTGTTGTATTAAAAAATGGAGTGCTCAAGGCAGACCAGTGAGGGGATGGAAACAAAACACAGACTGAACGTTCCCTAATCTAAAAATCGTAATGTTCAAAAACCTGAAACTTTTGAGGGCTGTCATCATATTACAAGTGAGAAATTCTGTATCAGACCTCACACCAAACGACCTTAGCTATGTATATGAGAAATACTGGTGGGTTCCCAAGAGATCTCAATATGCAAATATCTCAAAATAGAAAAATAAATCTAAAGTTATCTCTGCTCTCATGTGTTTGGTGTAAAAGGACACTGTACTGGCTGGTTTTGTGTGTCAACTTAACACAGCCTGGAGTTATCACAGAGAAGGGAGCTTCAGTTGGGGATCTCCATGAGATCCAGCTGTGGGGCATTTTCTCAATTAGTGATCAAGGTGGTAGGGCCCCTTGTGGGTGGTGCCATCCCTGAGCTGGAAGTCTTGGATTTTATAAGAGAGCAGGCTGAGCAAGCCAGGAGAGGCAAGCCAGTAAGGAACATCACTCCATGGCCTCTGCATCAGCTCCTGCTTCCTGACCTGCTTGAGTTCCTGTCCTGACTTCCTTTGTGATAACAGCAATGTAGAAGTAAGCCAGTTAAACTCTTTCCTCCCCAACTTGCTTCTTGGTCATGATGTTTGTGCAGGAATAGAAACCCTGACTAAGACAGACACTTAGCTATACCAGCCTCTTCCTTTGTAATCCATTCCTTTAAAAAAACTACACCGGGGCTGGAGAGATGGCTCAGTGGTTAAGAGCACTGACTGCTCTTCCAAAGGTCCTGAGTTCAATTTCCAGCAACCACATGGTGGCTCACAACCATCTGTAATGAGATCTGACGCCCTCTTCTGGTGTGTCTGAGGACAGCTGCATTGTACTCATTTACATAAAACAGATAATTCTTAAAAAAAAAAATCTATGTTGGATATACTTTGTAACTCATTAATAAGCCATAGTACTAAAGTGGAACATCTATGTAACCTGCTAAGATTTATCTCATATGCTAACATAAGTCAGGCCTGCTCTGTCTCACATACGAGTGACTCACTTTATCATCTCAGCGATGCTGACAGACAGGTGCTATGGCACTGTGACTGCTGTCATCCCTGATGCTGGCACACGGGTGCTATGGTACTAGCACCACTGCCGTCCTCCCCATTGGACAGCTGAGGAAATGAAGGCTCGTGGGTTAAATAACCAGCTCAGTCACCTGGACCATTTGCAGGGAGGGGCAGGATTCTAACCTCCAACAGTCTGGCCTCTGTGGCTTGTCACATTCCTTGCACACACAGATACACACAGATTAGGAGTAGAAGATGGGTTTTGCTGCTATAGGGGACACCAGATATAGGAGTCAATACTCGTGCTCATAGCTAGTACATGAGAAGAGGCTCGAAGTTGCAGATTTACTGTCCATGTTTCTTTTCCATGGCTTTCTTTCAACATATGTTTAACCATTTGCTTTGTTCTGGATCCTAGCACATTGTGAGGATTCAGTAATGCAAAGCTGGGTAGTAAGTAAGTCCTATAGAGCTCATGCCTCTGAAACTCAGGTGTCGAGATACAGTATCAGAAGTACTTAGAAATACCCACATATGTTAAAGACAAGAGGATAACAGGGCACTTTACCCACAAAGCAACTTATTGTCCTCCTATGAGTGGCAGGCAACCTATTAATAACAAGGAAGCTAAGCTTAAAGGCCACGTGGAGGGGGAGGGGAGAAAGAGAGAGAGACAGACAGAGACAGAAAGAAAGAGAGGCAAAGAGAGACAGAGACAGAGACACAGAGAGAGAGACAAAGAGAGACAGAGAAAGAGAAAGAGGTGTTGGGGGGGAGGGATTGGGGATTGACTTACCCAGTGAGTCTAACCTGCTCTGTGGCTTAAACTCTGTCTGACACCCTCAATGTATTGGAATCAGAATGTTTCTCCAGCCATCACTTGAGAATTTATTCCGAGAATGACGGACGAATTGTCAAAGTTTCTATAGTTCTGCTCCCCACAGACACAGAAACTCAACTGTCACCTTCCCTGGGTCGGGAAGTATGTGCCCTTTGCTAATCCTGATGGCTGACCTCTATGCATTTGGCCTCACTCGTACGGTTCTCAAAACACTCAGGAAACAAGGAAACCTATTCCAAGCCCAGACTGCTGGCATGGCATTGCATGACATTAGCCACCTGGGCAGTTTATATGGGTCCCACCTCTCACTTGCCCACGGTCATCTAGGTAATATTTCTCATGCATTACTTCTCAATATATGGTGGCATATTCCCAGGAGAAAAGAAGCCAGGTCTCCTGAGTGGAATTCCAGAACTGATGACCAAAACTGTACTGTTGGGTACAAAGGAGAAGCCATGCATCCCAAAAGACATTTTTTTTCTATGAAACCAAACAAAATTAGGATCACGCCTAAGAGCAGCTGTAGAATAGTTCTACAGGAATTATGGGTAGAGAAACAGGGCATGATCAAGGTGAATAAAGTTTTTCTTTCATCTTAACTAGAGGTGGCTCAGAATATAACACTGAAGAACACAGCTCTCCTTCAAGAATGGTCAAAATGAAACTGGTAATCAGTGCACACAGCAAGTAGAAGTCTTGCGATTAGAGAGGTTTTAAATAGCAAATGCTTACTTATCTGGAATAATTTGTGTTCATGCACATGGAGTAATACCTTGCAGCCCTGTTCTAATGGTAAACAGTATTCAGTAAGCAAATTATAAAAGCCCAGATAGGTGTAAGATAAACGATGCCCCTGTCAACGTGGACAGCGTAACAAAATTTAGTAAGGAGAACTGAAATGATCAATAGTATCTGAATCTGGACCCAAGGAGATACTCAAACCCATAGGCAGCTGTCAGTTGCTGAACACGATGTGCCAAGCTTGTGCAATTTTATCCTTTTAAAGAACTTAATATCTTCATAGTAAAAATCATTAATTTCCACGCCCTGATTTGAGGGCACGAACAGTATAGTACATTTTGGAGCCAACTGCTGCTTTGAAGCATTTTTTGATGCTGGGAGATTTCTATTTTCCACACAGCATACTAGCATCTCTGCCGGGCTGTCAGAGGTAGGCTGCGGACACCACAAGCTTGCTGATGGCAGGAGAGAACCCATCCCCCGATGGCTGAGCACACACACTCCGCAGCCACCATCTCATCTGTGATCTCTATTGTAACCGAAACGAGTGAGCCAGACAGCAAGACACACAGAGATAGCAAGGGGCCACATGGGTCACGGGTGCGGCTGCCGCTGAAATGCCACTTACTGTTTATGAGAAAAAACCATTCCTTAGGTTTCAGCGAACGCTCCAAGTTCCCGGCTGCACCTCCACCTCCTGGCCCGGCGGCCCCTCCCCCTGCCCAGCCTGCTCTCTTCATTCACTGGCTCAGCATCTTCCAACCAGGCCCTCCCCAAGGCTCCTCATCGGGCCGTGGCAGCGGCACCACCCCGGTTGGCTCCTGGGCACAGGGTGATGCGGGTGAGGAAAGGAAGGCACCTTTTCTATGCTCCGCAATTTTAATCTGTTTTCCCTCTTGCAATAAAGAAACCATCTCTCCCCAGCGCTTTGCTCACACACACACACACACAGCCTTTGTTCCAACGCTACAGGATTGCAAGGCTGAGGGGAGAAAGTCCCAGCGTTATCTCGGCACCGTGTTATTTATGAAGTGCTATAAAACCAGGGAGGAAACGTTTAGATTGGGAACATGGGAGAAAAGAGATTTCTGGTTTATAATTTCTCTGTGTCATGTTTACAAGCTGTGGTGAAACCTGAAGCCCGAGCCATGGGGTGGGGGTGGGGGGTGATTTCCGAGGGTCCTGAAGGAGAGGCACATTTCCCTAAGGAGCTTTCTTTCCTCCTGCCTTAGAACCGGAGCCCAGCCAGAGAAGGCCAGACTTCATTTACACTATTCCACTGACTGTTGCACAGGGAGGGACTCCACCTTGCAGTACAAATGGGCCTCAAGATAGAGGAAGAGACTTCAGCTTCTCCGTGGTAGGATTTCTAAGATGTAGAACACGGAAATCCTTCTTTCTCATATGGCAATGACTCTGGCTTGTTTCTTTCCCTATTTTGAGACCTGAGCTCCTGTGGTCCTACCTTGGGAGATGAAGTAGGCCAGTAGAACAAGGTATGCAGACTTGGCAACATTTCCCCTAAAATGTGGCACCTGCTTTGCTGGTTGCCACAGCTGGGCTGCTCCTGTGACCACCTAAGTGGGAGACTCTGGTGCTGATTCCTGACCAAGCACATCTGGGCAGTGGCTTCCCATCTGTTGGCTGCATTCCCCTTGGGGAAGCCCTTGACTCCTGGAAGACACCTTCTACTCCAGAGGTGGAATGGTGGGGTTGACGGGGAGGAAAGTGGAACTGTGCAGGGCCACCTCCTGCTGGCCCTTCTCTATACCCAATGACCTCCACACCCTTCCTAGCACCCGTGGTGGCTGGAGAAAGACAGCTTCCTGACTGGAAGCACTGTCTGGCCTGGCGCAGTGACCTTGAGAAGATACGGCTAGAAGGAGGGCCATGAAAAGGGTTAGCTCATTCTACATGGGATGAAAGACATCCATAACCCATGGTTGCCAGGGTAACAACTGCTGAGCTTAGGTGGCATTTTACTTGCTATTAGCGTGTATGAGATGGGCTTCATACACTGGTAGAGGGAATGTAAAAAGTGTGTTTAATTTCTTTCACTGTCTTTCTGGGGACATGATACCCCGAAATGCAAAGGAGTCATCCAGTGTCAACAAGAAGGGGCTAGCCTTTGGTTACATGCTACCATCTAGCTGAAGTCTCTTCTTCATACCCCAGCATAGGATACTAAGCCCACTCACGATGGTACCATTGAGGAGGCTCTCAAGCCAATAGAAGCATTTTCCTTAGAAACTGTAGATAAACGAAATGAAAGCGATCGCTAACGATCCTCTGGAGAGGGAGATTGTCAGTGTAAATCTTCCAAGGGAGCTCTTGCGGGGACTGGAAATATCCATTGGATCATTTACCCACACTGCTAGAAGCAGTCTTTAAAAATGGTCCTAGCCTAGGGCTGAAGAGATAGCTCAGTTGGTAAAGTGTGTGTCACACAACCATGAATGAGGACCTGTGTTCAGATCCCCAGCGCCTACCTAAGAGCTGAGCATGCTCTTACTCATACTTGTAAACCTAGCTTGTGGATGAGGGTGTGGAGGCAAGGAGACAGGTGCATTGCAGAATCTCATTGGCTAGCCATCTAGCCAGTCCACTTGGGGCTCAGTGAGAGACTTTGCCTCAAAATACAAAGTGGAGATTTATCAAGGGAAGATACCTGATGTCTACCATGGGTACCCCGATCCCAGATCTTATGAAATGGCTCAGCTGAGATATGCACCACACCACACTGACATTAAGACACAGGATGACCCAGGTTCACAGTTCCTGCTTCACATAACAGAAGGTGCCAAATCCTGCCCTGACTTTATTTCCAATGAAATCTAATTGGGAAGGCCCTCTTGGAGCTATGGGAGCTATGGTCCCTGTTGGTAGAACATGTTCATTTCTCCCCATCTCCCCATGTTCTCATGTAACTCCACTCCCTCTTAGAGGACTGTACATATGGATGGCTCTTAAAAAAAAAAAAAAAAAAAAAAAAAAAAAACTTAAAAAAAAACTTAAAAAAAAAAAAAGAACTCGGTTGCCCCTCCTGTATTTAGGTTTTGCCGAGTCACTTTTTATATATATAGCACCTAAGAAACATAAGGAAGTAGGGCTGATAACTACGCCTAACAAAGCGCATTCTTCATTTAATCTCTTGAGTGAGCAAAGAAGTGTGTAACTAAAATTCCTTGACACTGAGTCTGACTTGATTCTAGATAATTATAGCCCGGGGCCTATGAAATCTTATGTGAAGGCATCTTGGGCTTTCCAGCCCTTGTCAAGGTTATCTCAGGAGATATAGCCTGCAGCTTCTTTGCTATAAGGATGGTTGCTGATGCTGAAGACTTTCTAAGTGGAGAAGACAATGGTTCAAGGCTAAGCCTGTAGTGGTTATCAGACATCCTCGATGGATGCCGTGGAGGCAGATGTGTGTGGATGGACCCTTAGTGGTCCTGCCACGGTTCCCTCTAGATCTCGGTCTTTACAGGTACCCTGCTAAGGAGGTAGGAAGCAGGATTTGGGCATGGTCCTTCAGCATGGAGACTGAGGCTCAAGACTCATTCACAAATCTCTGACTTACTTCACCCCACGGCCCGTGTGTTTCTCACATGGTCTTCCCATCAAGAGTACCACACCTGGGCACATGTCAGAAATGAAGATCTTAGCTCCACCCAGACTTGTGGCTGGAGCAGCTCTAGACGTGAGTGAGACACCGGGGTAGGATATGATGCTTGTTGAAGCTTGAGAGGCCGCTGTCTTCTAGTACACAGTACTTGACAGTCCTAGGTCTCAGAAAAAATTCATCTAGTGCCTTGGAAAGCCAGTGTCTCACAGGAGCTGGATGTGTTCTTAAGATGCTCTGTGCAGTGGGACAGACAGCTAGCTCCTGTTGCAGCCCTGAGCAGAAGTTCCTGAGAGACCTCCTTCCCCTTCTCTGAGGTGCAGCTTCCCTCTCTGAAAATGAAGACTCGGACTGACAGGGCAGCACTGTTTCCAAGAGCCAAAACAGCTAATGTGAAGAGTCCGGCTCTGTTCTGGACCCTCCCGCCTCCACCACCCCACCTAGGAGCTTTGCTGTCTGAAATAATCAGATGAAATGTAGCTTTAAGAAACCTAGTGGTGGCTTTAATCCCAGCATTTAGGAGGCAGAGGCAGGCAGATTTCTGAGTTCGAGGCCAGCCTAGTCTACAGAGTGAGTTCCAGGAC
>NW_022196912.1:91047701-91081930 GCF_008632895.1 Mastomys coucha | reverse complement strand
AAGGTCCTGAGTTCAAATCCCAGCAACCACATGGTGGCTCACAACCACCCGTGATGAGATCTGACACCTTCTTCTGGTGTATCTGAAGACAGCTACAGTGTACTTATGTAAAATGATAAATAAATCTTTGGGCCAGAGTGAGCAGGGACTGAGAGCGGGCTCGACTGGAACAAGCAGGGTTGACTGGAGTGAGCAGAGGTCCTAAAATTCAATTCCGAACAACCACATGAAGGCTCACAACCATCTGTACAGCTACAGAGTACTCATATACATAAAATAAATAGATAAATCTTTAAAAAAAAAAAAAAAGAAAGAAAGAAACTTGTTGTGGGAGCTGGAGAGACAGCTCAGTGGTTAAGAACACTGACTTCCAGAGGTCCCGAGTTCAATTCCAAGCAACCACATGGTGGCTCACACCATCTGTAATGGAATCTGATGCCCTTATATGCATAAAATAAATAAATTAATCTTTAAAAAAAAAAGAAAAAAAAAGAATCTTGTTGTAATGTTGCAGTAATTATTTTGAAAATTGTTGAAAATAAACCCAGAGTAATAGTTTTTCTTTTCTTTGCTTTTTAACCAGTGAATGAGAACTGGCTTTGTGCGTTTTAGAGTTCTGAACACCAGGCCATGCCTTCAACTTTAACTTAGGCTTATGGTGACAATCTCACAGGGCTCTCTTCACTGTGTGTTTCCAACTAGAAGGGTTATAGTGGCAGGAGGGTGGCAGCTGCCTGAATTGAGATCCTTGTTGCATTCTGAGCTGTCTCTATTAGTTGGGCAAGTTATTTAACTTCAGCCCTCAGTTTCTTTATCTATAAAATGGGATGATGGCATCAACTGTTCAGAATTACATTAAAAATTAAGTGAGGGCTGGAGAGATGGCTCAGCAGGTAAAGGTGTCTTGCCAAATCTAACATCTTGAATTCTATCCCTGAGATCCACATTGATAGAAGGAGACTCCCATAGGTTGTCCTCGAACCTCCATACATGTGATGGGGCAGTCATTTCTGTCCCTCCTCCATAAGTAGTGTTAGCAGCCTGCTAACATCTACAAAGTGATCTAACTGAAAAAAAAAACAAACACATGCTACCCCCTCTTCTTACACTTAAGGCCAAAGGGCTTCTTATCCCTCCCTGGGTGGTTTTTCTCCTGTTCCACATCATACCTGTATTCTCATACCAAGGGTCTCTTCCACTGCCTGCAGTGGCCATCGGGAGTTCCAGACCTTCACTCAGGACGATGTAGGTAGCAGGTCTTTGTCTCCACCCTCCACCCTCAGAAGACAGGAGCTAGACTCTCCATATGCCTGGTTCTGCTGCTGCCAGTTACGCACTCTCATTAATGTAAGTGGCTCCTCTTACTTCCTGCCTGCTGAGCTCGCCCCACCTGGCCATTGCCTCTGCTGACTGAATCAGGATCACTTACATGCGGTTTCCAGTGTTCAGTGAGGCAAAGGACACGTAACATCACTAACACCATTCTATTCTTATCTCCAAATCTTAACAGTCTCTGCCCTAAACTCCAGATCACATTCATGCTCACACCTGAGCACATGGTCGTGTGAAACGCGCTGGGCCACTGGCAGACAATGTTGCGGGAGTGATCCCATAGCAGACATCTCAGAAAACCACGTTGCAGTGCGAAAACATGTGGTCCGGGGAGGAGGTGCCGTCTTTCTTGAGAAGGTTTGAAATCGCAAGCCATCTACAAGCTTTGGGCATCACCACTGTTTAACGGGAGACAATATTCCTACCTCTCTTTTGGACAAAACTGCACTGGAGAACAGAGCTTTGTGGTCACACCTTAAGATATGCTGACCAGTATTCAAAGTTGTATTCTCCAGTGGGCCAGGGGCCCATCAAGGACCTGGTTACAAAGGACCCTTATTTGGCCCTGGGCCCCTGCTGTGGGGGTAGTCAAGGGCTCCCAACTGTTACTACACAGAGTGAGGCAAGAGCAGGCAGGCATAATTTCATGGGGGGCACATTAATTCTAGCATGGGGTGAGTTTCTGAAGGAGAACACCCCTTTAGGATCTCTTTCGAACTATGTTTCCAATTCTTGTTTAAAACAAATCTAGCTGGGCACAGTGGCAAGTGCTTGTAGCTCTCACAACTTGGGAGGCAGAGGAAGAAAGATTGGTTCAGGGCCAGCCTGGGGAACTTAGACCAACACAATAACACTAGCAGCAGCAGCAGCAGCAGCAATCAAACAGTAATTCAGTGGTAGAATACTTGTCTAGCACGTGAGGCCGAGTTTAATCCTTTGCATCACAAACAACAACAACAACACACACACACACACTTTTTTTTTTCAGGTTTTCTGAGACAGGGTTTCTCTGTGTAGCCCTGGCTGTCCTGGAACTCACTCTGTAGACCAGGCTGGCCTTGAACTCAGAAATCCGCCTGCCTCTGCCTCCCAAGGGCTGGGATTAAAGGTGTGCACCACCACCGCCTGGCCACACACACACACACACACACACACACAATTCATGTCAAATTTTACTCAAATATCATTTCCATGTATTGTTCAAGTTAGAATTTCTCCTCATCTCCCCTCAACTGCAAATCTGTATCCTTATAACCTGCCAGGTTACCATACAGGAAGACCAGACTTAGTTCACCAGCTCCGTGAGGAAATCTCTAGGACTAAATACAAAGTATCTTAGGCCAGGCCTTACCTTGATCCGATGACGTCAAAAAGATGCTGCCAGCGGTCGTTGATCTTGCTGAGCTTCTCCTCCATCTCAGTCGCCTTGGCCTTGCTGCTGGCCTGGATCAACTGGTCACCCATCTGCTTCAGCTGCAGCTTGTTCTCTGTGAACAAGCTGATTTCTTCCATACAGTCCTGACAGGGACCAGAGCACAAGGCCGGAGCCATTACCTCCAGGCTGATCCCTCTCCGGCCCAGGGCACCGTTCTCTCTTAACACACCTTTTGTTTGTTTTTATTTTATCAGACAGGTCTCACGCCGTAGTCTAGGCTGAAACTAAACTCCAGGCAAGCAGTTCTACCATGTTGCCTACATTAGCTTATTTATTTATTTTATTTTATGTACATTGTTTTTTTGTTTTGTTTTGTTTTTTGTTTGTTTTTTTTTTTTTGCATATGTGTCTGTGTGAGGGTGTCAGCTCCCCTAGAACAGGAGTTACAGACAGTTGTGAGCTGCCATGTGGGTCCTGGGAATTCAACCTGGGCCCTCTGGAAGAAGAGCCAGTGCTCTTAACCACTGAGCCATCTTTCCAGCCCTGGCTACATTAGTTTTAATTGGAAAACAAAACAAAACAAAACAAAACAAAAACCCTACACTTGACAACAGTTCTTCAAGGAATACCAGCTGGGTGACTACGAAGTGCTTAAAACAGTAATGAATGACTTTCTCTGACTCTGTACCTAGGCCTGCAGCTCAGGATCCTCCTGTCTCAGCCTCCTGAGTGCTGGGGTAGGCATGTGTTCACATTCTTGGCTGTAGGTATGTTCTTTGTCTTTATCCTTGCGGGGTCGAGGAGCCAAGGACTGAACTCGAGGCTCCGTGCATGCAAGGCGAGACCTCTACCACTTGGGCTATATCCTAGGCCCTCAGGTTCTTTCTTAATGAAAGGCCCTTCGGTTTTGTATCACAAATGTGGAGCTGAGGCTAGACAGATTTGACTGAGTCAGCCTGAGGTCAGTTTCCCCAGGGTTTATTAATGGAGAGGTGTGACCTCTTCCATGAGCCTCATTGCTGCAGGCGACCTCTTTGGCTTAGGTTCTACTAAACACTCACTAGATCCCATCGCTGGCGAGTCTTCCCAGCTGAGGGGAGGCAGCCCACCTCAGCACTGCATATGACAGGCTCTCGCTTTCTATTTCTCCCATCCCCTCCTTCAGAAAAATCAAAAATAGTCCCTTGGAATGGAAACGCTGGTTACACCTTAGGTCCTGAAGCCCTGTGGAAGCCCATAGCCATATTCCATTGCATCCAAGGGGCACCCCCCCCCCCCCCCCCCCCCCCCCCCCCCCCCCCCACTCACTTTCTGTAACTTTTCAATCATTTCTTCAATGCTGACATCTGCTGTCTGTAGAACTTTGTTTTCCATCTGGACCAGCCAAGCACACAGTTCTTTATTTTTCTCATTGAACACGATCCATGAATTGAGTCTGTCTTCAATCTCCTGCTTGCGGATAGCCACCTAGGTATGACATGCATTGGGCAGCTGAGGATAGCAGGGAAGGAAAATCCCTTGGCTCTCAAAACCCATGAGCACGCCCCCCCCCACCTCATCCACCTCTCACACGCACAAAGGAACACAAGGCCATTCACTTTTGCCAGTGTCTCTGCAACCAGTTTCCTTTTCTTAAAACCTCAAACTTAGCATTAACAAAAGTTTTTCCACCCATGATGACCGCCATAAAAACTAACAAAAGACAAAATGAGGGTGCTTTGTGCTGCCATGGAGCCTAAGCCAGAAAGGTTAAGGTGAATACAGAATCAATCAAGGCTCTGCTTTGGTTTTTGTTTTCCTTGTACTTTCAATATTTACATGACTGCTCTTTCGAGATAACTTCTAACTTTTGTGGCCCAAAGCTTTTCCCTTTCGGAAATTCAAGTCTTTATATCCAGAAGGCAGTGTCCTGCTTACTTATTTTGAAGATTAATTTATTTAAATCCAGATCACAAGATTAAAAAACAAAAAAACAAAAACCACCCAGTTATCATTAGCAATGCAAATTAACTGGAAACCTTAAAAGTAATAAAAAGTTTTTTTTTTGAGTATTCAAACAAAACAAAACAAACAAAAATACCAAATCCCCAAACAATTCATTTAATTTACCTTGTCTTTACACACTGTAGTTTTTGTCTGGAAACCATGAATATGTCACCAAAAATTGGTCTGGAGCAAGCAGGCTGACCCCAAATGCCCAGTGTTCTATTATGCTAAAATCAGGCAAGGGGTGTCCCTTCTTAGAAGGCTAACACTTAGCAATTAAATTTACATCTAGATAATTCAAACCAGCCTTTCTAAATGTACATCTATTCTCAGTTTCTGAAAAAAATCATTGAAATCTTAAATGGGGTAGTGTAAAAGGGGGTAGCTAAGAGTTCTTCAGTAGTTTTAGCACCCCATTTTATAGAAACAGACAAGACGGCTGCACTCTCCTGAGATTTTTTTTTTCTAGCTATGTACAAAAGAACTTCTGCTCTTCCCAGAGTGAGGTCAAGATACCAAATGCTCCACTGTCCCCGCCCAGCCAAATGCATTTAAAAGGCCCGAAATCTATCCTAAGAAAAACAAGCATTTTGCTCCCATTCCTCCAGAAATCTGTTTATTTTAGCTTTTAAAACTCCTGGCATTATGTGCCAGGATTGAGTCCACAATGGTGACAATCCGGACCATCTGGGGGCTCTCTTTGAGTCCTCCCAAACTCTAAAGACTTCTCACAGATCCCGAGTGGAGTGTTCTCACTTACAGGAAACAGAAATTAGAACAATTTAAAAGACACTTAGAGTACATTGTAATTACTAAGAATCAAGGTTTTGTAAACTATACTATTTACTTCAAAATGTAATGAAAGGTGTCTTTAGAACCCAGGAATTTACAAATGTCAAAATTCATTGATACAAAAAAAATTAATCAGATTAAGGAATTAACTTTTCCTGAGAATTATATATCCTTAAAACAAGGGTCTTTAAGATTAACTGAACCCTTTAATTCCACCTTTATATCCTGTCATAGACTTGAACTGTGCAATACGCTAAAGAGAATTCCATTCTTATCCAGTACAAGTGATCTGCTAAGGTCATTAGGCCGGAATCACTTCAGAGTGTAAAAGGCTCTTAAGACTAAATATCTGAATGCGGCGGAAGCCCGGTTCTCAGATAACTGCTTCCATGCCTGTGGGCATCAAGGCTCTGGTGTTTGGCCAAGGAGAGATACATAGGAGGGTCAGAGATATCTCTCCTAATAAGCAGATTGGTACTTTTCTCTAAGCAAGCCACGGAGTGGCTCACAAGCACGACCCTTGCTTCCATCCCGGCTTAAGGTGATCTTAAACAAAACAAAACCAACCAACCAACCAGACCAAACTAACTCGGTGGAAGTGTTGTGCAAAGTTGCACAGTGAACTCTTGTTAAAACAAAGAGGTCAATCTGTTAAAACGGGTTGCTGCCCCCTAAAGGAACCAGCAGAGGCACAAGGATCCCAGAGCAGAGGCACTGGGAGCCCAGAGCCTAAGGGCCCCAGCTTCAGCGAAGTCAGGATCCTTTCCTTTGGCCTTGGTAGGGTTCAAACCACCCTCCACAGCCCCGTAGGCAGCTGACTGACTTACTCTCAGGCAGAGGTCCTCCCATTGTCTGTGCAAAAGCTCGATCTGCTCCTTCAGAACTGTCACGTCCTCCGCCAGGATGTGCTGGCTCAAGTCGGCCTTCATAGTTTGAAGTTCTTTCAAGCTGTGTGTCCAGTTAGCCAGAGAGTTCTCTACTTCCTGCATTTAAATTCAAGGAGAAAGGGGAAAATGCCTTCAACTCCAGCTGCTGTTGTTTCCAAACCTGTAGGCTAATCCTTTGATTAGACTCTGGGGGAGGGGAGCCTGGGAAGGGGAGGGACCTTCGGAATGAGAAACAGCCGCTCCCGCGCCCTGCCTGGCTGCCTCCAGTCACCTTTCTCTCAAGGGGACCGACAGTCTTTGCTCCCTTCCAGCTCATTCCCTCAGGTAGCTGGAGTTTAATAAAGTCATTCTGTTGGAAAACCATCCCCCTTTGCCATTCTTTAGAGGGCACAGCGTACGAAATGTAAGAAAAGCAAAATTTCCACACATTTCTGGATTAAGACCCAGAAAGTATGTTAAGAAGTCATATAAAATGTGATCTCTCACTTTCAAAATGCCTGGGTATGCCACTACTCCTGTGGCTGGCCATCATAAAGTGACAAGTTCTGTTTGGAAGGAGCTATTTTTGATTTTCTAAATAACTGAATATAATGATCGGGAAATTGCTTGCTGGTAACTGGCAGCGATTAAATTAGCAGATAGCTTCCTATATTTATCATTCATTCATTAATTCATTCATTCATGTGTAGAAGATCAAACCGAGGGCCTCACATTAGCAAGGCAGAGACTACACTACTGAGCTAAACTCATCAGCTTTGATGGGTTTTTAAAATGAAGTAGCTTTCAGATGCAATGAAATGTAGCAATTAATAAAAACAATCCTTTTCACTGCAGAGGGAAGTGTAAGGGACCAGCCCAGACACCCCAGAATCTATGAGGCTTTAGCTGTGTTTAGGGTTCCTTATGTATGGCTCATTTTCCAGGCCTCTGTTCTGGCCCTTCAGATGAGTTCTGAAAGAAGCTATTGTATTATTTACATCAGAGATCAGTCCGAAGAGAGTCTACAGTAACTAGGCACTAATTCCCATTGATAGTTTTTCAGTGTTCTAAAAGCTAGAGTGGTATGATTTCTTAACCTGCTAAATTCTCTATGTTTCTCATAAAATGGTCCAGAGGAAACTTTCAAAGTTTGCATAAAAATGGCCAGGCACAGTGATACACACCTTTAATCCCAAGCACTCAACCATGGAGCTATATCCCCAGCCTGGGAACTCTGCTTTATAGTCTCACAACCCACACACATGCATACAATGTAGCTATGTGCTTAGCATGCATCTCTCCAACAGACTGTACTGACAGAATGGCAGGGACCAGAACAACACTGCTTCTGAAATACACCCTTTTCTTCTCAATTTGCTTTGTATTTCATCATGGCACCCGCCACACGCCTGGTACATCCTGAATCATTAGATTTCAAAATGTATGAATGAAAGGAAAGCAGTTTGCTTAGTTTGTACCAGTAATTTTTTTTTTTTGGTCGTTGTCTATCTGTTTGGTTTTGGTTTTGCAGTAATGGGGATTGACTGAACTCAGGGCTTCATGCAAGTTGGGAAATGACAAGGTCTTACTGTGCAGTACCTCCCTATTTCGCTTAGGCTGGGTTCCAACTTGTAGTCCTGCCTCAGCTTCCTAAGCTGGGGTTAGAGGTTTTCTACAACCACACAGGGCTAAGAGCTTTAAAATGTTCTTAAGTGTTAAGAGAAGGACAAACAAGGGAATCAAATAATATATAGGGAGGTCTAGTATGTGAGCTAATTACAGCCAATGATCACTTCTGTAGGAACATTCCAGAAACTATGCCTCAGATCTGGGAGTGTATTTCAGCAGTGGAGTACTTGCCTAGCACACAACGGGCTCTGGGTTCCTTCCCTTGGAAAAAACCATCCATCCACCCAACCAAAGAATGCTACTACCTTTAAGTTAAAATGCCCCAGATTTGCTAGAAAATGACGGCAAAAGAGAATAAGTCAGCCAGATAAGTTTCCTTTATCTTTAGTCTGATAAATGGTCTGCACTGCAAAATTACCTGTAAAATTCCAGTTACCCATATAGAGCATGATATAAAACTTCAAGTTGTTTATATATAGCAGCATATTACCAGGCTTTAGCTGTATTTCCTACAGCAACAGGGCAGCATAAACCTTGTCTATTAGTATTAGTCTAATACTATAGTATTAGTATAGTATAGTGAGACTGTCCAGTCCCGGTTTTCTGCTCTACCATTTGAACTAAAGGGGATGGGTAGTTGCTCGGTAAATGCTTGCTGTGCAAGAGTGAGGATCTGAGTTGGATCCTCAACCCCCATGTGAAAAAGCCAGGCATGGTGGGCGCATGCCTCCCAGCACCAGAGAGATGAAGATCCCTGGGCCTGCTAGCCAGCAAGCCTAGTTAAATCAGTGAACTCCAGGATCAGTGAGAGATCCTGTCTCAAGCAAATAAAGTGGAGAACAGTTGAAGATGACACTGGACACTGACCTCTGGTATCCACATGCACATGTATGTCAGGGCATGCACACACACAAGGAGATATATATATATACACACACACACACACACATATATATATACATGTACAGAAAGGGAATAAAAGATGAATACATATATGCATGTGCTTTTACATGCACAGAATATCTTATCCTGGGAAGAATATTCAACAAATTACCCACATCAATTATGGTAAGTAATGAATAGGAGAAAAATTCTAATATACATCTTAGGAACATTCTGAATTTAGAACCATGTGACTATATTATTTGAAATTTATTTTAAAATTAGAACTTTTCCAATGCATTAATCTTTCAACAAATGTCAGATGTCTACTGTAGCAATTTTCATAATGGAATATAGAGCAGTGGTTCTCAACATTCCTAATGCTGTGACCCTTTAATACAGCTCTTCATGCTATAGTAACCCCCAACATAAAACTATTACCATTGCTATTTCATAACTATAATTTTGCTACTTTTATGAGTTGTGATGTAAATTTCTGTGTTTTTCTTTTTTCTTTTTTCTTTTTTTTTTTTTTAGATTTATTTATTTATTATATGTAAGTACACTGTAGCTGTCTTCAGATGCACCAGAAGAGGGCGTCAGAACTCATTACGGGTGGTTGTGAGCCACCATGTGGTTGCTGGGATTTGAACTCATGACCTTCTGAAGAGCAGTTGGTGCTCTTACCCGCTGAGCCATCTCACCAGCCCCTTCTGTGTTTTTCAATGGTCTTAGGCAACACCTCTGAAAAGGTCAGTCAACCCCCAAAGAGGTCACAACCCACAGATTTAGAACCACTGATATAGATAGAGTCTATGTTAGCCAGGAATCTATGAAAGCTTTGTATTTAGAGACATTACATGGCAGGCTAACCATACCTCATTCAAAATGCTTAGAACTAGAAATGCTTCATATTTCAGAGTTTTGGGGAGTTTTTGAAATAGGAATGCTCAACTTGTGTGTTTATGGTGAGAGTGTGTATGCATGTGTACGGTGTGTATGTGTACATGGATGTGTGGTATATGTGGTGTGTGTGTAGTGTATGGTATGTATGTTGTGTGTGTTTGTGTGTATGGTTGTGTGTGGTATGTGTGTATGTGGTATGTGTGTTGTATGTATACTGTGTATGTGGCATGTGTCTATCATGTGTCTGTGTGCTGTTACTCTCACATGAACTTGGCTATAATGGGATGTAACTTTATGAGGAAAGGAGGCTGGGACTGGTTGGCCGGGTCACAGACACTCTGGGACAGTAGCCACAGTCCTAGATAGGCTTCCAGTTACGTGGGTTTTGCTTTGGAATCTGGTCACTGGTTGGATGAATTTGTGGATCTCTGTCATGATTGTTTCCACTGATAAGTGGGGCTGAGCTCATAAAAGCTGCAGACTCTGCTGGAAGCCGAGGGCCGTGACACTTGGAGAGATACGAGGTCCTTAAAGGTTTGCATTTTAGTCAGCACAGGCTTCTGGACTTTATGGAAGAAAACGCCAGCATTTCAATGGAGAATAACATTAGATTCTCTCATTTTGTTACTGGCATCTTGATCTAAACTTGATGTAGCCAGTCTGGCCTTGAACTCTGTATGCAGCTGACGTTGGCTTTAACCCCTGATCTTTCTGCCTCACCTCCCATGGCTGTGATGCCTGCTAACAACAGTTTGATATTAAGCCAATGAAGAAGAGAAGAAAACTGAGGAACAAATCTTGTTTCTATGTTAATTTGATATCTGGCATCTATTAAGCAGGCTCCAAGAAGCTACATAGTTATCTACCGGAATAACATTTTAAAATGAGGTTTCACTTAAAAACATATGCAAACATCAATTCTGGAACAAATTAAGATGTGGATTTAAAAAGCAGTGCTTATAAACACTAAACATCTAAAGATGTAGAAACATCTAGGAGAAGATATAAAAGTATAATCTATGAGTTATAGATAGAGACTTTCTATAGAAAAAGAGGGCACAGTTATATAGAAAAATATTCACATATTCACCTATAATAAAGCCACACAAAAATCACTGGGCAATGATGACAAATACTTGTCAATATCAGTTCTAGAGGTAGAGACAGGAAGATTAAGATTTTGATAATACTAGTCAAGGTTACATAGCAAAACTCTGTCTCAAATACAGGTACATGCACATGTGCATGCACACACACACACACACACACAAATCAAAACAAAACCATAAACCAAAAACCCAAAACAAAAAATCTACAAATCTATTGTTCACCCAGTGATATTAAAAAAAAAGAATGAAAAGAAAGGAAAGAAAAGAAGAATAAACTGTCTGATTGAAGACATTCATAAGGGGGCTAGAGAGATGGCTCAGCAGTTAAGAACACTGAAAGCTCTTCCAGAGGTCCTTAGTTCAATTCCCAGCAACCACATGGTGGCTCACAACCTGGAATTGATGCCCTCTTCTGGTACTCATATATATAAAACAAATAAATCTTTTTAAAAAAGACATGCATATGTACTTAAAAGAGATAGCATATTAAGAATAAATAATCAACTTGTTCTAATGGAGGCCACAAAATCCAAACACAAAAGTTGGGGGAAAATAGCAACAGGCAGTCCCCAAGAGGGCTGACTTGATGGGACAACAGACAGACTACAGACACTACCTTACAGTCCAGACTAACAAAGGTATCAATTACTGCAGAAGGAAGTACCGACTGTATGTATATGGTGCATATTAACGGCAGTGGGAAGGAAGCAGAATTTTACGGGAAACATGGTAGCCCATGCTATACAGAATGGGGCTGCTTTAAGGAGTTTAGGACCAGGAGGCTGAGATTCTATTCTTCCACTGAGAACAACATAACTATGTATCAAAATAATACATAGACATATGAGGTGGTGGACAGCAGGGTCAGGGCTGTGGAGACCAAGAGGGACAAGTACACAGGGAATTTGAAACGTTCATTTCTCTACCTGGATGATAACTATGATAACCATTTACCATGTTTTTGTTTCCTAAAAACAAAAGGAGGAGCTCAGTAGAGCCTTCTTTGTACAGGCTACGGAGCACTCTGCCACTGAGGTATAGCCTTAGCCCTCTGTCATGTTGTTAATTTTCATTAACTAGTTAATTCTGAGAGGGTCTCGCCTAGCCTAGGCTGGCCTAGAACTTGCTATGTCGTCAAGGGTGACTCTGACCTTCTGGTCTTCTTGCCTCTGCCTCCCCAGTGCTAGTGTTCATTACAGGGATGTCCCTCAATGCCCAGCTTTTACGCTATTTGTTATGCTTTTAAAGTACAGTAAGGAATTTTTTTGTTTTTGTTTTTGTTTTTTTCCAGACAGATTTCCCCTGTGTAGTCCTGGCTGTCCTGGAACTCACTCTGTAGAACAGGCTGGCCTTGAACTCAGAAATTTGCCTGCTTCTGCCTCCCAAGTGCTGGGATTAAAGGCGTGAGCCACCACCGCCCCACTCAGTAGGGAATTTTTAAGACAGAGAAAATGTGTACAGGAAGAAAGATCCTACGTTTTGACAAAGATTCCAGTACAAGACCAGCAGTTCTTTTTTTTTTTTCCTAGTTCAATCCCTAGTCACTGAAAGAAGAGTAAAAAATTAAAAGACCATTCCAAAAGATTTTCAAAATGTTGCCTAGCCACCAAACAGATGGACAAGAAATCGACATAGGGCGTCCCTGACCTGGAGTTAAGTGATCTTAGCTTCTGTCTACAATTCCATCCCACCTTCTGCAAAGACCTTCGATGTTCAAGACCCTCTGCTAATTAGGCAGAGCAGTCTTCAGAGGGTTTTTGCAAGCGGTATACTTAATCAAAAGAACTCAACTCTTATGGGTTTTCAAAGTGAGTTTTTAAGTCATACCTCACTTACTTCCAAGGCAAGGTCATTTGGTCAGAGGATAAACATTTTTTGGTTGTTTTTTGTTTTTGATTTCCAGTAATCTCAGGGTCAGGGGCACAGCTCGGTGGGTGAAAGTGCTTACTGTGGAAGCCTCATGACCTGAGTTTAGAGCCCCGGACCCTCGTGCAGGGTCAGGTGCGGTGGCACACACCTGTGATCCCAGGACTCCAACCGTGACACGGCAAGATGGGGTGCAGAGATAGGAGGATCCCAGAGAAGCTCAGAGGTCAGCTAGCCTGGAGGACTTAGCATGGGAACAAACAAGAAAAACCCTGCCTCAAACAAGGTGTAGGGCAAAGACTGCCACCTGAGGCTGTCCTCAGACCTCCAAACCACACCCCCCCCACACACTCAATTTAAAAAAAAAGTCTCAGACTCCAGGTCTTTTGTTTGTTTGTATTTCTTTTTGTTTTTTTGTTTTTGTTTTTGTTTTTTGTTTTTTTTGAGACAGGGTTTCACTGTATAGCCCTGATTGTCCTGGAACTCACTCTGTAGACCAGGCTGGCCTCAACTCAGAAATCCGCCTGCCTCTGCCTCCCAAGTGCTGGGATGACTCCAGGTCTTACATTCAGAGAGGAAATAGAAAGAGAACATGAAGGAGAACTACCTCAAGAGCCTACAATGTACTGCTTTGCAAAAGTCCTTTCTCATCTTTACACAAGGAACATATGGAGCATCGATTCTAACACCTTAAGCAACCAGAATGGTGTTAGACAGAGGACAGGGCAAAATCTTCCAGCTGACTAGAACACTTTTCTTGATCATAAAAATAGGCAGGCAAGCATTTGAAGTGCCCACGAGGCAGCTGTGTGATTATCCTGGCCGCTGGCTCAGATGTCAATACCTTAGTCAGCTCTTTCTCTTCATGGAGGGCCTCGTGGAGTTCAGGAAGGGGATCTCTGCTTTGTGCTTTCAGAACTTGCAGCCTTTTTTTCAGCTTCTTGATTTTCTTTTTACACTGGTCCCAGGTCTATTTGGAAACAGTAGTAAAACTAGTGAGAACATGGCTCTCCAGACCAAACTATACACTAGACCAGCTCATTTAATGCACACACGCTTTCTTTTAAGTGTGTTTGGATAAGCCACACCGAAGGCAGTTCCTCATCTAATACAGACTGACCTGAAGGGGCACAAGGCATATCATACATGTCAGTCACCGGTACGGATAGGTTTGGGGACGTCTCTCTTCCTGTCTCTGTCTCCATCTCTCTATTCTATGTCGGTTTTGCATGCATCCACATCTGTGGCTACTGTGAAGACTGACTTTCAGCATCTACACCTTGAGTGTGTGTCCCAATGGCAGAGTCAGGCAACGCACACTGCGGTTCCCTCCCCTCCTTCTCTTCTGTCCCGCTCCTCAGCCTCTCCTAATGCCCGGTTCCCTTCACACTGTAGCACCTCTCTCCACCTGCAACGAGTTTCCAAGCTTTTACCAAGTCACTGCAGTTGGAAAACCTTAAGACACAAAGTACTACTGGCCGGCACATTTTAAAATGTGTGTGTCGGGGCTTGGAGAATATCCGTTGGCTCACAGATAGGAAATTAAAGACCAAGGTAAGAGACAAGCATCTCTCTTCCTTATCTAATCCAGCCAACAAGGTGCCTGTATTTTCATGTTTGTGGTGTTCAGATCTGATTCATTGGGGTAAGTTTCTATTTCTGAACTCACTAAAAGTGTATACACATACGATAACAGATCAGTCTAGTCTTTAGTACGGACCCTAAGCATTTTGGGGGTGGCACCAGGCAAGGGTTAGACCCTTCCTAAAGGAGGCCCCTGAATAACTCTCTGGAGCTCAGCTAAGACAGAAGCAAAGAGAGAGGCACCCTGCCCAGTGCAAGTTCTTCTACCTTGACACTCATTTATGCCACGCTCTTAGCAACAGGGATGACGCTCAGTCTGTGTCTGCTAGCTCACACACTTCACATAGTCTGTACAAGAAAACTCAGGTACTCTGTCAATCGGTGTTTCTGCCTCGCTGCTGGGGTGTCAGAATGCCCAAATGCAGGGGTGACAGGCTGCATGTCTGCCTTGCCTCTGGGAACCGGAGCACTGTGGGAATGACACTAAGGGAAGGGCAGAAAGCAGTCTAGGATAGGGGTCTCAGTCCACGGTCTTCTGGGTGAGAAACAGCTAGATCTGGGATGGGTGCTATGGTTCTCAAACTCCTGCATACCCAGGGACAACGAGGAGACTGGGGAATAGGGGTCTAGGGGCTCATGCTAGTCTGAGATTGGGGCAAAATCCAGTTTAGCTCTGAGTGAGTGCTAAGTAGGAGGGGCTGGAAGAGGGACCTTCTAAGAGAGACCTAGGGGAGGTTCTTTACAATGAAGCCCCCCCCCCCCCCCGCTGAATCCCTGATGAAGGAGACAGTCCTTGCTTGTCCAAACTGTTTTATTCATGGTGGATTTGAATGCATAAATTTTACTCGGGGTGAGCCAGGGATTTAACTACCTTTTGCAGGAAGGGAAGCTCATTGGCTAAACACTCAGGGCCTATCTAGATACATTATTACCATGGAGAACTCTAGGCTCTTATGCTACAATGGTTGTCATGGTCCTTTTAGTGGGTGTTGTGGTCATGTGTTCCAGGAGAGGTAGCCTGGCTGGAAGCTGATTCTAACACCTACTGTTCTCAATTATGAGAGTTACCGGGGCTTTTTGAATCTGCTTCGACCTTGCCAGTTCTGTCTGGTGGCACAGTTCCCCTTGCCCCACAGTACTCTGTCCATAGCACAGTGCTCTGACCAATTCACACAAATTTACTCTTGGTTTAGAAAACTTTCTCCGAGTAGTTTGGGTCTCTGTTTTTGGTGCACACAACAGACTAGAGGAATGTCAGAAATGAGCATAGAAATGAAATAAAACAAAAATAGCTTAGTATTCTGACAAGAGAAACAAAAATAAAAACTGCATTTGAAAAACTAAGAGCAGGCTAGAAAGATGGCAGTGGTTTAGAATTCCGACTGCTCTCCAGAGATTCAAGTCCCAGCAACCACATGGTGGCTCACAACCATCTGTAGTGGATTCTGATGCCCTCTTCTGGTGTGTCTGAAAACAGCTATAGTGTACTCATATACATAAAGTAAATAAATAATAATTAAAAAAAAAAAAAAAGAAAACCCAAGAGTACTGTAGTGTTGGGTTGGTTATAAGTTTAAAACAGTTCAGTCCCTGAGAACAACATGGACCAAAACAAAACCAAGAATATCCTACTACCGACTCCAAACAGCTCAGTTCTTAACCACACAGTGAGCAATTCCCCAAGAGACTCGCATCTCTGGGAAAATGCATTCTCTGATGAGCACAGAGAACCACAACATGCTGCGCTTATTTTCATCTACTATACCCCAGGCAGGGCATAAGTGCAATGTTAGCTTTGTGTACTGAACATCCAGAGGATTTCAATGTTTCATTTTTCACAATCTCTCCTTTAACATTTATTTATTTAGTACATGTGACTGTGTGGGTGTAGGTATACCATAGCACACGACAAACGGACACTTTGTAAGAGTTGGTTCTCTCTTTCGACCAGGTGGATTCTTGGGATTGAACTCAGGTTGCAGGTTTGGCAGCGAGTGCCTTTAACTACTGAGCTATCTCACTGACCCAAAGTAAGTATTTTCATAGCATCTCAAGTGTTTTTATTTGCAATACTCAATTTTCCCATGCAGTTATGACTTGTATATTAATAAGGACTAACTTTCATTAGAAAAATTCAGAGTAAAGGATTTAAAAAAAAAAACAAAAAACACTCCTCCCGTCCCACAGCCAAGAGCCACATGCAGAATCTGGCAGTGGCGCCCATGTACCTCTGCGGTGCTCTGAAGCCGGCTGATCATCTCTCCCAGGCTAAGCTCAGTGTCCCTCCAGGTGTCCTGAAGCCTGCTGGTTTGTCTGTCTATGAATTCTCTAGTTTCTGGGTTGGATGTGTCCCGTAGCTTCTCCCCAGCTTCCAAGGCCAGTTCGTAGGTTGTTCGCCACCTCTGAACGTGGATCTCTTTGCTCTAAAAAGGAAAAAAAGGGTTTGGCTCTGGTCTGATGAAAATGTGATTGTAGATTTCTCTAGACCTTCTCTTAAACGGTAAATTCTACATGTGTGTGTGTGCATGAGTACACACATTCATATGGAAAGGTAATGTTTAATGTTGAGGAAGTCTGTACTTCCAGATGAGGTGGTCATATGATAACTTCCAAGGATCAGTAACAGATAAGACTCTTGGCAGATTAAAATCTTGGGTAGCTTGAGAGATTGTCCCAGTGGTTAAGAGCACTGACTGCTGTTCCAGAGGTCCACGGTTCATTCCTAGCATCCTTATGACAGCTTACAACTGTTTGTAATTCTAGTACCAGGGGATAGGACACCCTCTTCTGGCCTCTGGGGACATCACACAATGTGTGTATATGTATGTGTGTGTGTATGTATGCATGTATGTATGTATATATGTATGTATGTATGCATGCATATACAATATAGTATATATAAATATTTATATGTTATATGTTTGCATGTTCACATGTAAATATATATGTATATTTATATATTATATTTATATGTTCATAAAATAAAAATGTACAAGGCAATAGGGATCTCAGAGCACTAAGAAAACAACTATTGACATGGGGAACTACAGGGTGGCTTCCTGGGTGAGACCACCGAGGTCTGATGCCATGAGAGATCAGGACAAGGGTAGCCAGAGCGTGGCAGGCATCTTGCATGAATGTAGATGTGTGTGTGCGTATGTGGGTTTTATTTAAAAAAAAAAAAAGTTCTTGATCAATAAAAGCAAAAAAGAGTCAAAAAAAAAAAAGAAAAAAAAGAAAAAAGAAAAGAAAACAACTAGAGTCTCTGAACTGAAATAATTACATAGGTTATCACCAGAGTAACTCAGAAGAGTAGAGTGAGCATATGATAGTAAAAAAACAGGAAAGAGAACAAATGAAAAGGTAATACCCCCCCCAAGCATGTAGTCAAACTCATGACACACGCTGATCAACGCATGAAAGAACAAAGAGAACACCTGACCTGAATATGACACCGAAGGCTTAAGGCAGACTGAAACAAGCCATCTCCAGCACAGAGAAGAGGAGGGCTCTTAACTGAGTCATGCTTCCAAAGGAGCAGTGTGCCCCTCAGACAGGAGGCCCGGCTTCCTCTGCTCTTCCCTGGTTTGGTCAATGGTGCACGATTTAGCAAGATGCTTTGGACAAAACCCTAGCATCTTCTCTGGCTCTTTTTTTCCCTTTAAGTGTAACATCCAAACCACATCCCAAATCTTTGTGGGGTTGGTTCATTTCTTACTCACCTTCAGGTCCCAGTTGAAATGCCAGAGACCACCCAAATCTAAGGTAGCTACTAGCTCCTCTATTAATTATATATACAAGGTGATTTCAATCTGGTATTTTCTTTAACTGATGAAGTTAATTAGCCCTCTAGTTGATTTCCTAGATGTGTTGATAAGAGCAGAGTCTAGTCCTTACACTGTGGCAAGGACAGACACCAGGACAGAGAGGGTGCTCAATCCTGAATGACTGAGTAAGTGGGAGAGGCCAGCCCAGCATTTCAGGCAGGGATATGGCAACTGTCTGCATCTCTAGTGGAGAGCGATCCCCTCTAATAAAGAAGGAACACATTTAGTAACTTACTCTAATCATATGCTCATAAAGCAGCTTCCCTTTAATTTTTTATATGTTGATTTACTTATAGAATATATGTCGGGGTGGGGTACATCTGCCACACAGTGCATATCTGGAGGTCAGAAGAAAACTTGTGGGGAGTTAGTTCTTTTCTTCTATCATGTGAGTCCCAGGGATTGAACTCAGGTCTTCAGGCTTGGCAACAATTGCCTTTACTCTCTGAGCCATCTTGCCAGCCTCTAAACCCTTCTGATGCACATTTGGTTGCCTGAATTTGCTCTTGAAGAGCAAGCAGGTCTCCTAACTGTCACTACACCTGTGGATAACTTATACATTAGCCAGTACCTCAGAGTTTGAATGGTGTGATCCTATCACCACAGACGTCTCCTGTTCTACCCACCCGTTGGCATGCACGCTTCTTTCACACTCTAGAGAGAGCATTTCTACTTCTCAGTAAGACAAAACTTTACACTGCACAAGACTAGGGACCAGGCTGTGGGTGGTCATACCTTGCTGGCCTCCCATTGCACAGAACACACTCGGATCATAACAGAAAACATTAAATCTCAGGGGGCTGGAGAGATGGCTCAGAGACTGAGAGCATACTCTGCTCTTTCAGAAGACCAGAATTCACTTCCTAGCACCCACATATCAGGTGGCTCACTACCACCTGTAATTCCAGCTCCAGGGAGGATCCAACACCTCTGGCCATTTTGGGGTACCCAAACTCACATGCACATGTCCATACATGTGACTAAAAATAAAAATAATAAAAATAAATTCAAATAAAACGTCAGTGGAGCAAACATCTTGCAATAAAGCTCCCTCACCTGGTGTGCTTCTCACGGCCAACCCGTGCACACATACCTTCAGCTCGTGGATTAGGCGCCTGGTTTGGCAGAGGCTGTAACATTCCTGCTCCTTCACTGCAGACAGTAGGTGGCCGGTGTCAGTGAGGAACCGGAGCAAGTCCTCCACAGAGGTGGTAAAGAACCGCCACTGTGTCACCAGCCTGCTGATGTCACACTTCCTCTGCTGAACACCCCGGGCAGCCCTCTGCCATTGGTCTGACAGTTTTGAGAATCCCGAGACAAATTCTGGTCTAGGAAAAAAAAACATGGTGAGAGATTCCTAATACAAACATGGAGAAAAAGGAACTGGCCAGGATGGACGGACGTTTGCATGCATGACACCCACGAAACAAACAACTTCGTGAAACCTGAGCCCTGTTCACCTGGAACACAATGAGTGGGGGGCACAGCACTGGGGGTGCACAGTTTAGAAGGTACACACACACAACCTGGCGTTTGGCCAGCACTTCCGGGGAGCACGCCTAGGAAGCTTTCCTTTAAAAGAGCTGAGGTGTCCTAACATACATGATGCCATGTCTTCCTGCAATCTAGAAACTGGGATCAATGAGGGAAAAAAACCATACATGGGCAGGTGCTTTGTGTGTGCAGCACTTCATATAACTGGCACAACCAAGAGTAAGCTTTATTGTATCTGCCCAACTAGTTCTTTGCAGATGGATAATACTGCTCATGGAGGGAAATAAGGCCTTTATTGTGGGTAGGTCATATTTATCCTAATGAGCAAGAAAATAGCTTATTACTCTGGGATGGGCTTGCATGTATCACTCGAGGGTTACCAAGACACAGGCTTCATATTTCTAAGATATGGATTGGGGCAGGGAGAGGGTAAATGGTACCAATCAGGACACTAAGAAACATCTGAACAACTGGACCACCTCTGGATTCTGTCCATGTCAGCAAGCTACATGAGTGGTTTAGCTGTGCTCAGCAGGCTAGCCTCAGGGTCCTGCCCAGCCTGCCTAGTGCTGCCCACGGACTCCAGTGGAATATGCCAGGAGAGACATTTCTCTTGTGTCTATGAGACAGCTTCGTGCTTGGGATAGCAGCACCTTACATCCTATTTTCAAATAACAAAGCCCCAGGAAGGAGAAAGCGGACAGAAAAAGACAATACAGAAGAGTCTCTCAAAACTTAGTTAATAAACTGGGGTAGAGGAGGTGACTCTTTTGAGAAGAGTCCTCTGTGCTGCTGACTTCATCCTCTTACAACAGGAAAAAGCATTATTAGCATTTTTATGGCCATAGGCACAACCCTAAGGTAGAAGCAGAAGGCTGGTCCCACTGTTAGGCCATGGGCAGAGATGTCCTCAGGGTTTACATGTTGGCAGTTGGTATGCACCCTAAGATCTGTAGTTCACAAAAACTTATGACGACTCTTACGAAGAGCTGGAAGAGAAGAGCTCAAAGACCCCACACAAAGGCACAGGTAAGCCGGGCAGTAGTGGCTCACGCCTTTAATCCCAGCACTTGGGAGGCAGAGACAGGCAGATTTCTGAGTTCGAGGCCAGCCTGGTCTACAGAGTGACTTTCAGGACAGCCAAGGCTACACAGAGAACCTGTCTAGAAAAACCATAAAAACAAAACAAACAAACAAACAAAACTCCCAAAGGCACAGATGAGAGACAGTTACCCCGAGTGCTTAGAATTCATTTCAGCATCTAATCAATGGGCTCAAACACCGACCACACCCCATAAACACACACAAAGGCTCTCACATCAGAAGGGCTGTCTCACCAAGTGCATTTGCTCCAGAACCCCTCATGACTTACCTCTTCTCTATTTCTGCTGTGTCCAGGAGTTGTAAGGACTGGGCCACGTAAGCATCAGCAACTGTCTGGTTTATAGACACTTCAGCTTCTAATATCTGTTTATGAACCAAAATACAAATTATCAGCTGATAGATTTCTCTGTTAGGAATCAGGAACTTATGTGCCCTAGTAAGGCTCTCAGAGGGCCTGTGAAATGATTAGTTCCCAAGTGCAAACATGTTCAATCATATTAGCATCATCTAGGAACATAATACTGGAAAAACAATAGACCTCTCGATAGTAGATGTCCCTAAATGCCTATGGCCGCTGATGACAGCGAAAGTAGACGGGGACCTCCTGTGTTCCATTTGAGTGCCTCTTTTCCCTGTGCCCTGCCTTGGGGGAAGTGGCTGAGGAGCAGCAGAACACAGGGTTACCTCATAGGTTTTCTGTTGCTCCAGGAGAGCAGGGAGGCTGTGGGCCACATCCACTGCAAGTGACTCTTGGATCTTCTCCAGAACTTGGATCCATTTTTCACAGTAATGAAGGAACTTTTCATTCAACCCATTTCCCTGAAGTTTGCTATAAAGATTTGAAAACAAACAAAAACTGAGCCTTATAATAATGATCTTAATTCTACTTTCCCTGAAGTGGCAGTAGAGGAAGGATGTTCTGACCTGTAGTGGTCCAACGCTGTGGCCGTGGCCCGGATCCACTGCCGGTTCACGTTCTGTAATGTTTTTATTGTTATATCACTGAGGGGGAGCCTAAGGCTCTCTTCATTCAAGCGTTCAATGTCAGGTGACTGGGCTGTCAGTGCCAGCACATGGTTCTGTGAGGGAAGAAAAGTACAGATAAAATATCTACATGATGAACTGGCCTCCTTACATTAAATGGACATAGGACTCAGATAGGTAGTACAACTTACAAATAGCTGAACAGCTAGTTAGAGTTAGAATTGGACCTGAACTTACATTTCTCAATGGTGCTCCTATTTGGGGGGTACCAGCTTGGTACATCTAGGATGATGGTCCTCTGAACTGCCAACATTGACAGGATTTAGCATCACCTAGGAGGCACATCCTCGGGAATGTTTGTGAGGGTGTCTTCAGAGATTTTACTGAGGAGGAAGCCCCAACTTGAATGTGGGTGATACTGCATACATGGGCTCCATAGCCTGTGGATACTCGCTATAGGCTGGGAGGCATAGACTGAATGTATAGAGACAAGCAAACCTTATGAGTGCAAAAGTTGCCTCTTTCTGCTTCCTGACTATGCTACAATGTGTCAAGCTGCCTCACTTCTGCCCACATTGCCCTCCCTACCGTGATGGGCTGTAGACCCTAAAATCACAAACCCAAATTGCCCTTTCTTTCTAGAACCTTTATTATTATCATGTGTGTGCATGCGTGATGTGGAGGTCAGAGGACACCTTAATGGAACTGGCACTCTCCTCCTTCCATCTTTATGTGCGTTCCAGCTGCAGAGCCATCTTGCTGGTCTCCAAACCCTTTCTCAAGTTGCCTTTGTCAGAAATTTTGTCATAGCCATGAGAAAAGTAACGCCACATGAGCAGTACCAACAAGCAGGAAGGGACATTAAATTTTGTCTTTTACTATACTGAAAATGAGTTGTGGTCTCTTTAAAGACCAAATTTGAACCCTCAAGTCCTATATAATATGTAACCGGACAACGACCTGACCTTCAACAGGCTATACATCATACCTATACATCAGGTGAAAATCTCATCTTCAAAATGATCCTAGCTAAGTGTGGTGCTTAAACCAGACTTACCCAGTCCACCCATATTTTCCTTGTGTGTGAAATCACAAGAAAAAACCTATCAAACCTTTATTTTTAAGAAGCTACCCCCAGGACAGTGTGTTAAGTGAACATTTTCCACAATACCCACTATCTACCCAACTCTGCTGTCACATTCTAGAGCAGGTTCAACAAACATTTTCTGCAGATGGCCAGCCCATCAGGGTTTTAGCTTTGTGGGCCATCTTGTCTGGAAAGCAGCCACCTTGCTCTGTCCTCATAGCCTAGAATCTCTCATGGATAATGTGTAAGTGGAAGGACGGCTGGGCTGAAATACAATTTTGTTTACAAAACTGAGTGGTGGTCTGGGATCTGGATAGCGTGCTGTCATTCGCTGACTCCTCATGGAGGTCATAAAAATGGATCTTTGGGAGTTCACTGGATCCAGAATTCTTCAGTCACTTCATTTTATACAAAAATTACTGAGGTAATTAAAAAGGGAAAGTATCCAATTTTAATTGACTATTTTCTATTTGATCTTCAAACTAATCAGAAAAAAAGTCAATTAATCACAACAGAGAGTTCCTTGACTATTCAGGTTCACTGAAATTAGTTCATGATGACCTCAAGATAAACATTTATGGACAGTGCATGTACATTAATAACATAGGTGTATTAAGTCCCATAATGTTCTGTGTTTTGAGACCTTAGGAAGATAGAGCAAGGACAAAAGGGAAGAGAATGACTGTGCTCATGAGTTCATCGGGATGCAGACCTAGGGGAGTGAACGACCGAACTCACAGGTGAGCAGAGTGCGAGCAGATTCAGGTAGCAGTAACTAGCTTATAGTTCAGCCCCATGGAAACTCTAAGCCCTTAGGGAAGACACATATCGCCCATACCAGGAACAGGTTAGGAACTTCTTCTTTCTCTTCGTGGTAAAGTTTATTCAAATTTTCTTCCTCATGCATAATAAGGTCTTTTGAATATGCCAGCCGGTCCGAAAAATCCTTAAACTGTGCCAGAACAATCTATAAAGAGATATTTTTATTAGAAAAATCTCATGAGTGCATAAGACAGAATTAGGCACACTATGGGCTGCTGAGAGCTCAAGTTACTTTCTGCTCAGTATTACCTCACAGGTCTCTGTAAAGGCCCTGGGATTTCATCCTGTGCCTTGGGGGGTCTTCTAGATCAGTTCCACACAGAGAAGGGACTATTCTGTTCTCTTCACACACAACAACTTCAGGAAATGAATGAAGACTACAACAAACAGCTGTGTTTCCAGCAGCCATACCCTGTGTCTCAATTACTTTACTCTAAATCCCAGATAACTGAGATCTGAGTAGGGTACGAAGCATGCTCCTTGTTAAGTTAACATGTTTGATTAAGAACAGACGGCTGCTTAAGAGTGGGGCCCTTGCCCACGTGACTAAGCAAGACTCTGTCTTGGGATGACTCCCCTCTACAGTTTCCCTATGGTGCCGTCCAAACAGTACAACTGCTTCACAGGATTCAAAAGACGGGGATGCCCACAGTTGCCACTCAATGGAAAAGCAAGACAAACCTGAAACTCATTTGATTTCACCAGCAGCATTTTTTCTAAATACGCAGCTGTCTGGAGGGAGTGCCGCTGTCCAGAATGGAGCCCAGTGGTGCTGCAATCTGCGGGCTGTGGCAGCCGATCTGAAAGGGTGGAATTTTCAAGGAAGGCCTCTTTGGTCTTCTGCAGGTCACGCTGCAGCCCCTGGAGAAGAAGAAAGGATGAACGTGCTGATGTCCTCACACCAGCCACCAACCCCTGCCACCGTGCTTCTGTAAATGTTCTGTTGTCACTGTTACTGTTTATTTCAAATAGCTGAGAAAACTTAAGGTTTCCTAAAACAATGTATCCTACCAGTGCTGCTTGGAAATTTGGCAGTTTAGTGCCTGAACCTGTCACTGCCCAACAGAATCGTGGTTTCTCTCATGCTTTGTGTTTCTAATTGTCTCACACCTGAGGGAGGGGCTTTCAAATCATGTCAAGAATCATTATAGGTTGGCTCTGGCCCTTGCCCTTGCCCTTCCGAAATAAATGAATTCAAGTAGAGTCCTACTTGACAAGTAGAGTCAGTAGGCAAGCAGACCTCAGGGCACTTTAATTAAATCTGTTATTCACTTTTGACCTGACCTAAAGTGTCACAAGATATAAAACACATCTTGTTACCAAGTTTCATACTATGGAGTATTTGCGTTCTGGGCATTTCCTCACAGTGTTGGAAAAACACCACAGCTGAAAAACTACCCTGTTCTTTTTTTTTTTTTTTTGGAGGGGCTTAACTTCTCAAAGCCTCGTGCACTTCGATTACAAAGTTTTATTTATTTGTTTGTTTGTTTGTTTCTTATTATGGATGGCTGTGAGCTACCATGTGGTTGCTGGGATTTGAACTCCTGACCACCGGAAGAGCAGTCAGTGCTCTTAACTGCTGAGCCATCTCTCCAGCCCTGCCCTATACTTAAACAGTCTAAAATCACTCCTAAGAAAGCCGGGATTACTGTTTTTGAGATATTTGAGGGTATGTGTGGCTGTGAGCAGGTGTGTTTTAACTGTACACTTTATTTACTTATATTTTGGGTCAGAGTCTCATCAGTGGCCTAGGGCTTACTGATTTGGTTAGGGTGACTAGCCAGTGAGCCCTGCTGTGTCCATGTCCACAGCGCTGGGATTTCAATGGCCACACTTGGCTTTTGACATGGGGGCTGAGGATTGAATCCGGTCCTCATTCTTGCATAACAAGTACTTTGTTCACTGAGCCATCTCCCCAGCACCAATGTTGGGTCGCTCACAGTCCAGCAACAAAGTCAAAGCAGGACAGGTATTAGGGCAGGAACACGGCTCACTGGCTTGTTCTTCATAGCTTGTTTACTTAGCTAACTCAGGACTACCCAAGGGTGGCACCACCTGCAGTGAGTTGGGCACACTCCCATCAGTCACTAATAAAGGAGATGCTCTACAGGCTTGCCCACAGACCAGCATACTGTGGGCACTTTCCTCAGTTGAGGTTTACTCCAATGCATCTAGCATGTGTCAAGTTGTCAGAATGCTAGCCAACACAACAAACATAATTTGAAGCAAAAGTAAGTCTTGATGGTGATGCTGCTGCTGCTGCTGGTGGTGATAGAGTGATAATGATGGGGTCTCGGGAGGTGGTGGCCTTTTGACCCATCTGCCACCTTGTTCTTCAAACCCCACATGTCCCAATCTCCCCTGTGTCCTGCCTGGTTACTTCTTTGTCCCTCCCTGGTCCCGGCTGTTTTGTGGACGTGACTTAGTTTTCTCCTCGGGGCCTTGCACCTACCTTTATGTCCTTCAGGGCCCGTGGCAGGATGTCTGCCAGGTTGTTTCCTGTCATATTGGTGTTGGCGAGCTGTTGGAACTTGGCTTCCTGCTGCTGCAGCCAGCCTGCCGATTCTATGTGAGTGTTGTGAGGAGCCTTCCAGAGCTGCAGCTGACCACGGGCCTCCTGCAACTGGTCTGCGAGGTCTTGGTTCACCTGGGTCCACCTGGTGGTGTAACAGTAATAACAGAGCCCTCGTGCCACCCTGTTCTTGTAGCAAAATTATACACATGCGCTATTTTGATTTTTTTTTTTTTTTTTTTTTTTTGAGACAGGGACCCACTATGTAGCTCTGACTGTCCTGGAACTCACTATGTAGACCAGGCTGGCCGCAAATTCACAAGAGAGCCTCTTGCCCCTGCCTCACATGTGCTGGGATTAAAGGCTTGCACCACCACACCTGGCTTTTAAATGGGACTTATTTTATATTGTGCTTGTATCACATACATTTACTGTGCAATTATAAAAAAACCAAAATAGTCTTTATTTTCAAGTTAAAATAAATGAAAAAAAAATTCTATTTATAGATCTTTTTAATCTTGCTTTTCATTTACTTCTTTTCTTTTAAAACAAAACAAAAACTTTTCCATATTTACAAAAAAAAAAAAGCTAGACAGGTGTAGGTTCCTGATTGTAATCTTATCACTTAGGAGGCTAAGTCAGGAAGATCATCACAAGTTTGAGGCTGAGGCTGGCTGGGACTACACAGTGACTTTTAGGCCAGACCACAACTCAATGAGATTCTGGCCGAGGAAGAGGAGAGAGGAGGATGGAAGAAGAGGAGGGAGAAGGAATAGGAAGAAGGAAGAGGGAGGAACAACCATTTTAAATGGCTGTACAGATTATGCTGCAGATTAATTGTGGCACTTGCATGAATGGGGCTGGAGATGTAGCTCAGCGGTAGAGCATTTGAGAAGCATGCGCCAAGGCTTGCACTCAATCGGCAGCTACTTAAACAACAAACAGGAAACACCATGAAGGAATGAGCTCCATGAAGGAATGAACTTGTATGTGCAGCAGCGACCCAAGTCCTTCAACAGCAACAGTTCCGCCCATGCAGTGAGGGGCTCAGAAACCAAATGTGGAGCTAGATACTTTACTGTCGTCCCTTCAGTGAGGACTCAACAAGTCTTGAAGCACAGGAGTCTTCATGGAGAAGACTCGAAGGCAACCTGACTCCTCCACATCGTCTCGGGCTTTGGGTCACTTTCCAAGAGATGTTTTGAACACATCCATCCCACCTCATCCTACAGACTCCCCATTCCTCGGTGTTTCTGTTGCTGATTTGGGGTTCCCAGGACTGAGCCTGACACTTAGAGGACACACTCTGGAAGCGGCTCCATTAGGGCATTTCTAGCGTGATTAACCCAGAAACTGTTTGAGACATAGGAATGTTCTCATGACACTGAGTCTTACACAATGCGCTATACCCTCTGAAGAAGAGCCACAATAACCATGAAGCCCATCACTGTGAAGGAGGGAAGAAGCTTTTAGAAGGCCTACGGGTCAAGAGATAAGGTTGATCTTTCAAATTGCATTCTGGACATACCTCGAATGAGCATCCTGGCACTTCTCTTCAATTATGCCAGCAATGGAGGGGCAGGAATCTTTGAGCCTGCAAATGACCTCCTGCAGTTTCTCCCAGCTCCGTTCCCCACTCTCAGCTTCATCCTGAAGGGCCTGAGGATACAGAAAAAGGTAAAAGCAGGTGGTTGGGCCATCGCAGCTTGGAAGGTAACAGTTTTTGGGCCCTCGACGCTGCACATCAGTGACACAAACATGCAGACCTTACAGGACAGTGAGACACAGCCAAGCACCAGAAGAAGGCGATTGGCGAGGCACTCCTTCCTCAAGCAGAACTTAGAAGTATGAAGTTGTCAAGCATACGACACTTGTCCATACATACAATCTCATAAACCATAAAGTGAAATACACAGAAAATTCAAGATACACTTAAAACTTCTCATGGCTCATGTGACTAGCTTTAAAATTCCAAGCCGTCCCTTTGATACCTCTAGTTAAAGAACTGCTTTTTGCTTCTCTGTAAACAGTAAAGCACCTTGGTTCATTATAGCGCTTGCTTCAGCCTTTAACTTTTACCCACGATACCTTTGGCCACACTGGCTAATTTACCTCAAGGTTCTGAACCTGGCACTCCAAGGCCTGCAATGATAAAACCACAGGCTTGCTGTGCTCCATGGAGTACATGAGTTGGGTTGTCCTCATGCTGGTCTCATCGTAGAGCTTGTCACAGGTCTTCCACTCCTGCAGCGCTGACTGCACAGAGGTTCTGAGCTGGTGGACCTGCGGGAAAGTGGAAGCCCTGACTTAGCATTCCTAAGACCATCTCTCATTTTATTTCCTTTCAAGGAATCAATTATTGTATCCAATTTAGGTATTTCAACTTGAAAGTACTGGAGATCTCCACTAACTTCCTGAAGGCGCGAAGGCTAGGCTAAGGAGCATACAGATTTCAAAGAAAGCTGTTTTAACATGGACTAGTGCGAAAGAGCCCCAAGATCACAAGGCTCATGACAGACACAGGGCAAGATACCAGGCAAGAAAGAAAGAGCATTTGAGCACTGGATCCAATCACTCTACAAGCCTTTTGGCTTTGGGCAAATTATTTAACTCTGTCAATTGGTTTCTTCATCCATAAAGCAAATTAATTAACAAAACAGACAAATACACACACACACACACACACACACACCCCAACAGGGTTTATGAAAAACCTCTACAACTTTAAAGTATTGTAAGTGCAAGATGCTAAAGTGATGCCTGGGCTTATGTGCAACTTCTGCAAAGCCATCACACGCTGGAGAGAAACAGTACATTCATGCTGGGCATGCATGAAGGGCAGGCATATTTTACCCACTGGTACATTTTGGTGACACGAGTTTTGCTACTTAGTGAGAACAACCAAGGAGCTACATGTGGATGTGTGCCCGTAATCCCACCACTTGGAAGGCAGATGCAGGACAGCATATGCTGAGGCCTAAGCTACATGATGAATTCCAGGTCAGCATGAAGTGTTTAAGATATAAAAGGGCCATGAGATAGTCTAGCAGGTAAATGTGCTTGCATACAGTTCAGGCAGGCATGGGACACAGAATCCTGACTCAGCCCTGAGTGCTGGGCTCATAGGTATGCACCACCACAACCAGCTTTGATCCCAAAAGACACCCCACATGTGGTCTGAGGGGAAAGAGAAGGAATTCACTAAGGGAGCCTGAACAGAGTAGGAGAGAGAGGCAGGCAGCTAGGTCAATGTGAGAGCTGGGCTTAGGTGGAATTCTAGTCACTGAGCTCCAGTGATAGGTGTCAGTCACTGCTAAGATAGTAAAGGGTCAGTTTGTGTTCTCATTCCTATTTGCTAGGCTGAAAAACAGGCTTGGGGAAGTGACATGCCTGGGGACAGAGATAGGAAATCGTGGCAATCTTGCTGTCAGACAGCAGCTGCTGGAATCACAACTGTGCGTCCTCACGACCAGCTTCTCTTAATGTGGGTTCTGGGGATCAAACTTGTGTCCTCCTGTTTGTCCCTCACCAACTGAGCTAGCTCCCAGCCTACCTCCTTCATTTTTAAAACCGACACTTTACTGAGATAAAATTCACCCCTCATATAATTTACCGATTTAAAGATTAAAATCTTACAATTTTAGAACACATTCTCTACTCCAAAAAGAAACATCATGTCCATTTAGAAGTCACCTCTACTCCTCCAGCTACAAATTCTATCTCCAAAGATTTGCTTGTACTAAATATTTCATATAAATGGATTCATACATGGTCTTTTTATGATTACTGGCTTCTACTTATCAGGGTTTAAAGTTCATTATTGATACAGAATACATTACTGCTTTAGACAGCTGAATAATATCTCACAATACAGATATACCTATTACATGGTACTAAGACATCATAGTTGGATAGACAACAGGTTGTTACCATTTCGGGGTTATCATGATTAGATAGCTACAAGCATTCGCCTATAAGCTAGGTGAACTCCAAGTCATGTCAAGTCCATGTTTAACCTCAAGGAACTGCCATACAACTTTGCAATGCAGCTGGACTTTAGTCCCCACCTACAGCGTATGGGCACATCCTTGCTGTAATACCTGCTATCGCCTGTCTTTAATGCCGCCATCTTCATGGGTATGACTGGCACTTCACTGTGGTTTTGATTTCTATTCCCTTGCTAGCTATTGATGTGCTTATTGGCCATTCATGTCATCTTCTGTGGAGAGATGTCCATTCAAACAACCTCCCTGTTTGCTCCTCCAATTCCTGCTCTGTAACTCGCTATATTGTACATATAAGCCCCTTCGCAAGGACGCAGCTTGGAATCTACTGTTTGCTATTTCCCCTTACTCCTGGTAGTAAGTCACTTAAACAAGCAAGGTTAACAGATGAGCGCGTGAGCTCCTCCCTGTCTCTCCCCATCCTGTAGCTTGCCTTTGCACTTCTTTGCTATGTTCTCCAAACAAACAAAGAGCTCAATTCTGATGAAGCTCAGCTCTCCCCACCCCCTCCTCTGGCTGCTTAAGCTTCTAGTGTCCTCTCTAGGAAAACAGTTATGAACATTTATGTTGCCTTTCTTAACAGTCTGTAGTTTTAACTCCTACGTTCATCTCTGATTCATTTCAAGTTAGATTTTGGACGTGGCACTGAGTTAGTGTCATTTTTTTTCATGTTAATATCTGGGTGACCCAGTATCTTACTATGAAAAAAAAAAAAAAAACAACCCTCCTTTCTCTGTGAATTATCATGCTATCTTTGTTGAAAAATTAACTGAAAATTTACTTCACTTTTGGACCCTTCCATTTACTTGTGTGTCTCTCTTATGATCTTGTTATCTGCATCATCTTAATTTAATCTCCCCTCTACACTCTTATTACGTTATGTATTCATTACATCACTCTTATTTGTTCACGTGTATTTCCTGCACTGCTTGAGCTCCTTGGGGCTCTGGTTCCATTATCGTCTGCTTTCTCTGACTCCTGGTTGTGAGCAGAGTAACTTAACCAGACATGATTGACAAATGGAGCTCATCCGTATTTCCCCAGAGTCAGATGGAAGCGGATGAGGCTGGATGAAACCTAGGGACTTCAATCACACAGCTTGGTCTCACTGCCCACTAGGAACATGAGGTGGAAGGCAGATTTCAGTGACATATTTAACTCCCAGTGAGGATGCCGGATGAAACGCAGCAGTACACACTGGCTAACCATCAGAGCATCCTCCCTGGGTGGGAAGCAAATGCTCTTGGCATGTCTCAGCTTTCCCTTCCAGTGCCCTCCTTTTGGGGGCATCCTGCACACTCTTCCTCCCTCATCTCTCTTCCAGCCTCGCCTCTGGGTTCTCCCAGTGCTGACCCTGCTCCCAGCTCCCTAGGCTATCTATGTGCTGCAGATTCCCCACTCCTGGCTGCATTTCCAACAGGCCTGGGGGCTCTTTCCTAACTGCTGCTGTGGAGCTGACCTGGAAACAATGCCAGATGCTCTGCTGCTCTGAGAGGAGACATTTATGCTTGCCTGAGTGTGTTAGATAAAACAAAGATAGCCAAGCGGATTTCCTGCCTGCCGGGGCCACCCCTTTGCCTTCAGTTATTTAGGACATAAGATGAGACTTGAAATAACTACTTTTCACTTTAGGATGCCTCCCAGTAGCTCTCTGGCTTTTTAATGTGGGGTAAATCTCCAAGAAACGAACAGCCACAACAATAAACGAAAGGCTTTATGAGAAGAAACAGCAGACCGAGGGATGCCTTGTACCTGGCTGGTCACATTATTCTTCTTTTGAAACAGCTCATCAATTCCAGACACCATGTCCTCTAGCAACGGCATGTCTCCACCATCCATTGTCAGAGAACTTTGTCTCAACTCATCCAGAGCTTTAGATTTCATGGCAAGCTGATTTTCTATATCCTAGACAGGCAAGACAAAAAAAAAAAAAAGTATAATACTACAGAACAATTAGTAAACAGGAGTTTATTCTTGAACATGTATCATTGAACACCAATATAGAAGCTAGTGTATTTTCCTATAAAATATGTAAAAATTGCCAGTGTAGCATACAGTTATACAGAGCACCACAGCTACCGCATTTTAACCACAGTTTATAACTACGGAGAACTGTTGTCTCCTTCAAATTTCTAAGAATCATCCAGAGGGGTTCATTTAACTAGAGTTCTAAAAGTACTTACTCACTAGTAAGTTGTCTTATTTCCTCTACTGTGAAAGGAAAAATTTTTTAAAGGACTATTTAACTATTAGAAATACCAACACATGCACACGCATGCCAGACCAAAAATGATAGTGTATCTAATAAGCGTGGTGTTACTAGAACATGACCCCTCTCATACAACTGTCTGTTCTTCTTGTCCTTCTTTGACTAACATGGACTGGGCCCAGGGGTCCCGCAGCCCACCCTTGCCACACTGGGGCCTTCCAGGACTTTCCAAACAGGCCAGCTCCCACCTCACATTAATCATCTTCCTTTAAATTCTGACTTGCAGCACAAAACATGAACTGGAATGAAGAGACTTGCTAATTACATACATTCATCATAAACTAATCTGCTTGTCTGTGAGCAACAGTGTTTAGTACTATTTAAATATTTCAATCCCAAGGCTGGAGAGAAAGCTCTGATGTCAAGAGCATCTATCTACCGCTCTTGCAAAGGACCCTAGTTCAATTCTCAGCACCCAGGTGAAATGGCTCAAGGCCACCTGTAACTCTAGCTCTGGGGTATCAGATGCCACTGGCCTCCACAGGTGCTAGCATTCATACAACCACAGACCCAGATATCACAGACACACATAATTAAAAATCATAAAATAAATCTTTAAAAAAAAAGTCCCAGTTCCTATGATTACGAACTCACTTCTGTTAATTATGCTTGCTCACAGTAGAACATTAAACTTATTCAGGCTTCCCCATTTTAGGCAACTACACATTTCTTTGGGAACTGTCCTTGCTTTTGGTGTTTATAACTGTTATCTCATAACACCAAGTATTTCTACATCAGATAGTTTGGTCTGTCTGTCTACCTATGGATAGAAACCAAGGCTACTCAAGTAGAGTTCTTAAGCCATACCCATTAGCTCTTCTATTTGAAAAGTTATGCTGGGCGACGGTGGCGCACGCCTTTAATCCCAGCCCTTGGGAGGCAGGGGCAGGCGGATTTCTGAGTTCGAGGCTAGCCTGGTCTACAGAATGAGTTCCAGGATAGCCGGGGCTACACAGAGAAACCCTGTCTCAGGGAAAAAAAAAAAAAAAAAAAAAAAAAAAAGAAAGAAAGAAAAAAAAGAAAAGTTATAGCTTGGTTGTAAGATGAGGCAGGCAGGTAGCGAGAATGAACCCATTTCAAGCTTGTTTGGAGGGTGGTGCCATCGGAAGGAAACATGCCACCAAGACTGGAGAGTCTGTGGGAGACTTGCTTAGGTTAGGCCTATGTGCAACTCTCTGCAGCTTCCCGCAGCTGAATGCTGAGCTCTAGGTGGACACTAAGGTAAAGAGGAGAGAGCTGGGACCGGAAGTGGCCACCACAAAGGCCCCCCTTCCTTGCTATTGTTTTTACTTTTTGACTAAATGTTGTCTGCAAACTCAGGAGAACAGGATTTTGACCCACATTAGCCCCAGCAGTGGCTAGTGTGATGCTTTCACATAGAAGCAGCCACAGTGACAGCTGATGTACAACTGGGGCATGACCAGCTCTGGCCCTGCTTATCAGTATGGGTCCACACATTTGTGAGAGTTTCAAGGACTGTGTGACCTGGACAATGGATAACACCCTTATACCCGAGTGTGACTTAGACCGGTTCCAAGGGACAAGTGGTCCTTCTAGAACACTGTACACAAAAGGTGGCAGAAAATTACCTCCTTCAGGCAAAGTGCAGGATGTAACACTAAGAACAATGAAAATGTCTGAGTAACATCGCCAATGCTGTGCAAAGTAATAATAATAATGATAATAATAATAGTAATAATAATAACAATAAATACAGTTGGGAAAGCTTGGAAGCAGAAGTCCCTAAAAATATTTCCATACCTTAGAAGTAATTTTCAAATCTTTTTTTTTTTTTTTTT
>NW_022196912.1:91032031-91047489 GCF_008632895.1 Mastomys coucha | reverse complement strand
AAACTCAGAAATCCGCCTGCCTCTGCCTCCCAAGTGCTAGGATTAAAGGCATGCGCCACCACTGCCTGTTTTTTGTTGTTTTTTTAAAGATTTATTTATTATTATAAATAAGTACACTGTAGCTGACTTCAGATGCACTAGAAGAGGGCATCAGATCTCATTACGGGTGGTTGTGAGCCACCATGTGGTTGCTGGGATTTGAACTCAGAACCTTTGGAAGAGCAGTCAGTGCTCTTACCTGCTGAGCCATCTCTCCAGCCCAATTTTTAAATCTTATAAAAGGGACAATGACAATGAAAGAGTCTTCTGTCTATGATCGAAAGGTATCACTTTACAATTATTTAAAACCTAGAATATTTGGCTAGTTTATATGCGAAAGTAAGTACAGTCATGCACCATATGCATTCTGGCAATCCCATACTCCCCTGGTATGTAGTAGGCAACTCCATTCTAGGTTTGTGTAAGTACAGTCTGATACAGGGTTCACTAACCATGAACCTCTCAAACTCATCCTTGTGACATCATGTGGTGGGCACCATGTGCTATGTCATGTGTTGGGTAGGACACTGCCTACCCCTCCTCACCTGGCAGTCCAGTAGCAGCTTCTCCATGGAGACAGCACTTTCAGGTTTTTGTAGCATCTTCAGCCGTTCTTCCTGTGCCTCCAACCAGCTGTTCAAATTCTGTATTTTGTTTTCATTCTCAGTGACACTTTCCAAAAGCTGTTCCAAATATTGTATCTATATGTGATAGATAAAAAAAAAATTACAAAGAAAAATTTCTTACTTTCATCTCTCTTCTTAAAAATGAGTAGCAGTTTGACCGAGAATGTCTGCCACGGGTAAGAGCGTTTGGACACTTGGTCCCCAGTTGGTGGCACTGTTTTGGGAGATTTGGAAGGGATGGTCTTGCTGGAGGACATGTGTAACTGGGAGCTGGCTTTGAGAACAGATAGTCTGATTCTACTTCTAGTTTGCTCTCTCTGCTTTTAGCTGTTAAAGACCTGATCATCTTTCAGCTTCCTGCCATGCCAGACTCTTAGTTTTCTAGAACAAGCCAAATAAATTCTTCCTTCTATTTGTTGGATTGGGCATGGTATTTTATCACACAACAGAAAAGTAACTAATACAGAATGTAAATAGCATTATGTGAGTCTTTTATATTTATTTATTTGTTTGTTTATCCTTGTTATAGTATTTGTATCCTTTTGAAATGAAAAGATAACTTGGGGCTGGAGAGAAGATGGCTCAGCAGTTAAGAGCACTGGCTGCTCTTCCAGAGGTTCTGGAAGCCAACAACCACATGATGGCTCATAACCATTTATGATGAGATCTGATGCCCTTTTCTGACATGTATAGAGTACTCATATACATAAAATAAATAAAACTCTAAAAAAAAAAAAGAAAAGATCACTTGGCTTCCTCTGAAAGTTTAAATATTTTACATAACATTCATTTTGGAATAAAGATTTGTATGTCAAGAAATAAACTTTCAATTTTTCTTTATTAAAAGCAAAAATTATTTTTATCTATCCATTTTAGACAACTGCCTAAGAATTGGACTCTATAGTTAAGGGAGTCAATGAAATTTTGGATTCTTTAAAACTAGAATTTCTAACTTTGAGAAATGTCCTGTTCAAGTTGTCTGTCCATTTATGTACTTTAAAATTTAAATATGAATTTCCAGTAAATGAATACCTTTGTGTGCATTTTTTAATACAGAAAAGAGATGAGATGTTTGTTACTATCAATATTAAATACTTTTTTTATCATGAATACATTTTCTTCATGATTCAAGGCCCCCGTGCAGTAGAGAGCTTCCGCATGTATTTCTTTTGTTCTGTTCCGTTCTGGCTTCTCACAGTGAAATTGCTTTGTCCTTTTGAACGTGTTTGCACAGGAAATGCTAAAACCTCTGACCTTTTAGTAGCCTGATCTATTCCTTTTTACTGGCCTAACTCAATTTCCCAAAGAAATCCCAACAAAAAATATAAGTCTTAGTTTCATTATCTGTTGTGTGCACCCATAGAAAATGCTAAGACACAAGATTTTCCAAAGGAGCTGTAATTGGGATGATTAGCAGGCTTAAAACTGTAAATCAATAGGGGGGGGGGTTGTGGAAGGGAAACCCGGGGGTTGGGGGGGGCAACATTTGAAATGTAAATAAATAACCAACAAAAAAAAGAAAAAGAAAAGACTGTGAATCATCATATTGCAAGGTTGAAGCCATGCATCCAAGTGTAAAACCATGTATCGAACTGCAAAGGCATGCATCCAGGTGTAGCACCATGCACCCAGGTGCAACTACAGGACTCACCTTTCTATTCAGGGTTCCGTGCACTCGCTGCCACTGGCGGTTCATCTCCCCCAGATGCTCCGCAAACTCCGTCCTTTCATAGCGCTTGCTTTCTACGTCACAGGTGCTTAGCTGAAGCAGTGACTGATTAACAAAGTCGACTATCCACTGCTTGTAGTCCATTTCCATTCTGAAGTCCTAAAACACACAAACAAGTGAAATTTTAAACACCAACATTGGGATGGAAGCCCATCACGGGAGCTGGATTTTCCTTAGGGCCAAGAACCTATCCATTAATCCCGCTGTCAGGTGTACCTTCCAATCTCCCACCTTCCATGGGACAGGGCGGTTGTTTTAGCTGTAAGGAGACTCTCTGAGCGAATGACACATTCTTAGGGAAAGCATGGCTCACTTTCCTGAGGGCTCACTGGAAACTCTGAGGAAACTACATGATAGTACTTGCTATCTGTGAAGGGCTAGGAGGACCCTGGTCTGTGAGGTTCTGAGCCATGTGAGGATAGAAGACAGGAGATAAGGGTCTGCCACAAAATTTATGGCACCTTTGGGAACCTGACCAACATAGGTAGCTCTTCTGTGGAGACAGAGGCCTCTTAGGGCCATCTGGATGATTTTAGGTTCTACCATGGTCCTAAACCTACTAGGGGTAATGATGCATCTATCAAGCCTGTCACCTGTTGGGTTTTACCCAAGAAAGTTGTAGGACTGCTAATGGAGACATCCAGGAAGGAACCACGTGGAATGTGCTAGTAACTGTGGCCGAGGTAGACGTTTTAAAAGATGCTACCAGGCACTCAAGATAGGATCGGGCCAAAAATCAGGCCAGGCATGGTGGCATACACTTTTAATCTCAGTACTTAGGAGACAGAAACAGACAGATCTATATGAGATTGAGACCGGCCTGGTTTACATAAGTTCTAGGCCAGAGCTACATAGTGAGGCCTACCCTTGCAAAGGAAAAAAAAAAAAAAAATCAGAGTCTTCTGCTGCAGTGATACTTGGTCGTGAAGCCATTATTTTCTGCCTACAAGACTCTAGCTCTATCAGCCTGCAAGCTCCCTGAAGGCCATGCCCAGCTCCTCATTTGTGCCGTGTTATATGCTAATGAAATCTACTCAAAGTGCATAACCAGTGTAGAAGGACATCTTTTTTTCTTCCTAATAAAAGGACATTTATTAATAACCACTGCAGCCAAACACTGGGCTGCCTTGTTCCAGGTGAGAGTCCTAGTCAAGGAAGGGAGACAGGCAAGTACTGAACGGTGAGGTGATTGTCGCCTAGGAACTAGAGAGAGAGTCTCAGAGATGCCGAGTCTGCCATAGTAGTCTGTCCCAGCAGGGAGACCTGGGGTGGAAGACACGCTTGGGCTGACCCTTGAAAGGTGGCTCAGAGAGTGTGTAAAGCAGGCACTGCAGACAGATGGTGTGGTGTGAACACTGCCTGTGGTGGGAGAGCACCAGAAGCAAAGGAAGGACTAAATTGGGCTCAGTGTTGATGTGGCAAGTGAAAAGATGTCGTCTGGAAGGCTTAGCCCAGCCCAGCCCGAGGCCATTAAAGGCTTGGGCTATCCACTCCAGAATAAGTGCCACCCCCTCCCCTTCCTACATCCCTCCAGTTCGTTTCTCTTGATCATATCATACGCATCTCTTGGTTTCAGCCTTTCCCCTCTAAATGATTTGCTTCTGTAGTCAGTGAAAAGACTTCGGTCCCTTCTGGGCAATTACCTTGAGCTTCTGCAGAAGATGTTTCACCTGAGATGCAGAACTCCGCGGGAGCTCAGCATCCTCACCCGCCACCTGAGGCTCCACGATGTTCATCCAGGTGATCATCTCAGAGATTGCTTCTCGGGACGGCAATTTCTCCATCTGAAGCTGCAAGGGCAGGATGATCTCCACTTAATTATCGGCAGTTATGCTACCTGCTTTGATAAAAGGTCTTGCTACATGATTAGGCAGGTCAGCCACAAAAAACAAACCCAGTATTAAAGCTTCAAATAAGTGACCTCCAAACAATGATAAAGACCTTCATATAAGCCAACTCGGTGGCACAGAGAAAACCAAGAAATAAAGTAATTAAGCTTGATTTCTCTCTTAAGAAAGATCTCACTGGAGGAGAGTCTAGTAATTAAGACGTATATTCAGTGGTGTGTGTGTGTGTATGTGTGTGTGTTGGGGGGCAGTGGCAGTGTCAAAGAAAACTATTGAGTTAGAAAAATAATTTTAAAAGAGTTGTGAACTCACAAGTACATGCTATGTTAGCCCTGGGTCATTAGACACTCACCTGGTGAAGTTTCTCTTGAATGTCTGGAAGCTGAGTTATGAGCACTGTCCACTTCTGTTCAAACTGTGCTAAAGAGGCTCTCAGTGTGGCCGTGTCTGCCTCTTTCAGGTGGAGAAGTTGGTTCCCGGTACTCATGACTGCGGACTTCAGGGAGGACTTCTCATCGACTTCCTTGGAAAATTTCTGGAGGAAACAGTTCCTAAGATTAGATACTTTCAAAACTCAAGGATAGTCAAAATTACTGTCTAGATGAAAAAACTAAAGATAGTAAATATGTCCACACACACACACACACACACACACACACACACACACACACACACACATACACACACACACACACCCTTTGCCTACAGAGTGTCAGACTCCACTCCAGGCATCACATACACCTTGGAGAACAAAGCACATGGACCCCTGGCTCCTTTTACCCTAGAGGATTCAAGCCTGGCCTGGAGAGGTGACTCAGTGATTAAAAGGACTTGGGACTTTTACAGAAGACAGAGGTTCAGTTCCCAGCACACACGTGGTGGCTAGAAACCTTTTGTAATGACAGTTCCATGGGATTTGATGTCTCCTTCTGACTTCCAAGGTACCAGGCATACATGTGGTATACTTACATACATACATGCAGGGAAAACATTCATATAGATAAAATAGAGTCAGAGAAGCCATATTCAATGGTCAATTTTTTGAGAAACTGTAGAATCCAATACAATCTATATTAAATGAATTACTTGGTAAAAATTTTCAAATAAAATATTTGAAGTCTTTCCTATGTATAGGTTCGAAGTGCATTGAAAAAATATCTATATTTTAACATCAAACTGAGTAACCATAGCTATAAAACAGAAGAGAGTAAAGACCAAGGGAAAATATTTCGTTTGTACCTAGCAAAATTAATATGAATCCTATGTATAACTCTCTGGGCTAGGTGTTGGACCCCAGTGCCTACACACTTGTTAGGCAAGTGTTCCATCACTGAGCTACATCTCTGACCAATAAGCTCATTTAGTTATGAAAGAAAAGCTTCTGCCCCCTGAAATCAAAATAATAAAACCAAAACATGAGCAGTGAATTCTCACAAGAACTTAAAATCGCGCATCTGTTAACCTCATGAAATAATACTCCTATAAGGCAGTTTGAGGTTTGGCTGTTTTTTTTTTTTTAACTATTAACAAAATATGCCCATATCTGAGCAAGCTTTACATTCACATATATACTGTAGAGTCTGTCAACAGTAGAAGCAAACAGCTCTAAGGACACACCGCTACTTGCCCGCATGTTGCCCCTTACCCACGAATGGAAGCGGGGCCCATCATAGAAACTCTGATTCTTTTATTCTTGGTATTTATTTTTGTCCAGCAGTGTGAACAACTTACAAAAAATCTGTCTATGTTGCTTCTGATTGTATTCAGGTCCTGGGACACGTTGAGGGATTGTTCTTTCCAGTAATTCAAAGTATGCTGAGCAGACTCCAGCCACCGGGTTAGTGCGTCTGAATCTCTATTGTAACTGATGGGAGGAAAGCAGGAGTGGAAATCAGAGACTCGCTCATCCTGAGGAAGACACACACTAGTGCGCGTTGCTCTTATTTAAGTGTTGATGAAATAAATGGCGCTTGACAGCACACTGCCATTGGCTGAATGCTATCATATCATCTTATGTGACAGAAACAGCAATCAGGGCGACTGTTCAAAAATTCTTGGTATTTGTAAGTACTCTATCATGTCTTATACCATGCCCTAAGCCCAGTGGTATTTACCACTTTCTAGAACTTTCTCCATTAGGGATAATCAAGAAGGAAGAGGCATTTTAAAAGTACAAGACGTTCTTATTACAGCTATACCAAAGTCTACCCGTCAACCACGGCAGAGATCACCTTGGTCGTCAGTGTTCCCCAGTTATGGGGTTTACAATGAAAATAAGCTAGCATTTGTACATGGGGCCCAACAGCACACCTACTGCCATTGGCTGCATGCTGCTGTATCATCATATGTGATGGAAATAGTCAACAGAACACCAACTTCCTTGAGGCTTTTCTACTTGTTTAGCTCAGTCTCTGAGAGGCAAGGTCAAAAATGAGGCTTAAATGGTCTGTTTTCTCCATTGTCCTCTGATGGTTTAAGATGATTCCATGTGAACACAACACATCCTCTGAAGAGTCAAGACTTTTTCAAACCACCCTAACTCTATGTAGCCCTGGCCGTCCTAAAACACCCTCTGTAGACCAGGCTGGACTGGAACTCAGAAATCCACCTGCCTCTGCCTCCTAAACACTGGGATTAAAGGCATGCGCTGCCACTACCCAGCCTTTTTAAACTTTTTAAATCTTTGGAAGTAAGTGAGAGATTGCAACATCCCAGCAAGAAAGTATCCCAGGGGTTGCATCTAGCCAGTTCCTCATGCTTATAGAAATGTGCAAAGGCCCCAGGAGACTGCTGGCATGTGATCCCAAGTCTAGAGAGCAAGGATCAGAGGTTAGTGTAATCCCAGAGAACAGTGCAATATGGGGGACCACGTACAACCTCAAGTTGACTACAGGCCCTCCCTGGGATCTGTCTCTATAGAAGACTGTGAAGCCGGTCAGTCTCTAAGGCCGTGTACCTGAGAAGATGCTGGAGAAGGGTTTGCAGTCGGTGGAGCTCCTGGTCGATTCTCTTGTTGAGAGACAGCCACTGCTCTTCCAGCTTTGTGATCTGGCCCTCTGGCTCAGGACAGCTCACAGATGCTGCCAGCTGTCTGCCTTCATTCAAGGTTTGGCAGAGCCGAGCGTGCTTTCCATCAATGTTTCTTTTTATTTGCTAAAAAGACAGTCACAGAATGAATTATTTTAAGTAAAATGTGCCGACTTAGTCTCTCTCCTTTTCATTTCTTTTTAATAAGACAGGTTCATATGATATAGTTCAAGCAGACCTGAAAACTCATCCTATGGCCCAAACTTGTAATACTCCTGCCTCAGCCTTCCAAATACTGAGGTTACAGGCTGGCTTCAAACACCTGCACTAAAGGATCCTCTGGCTCAGCCTCCCCACTAGTGGGATCCTTGGCATGGCTTACCACTCCTCATCTCACCTCTTGGCTTACCACTCATTTCAGGCAGCTTTGATTTGACATGCAGACATTTTTTTCTAATTTATTTAATCTTTAATAATAATAATAACAACAACAATTATTATGTGTATGGTTGTTTTAACTGCATATATATCTATACTACACACACATGCCTGATGTCAGAAGAGGGCATTGGATCCCGTGGAACTAGAGTTACAGCTGGGTTGTGAGCTGCTATGTGGGTGCTGGAAATCAAACCCAGGTTGTCAGGGAGAGGAGCATCCAGTGCTCTTAACCACTGAGCCATCTTTTCGGTAGACACAAAAGTTATTTTGAGAATTGAGAAATTTTAGACATAAATTTCTCATAAAATATAGCATATAAATAACATAAATATAACATAAAATATAGCAATCAGGATTTCCAGTGCCTCTGGGAACACCGGGAGATGTCCTAATTAAGGGTCTATGTTCTCGTGTGTACAGCCCTCTTAGAAGGGCCCACGCCTTGCAGTCCTGCCCCCCTCAGCCTCACTCCCAGCTGCTGAGTCTCACAGACTGACACCTAGATATGAGAGGAACAAACTCGAAGATAATTATCTATTATCCACAAGACACAGAGACCTGGCAGAGAACTCATTTGTAGATGCCTCTGAATATTAAGGAATAAGAGGGAGAAAATAACTTCTGAATACATTAAAACAGCACATCATTAGGCCAACTTCATACACACACATCAAATGAAATCCTTCAAAACCGCGAATGCAGTGACCCCCCCTTCCCCCCGACGAGAACTCTGCCTAATAGCAATTATCTCTGCAGCTCAGTTCAGCTAATGCCGCTTACCTGGTAGCTGCTTAATCTCTAAGAGTAAATTATTATCAAAATAGAACTTCTGCTATTTTTCAATCAAGCCTTCTTGAAAACTTACCGACTTTTTTTTCTTTTACTTCTAGGTCTCTTCTTCCCCCTCCCATCCACACAATTCCATCCCTTCCCTGGCTGAACCTACAGCTAGGATAAAATGTCTAAAACCAATTACAAAATGAGTCGTCATTTTCTGAGCCTTAAGGACTAGGTGCTTTACCATTACAACACCTCTGGGAAGGAAGCTCTTTCGGGCTGTGGTGGTTTTTTTTTTTAATGTGTGTATGTATACACACCACACATGTATCATGAGTTAATGTATATCAGCTATTCCTTCAGAGCAGGGAGGTAAGGACTCATCTTTATAGGATGACCTTGATCTCAGGATCTCCTGCTTCTGCTTCCCAAGTGCTAAGATCACAAGCATGTCCTACCATGTCCAGTTGATGCGGTACTAGAATCAAACCCTGGATAGGCTCCATGAATGGCAGGCAATGAATTGGACTAAGTGAGCTATACCCCCCAGCCCCCTGAGGAGTTCTGATGCTGTCATTCTAGAGAGAAAAGAGACTACATGCTGGTCAGTGGGAACTTTTTAGTTCCAAGCAGCATCTGAATATGAGTTCGTTCCAGTGCAGAGGCTGCACAACTAAGGCCTGCAGGCCACAGCCCAGACTCCCAACCAAGGACATCACATTGGTTAGACACACACAAACCTCTGTGACTCCAAGGGATTATGAACAGCCCAAAGTAGAATACAGTGACATAGGCTTTGAGGGATATAATACGAAGAATTTGTTCACAAGTCTTAGAAAAATTGTTTCTTTGAAAAAAGCTTTCAAGGAAACTCATTTGTAGTGCACACATGCGGACCTGAGTTTGGCTCCCGAATATCCACGCAAAAGTTAGTGTGAGAGGGGTTGGATAGATGGCTCAGTGGTTGAAAACACTGGTTGCAATCCAGAAGACCCAGGTTCGATTCCCAGCACCCACATGGCAGCTCACACCTGTCTGTAACTCCAGTTCCAGGGCATCTGACACCCTCACACAGACATACATCAGTCAAATGACCAATGCCCATAAAATAAAAATGAATAAATCTTTAAAAAAAAGAAAAAAGTAGGTGTGGGAGGATGTACCTGTAGCTCCACACACATACAAAATTAAACTAAATCTAAAATATTTTTTCAGCACAGAGTGGGGAGGGGCTCCCGGGTCCTGCTCCTGACCATGGTGCTAGTGGGAGTTAGTGGCTATGGGGGGAGGGAGAATTGCTTCTTTGTGGGTTTGCAGGATGACCCCATATCCATGTGGACTAACCAGTTTCAGTGGTTTATTTAAAAAACAAAGCAAAACTGTTGGAAAGGGATATATTACAGTAGTTGGAAGGAGGGCTCCCACAGCCTCCTGAACACGTCTGTCAGTGAGCCATTTGATAACTAACCCTGAGTTTCAGTGAAACCATTCAGCTTTAAACCCAGCAGGCTACTCTGCACAGCTCGCCAAGCACTGTGGCCCCGGCCTGTCAGGAACCAAGAAGCACAGTACCTGGTAAAATGAAATCCTTTCCAGCAATCTCTCTTCCGTCTCTTCCACCAAACTCACAGAGGGCAGCGAAGAGACGAGAACTTCCAGGTCTTTCTCAAGAGACACACAGTTATTGTCAAATTCTTCCCATTTCTAGAGAATAAACAGTGGGAACAGGTTCCATGTCATGACAATCATAAAGCCAAAGACAAACACTGAGATCAGAAGAAACCCAAACACGGATGCCACATGGACTCTAGGTGCCCCCGAGAGGTTATAGACACAGTATCAGGAAGAACTCAGTCTCTAGTGGGATACAATCCCACTGCTTTTGAAAGGTGCCGTGTGTGTGTGTGTGTGTGTGTGTGTGTGTGTGTGTGTACACGCAGGTGAGTGTTTTAATCCCACTGGTATTAGAATGTGTTTATTTGCTTGCAGTGCTGGGGATCAAACCCAGGGCCACACACATGTGGGTAAGGGTTGTACCATACTGACGTATGCCTCCTGCCTGGCACCAGTGCTTTATGCTGGCACTGTAAAACTGGGTAATAGGATTAAAAGAAAAAGCTGATGAGTTGAGGTGCTATTCTGAGCACCCCTGTAAAGACCTAACAATGTAAGAGTCTTGTTCTTACTGGGAAAGGCAGAGTGCTAATTTTGAAAAGCTTTTTGTAATAGAAACCTCCATCAGGTTATGCTTATCTCTCTGATAGAACCCCAAAATCTAGTGGGCATAGTTCTACTAAGCCACCTGAGGCATACCTGGCAGGCTACCTGAGCTCATGGGCAGGTGCAGTAGGGGGAGGATGTGCTTGCACCCTCCCCCACTATCTCCTTACCCTTTGTGTGGTCTTGTCTTACTTACTGGTGCTAAGAATATATTGTCCTATCTCCTCATATTTCCATGGTAGTCCAAAGGCTAGAATTCCTAAGCACTAAAGAACTGAGTTATTGATATTAAAAACTATCTTTTAGGGCTGGCAAGGTGGCTCAGTGGGTAAGAACACTGACTGCTCTTCCAGAGGTCCTGAGTTCAAATTCCCGCAACCACATGGTGGTTCACAACCATCCGTCATGAGATCTGACGCCTTCTTCTGGTGTGTCTGAAGACAGCTACAGTGTACTTATTTATAATAATAAATAAATCTTTAAAAAAACAAAACAAGCCAGGTAGTGGTGGCACATGCCTTTAATCCCAGCACTTGGGAGGTAGAGGCAGGCAGATTTCTGAATTCGAGGCCAGCCTGGTCTACAGAGTGAGTTCCAGGTCAGCCAGGGCTACACAGAAAAACCCTGTCTCAAAAAACCAAAAAACAAACAAAAAAAATCCCAAAAACCAAAAACCAAAAACAAAAACAAAAACCCAAAAACCAAAAACCAAAACAAAACAAAAAACCCCCTATCTTTTAGAAAATAACCTTAGTAATTCTCCTTTCAAATAACAGCCACTTGACTTACAGAGTACTCACTGGGTCCATAAAACCTTTTAAAATCACCATTACAGCTGGGCAGTGGTGGCGCACGCCTTTAACCCCAGCACTTGGGAGGCAGAGGCAGACGGATTTCTGAGTTCGAGGCCAGCCTGGTCTACAGAGTGAGTTCCAGGACAGCCAGTGCTATACAGAGAAACCCTGTCTCGAAATAAAATAAAATAAAATAAAATCACCATTACTAAAAAAACCAATTTGTGGCGGTTTGAATATGCCTGGCTCAGGGAATGGTACTATTTGGAGATATATGGCCTTCTTGGAGGAAGTGTGTCACTGTGGGCTGGGCTTTAAGACCCTCATCCTAGTTGCCTGGAAGCCAGTCTTCTCCTGTTTGCCTTTGAAACAAGATATTGAACTCTCTTCTCCTGCACCATCTGGATGCTGCCATGCTCCCACCTTGATGATAATGGACTGAACCTCTGAACCTGTAAGCCAGCCCCAATTAAATGTTGTCCTTTATAAGAGTTGCCTTGATCATGGTGTCTGTTCACAGCAGTAAAGCCTGAACTAAGACACAATTTGACAATGTAACTAGAAAATAAATATTGTCATTAAGAAATAACACTGTATTCAGTTGAATATTTCCTTTTCAAGATGTCCTTTATGGGCTAACATCTGTTAGCAGAGTTAAGGGGAAAGCTTTCAAGCTGAACAGGATTTTTCTTTGAGCTAAGGCAGGATTTTCTGACAGTGTCCTCAGTATCCCCAATGGCTCTTGAAGGAAGCTAGACTCTGACCCATGAACTGCTTCATCCAAACCATCTCGTCGTCGCGGCTCTCACATGCCTTCAATGCTACCCATCCACAAACAAACCTATGCTGTTACGTATGACAAGGCCCAGCTGATCTTACATGAAGTGGGAAGGAGTCCAGGTTAGACCTGTTGCTCACACTCAGCTAAGGCTCTGACGCCTGAGCCCTACGCTGGGTGAAACCAGGCAGTCCAGCCAAGAGGTGGTGCAACGTGTGTACCTGCAGCATGCTCTGAAGCTGTGCACCGCGCAGGCAGGCCTCTTCCTCCAGGGCTCTCACTTCTGCCACTTGCTCTGCTCCAAATCCCTCTCCCTTTTGTAACGAAGGTGGAAACATTGTTGCCGGATAGGCTTGAATCAACAACATGTCAGCAACAAGCTTCTGGAAAAACCCCTGTGACATGGAAGAGATTTTTTTTTTTTTTAATATGAATTAGGAAAATTATAAAAGCCAGATATTTTAACTCTTCACCCCAGTTCTTTTGACCAGCCTCCCTCTGGAACCCAGGAGGTTATGTGTATGTGTGTGATCCTAAGGCCTCATGCATGCTAGGCAAAGGCTCTATGGCTGAGACATACCCCCAGTCTTTTTACTTGATATTTTCATGCAGGGTCTTGCTAAGTGGTTTAGGCAGGCCTTGGACTTGGGTTTCTCTTGCTTCAGTTTCTCAAAGCAGATGGTGTTACAGACCTATGCTACCAAGCCTAACTTAATTTTGCTTTTTAATCCCTTATCTAAGGAGATCACATATAGAATTATATGTATACATGTATATATGCATATATATATGTACATAGACTCAACTGTATAAACAAATGAAATGAAAATTAAATTAGACCAACCCCTTAGTCTATGAAAAGCAGATGGAATTTTAACAATTTATAAAGAAATATTATCATTAAGTAGTATTTCCACCAAATAATCTATTTTAAGCAGCAGGCATTAGTGTTAGTAAATCTCAGTTTCTGCCATGATCTAATTTAATTATTTCGAGTTTTATAATGTTAGGAGGTAACTAATACATCTGAAGACAGGCTGGCTTTGAATGATGTTCAGTGTGTGAACCCGAGTAACCCATGGTCGCTAGGCAGGCTCCCACTGAGACTTGAGATGGCCAGAGAGTGGGACCTGCTGAGCTGGCAGATGGGCCATCTTTACAATTGGGAGGTCACACTTCCCATGGCATCTGCATTTACCCAGCTGCTAATTCTAGTTGTTTGGATGGGCCCTTTTATTATGTGAATGCATTCTTCCACCCGGAGAAATCGACAAACACATAGGTTTGTCAAAAAAGCATCAGACAGGGGCCCCAGAACAATGCCATGCCCAACTTGTGATCTATGGGCCCCATGCAGCGGGGGATGGGTACAAATACAGCCCAACACAAAATTGTAAGCTTACTTAAAACATGACTGGAAGTGGGGGTGGAGGTTATTCTATTGCCTGATTCTTGAGTATAAACTTCACCAATGATAATGTCATCATAATGTCAAAAGGTTGAACACCACTGTGAGGGTGTTTCCACCCCCCCCCCCACACACACACACACAGGGTTTCTCTGTGTAGCCCTGGCTGCCCTGGAACTCATTCTGTAGACCAGGCTGGCCTTGAATTAAGAAATCCCCCTGCCTCTGCCTCCCAAATGCTGGGATTAAAGGTGTATGCCACCACTGCTCGGCATGTTTCTACTTCTTATCTTTTTTTAGACTAAGTTCTATTTACCAAAGGTCTTGGCTAAAACAGGGACTATTCTCTCTCTCTCTCTCTCTCTCTCTCTCTCTCTCTCTCTCTCTCTCTCTCTCTCTCTCTCTCTCTCTCTCTCTCTCTCTCTCTCTCTCTCTCTCTCTCTCTCTCTGTGTGTGTGTGTAAAACAAGTTCTTACAACGTAGTCCTGGCTGGCCTGGAATTCGCTAGTAGACCAGGCTGCCTTTGAACAGAGATCTTCCTGCCTCTACCTCCTGAGTGCTGGGACTGAAAGTGTACACCATCATGCTAGGCTGATAAGGAGAATAAATGGAAAATGGGAATAGTAATTAAAGCATTAGACTGTAAACCTTCCTTTTTGATTCTCAGGAACACCTTTCCTAACCTCCCTAAGTCAGTTTCTCCTATTACCTGCCCTCAGAGGATGAATATACATTTTGTTATAGATTTGGTGAAATGTCTGTCTTCTCAATGAACAGAAAGCTCCACAGAGGTAAGAAAGAGTCTGTTTTCATCCACAAGCCTAGAAGTTCCCAGGGCTTCTGCTCCGCAGTAAGATCTGAGGGAGCTTGTAAACAGCGGGATGTTACACACTTCATCAAGGGGGACAACTGGAGGTGAGGGTCTTGAAGGAGCTCTTCTTACCTTGTGATCTTGTAATTGGGCCTGCAAAGCAGCTTTACTCTTGGCATGTTGTAGAGGGTCAGTGGCAAGCTTTTCTTTTCCAATACTGACTAGCTCCGCCATGCCTTGAAGCAAGGCCTGCTGGTTCTTGGAGAGGCTGCTGAGTTCTAAGTATCTGGCCCTCAGGATTCCCCACATACTGTCAAGAGCATCCTGAAAAGGAGAGAACAGATGCCAGGCAGGAGAATCAATCAGAGGACACGTCTCAATTCCAGGAAGAAGAGCCAAGCCCTTATGCCTGCACACACCTCTAACTTGTAAACATCCTGGAGTAAAACATGAGGGAACCGGAGCCTCTCCCCTTCGTTTCTTAGTTTGGCGACTTGCCTCTCGGAGTTCTGCAGCTCTGCTGTGTGCACATCTGCTTTCTAAGGAAGAAACCCGGCAAGAGAGAAAAGCCCTTAATAAGTCAGGAAGCACACAGTGTGGTTAAAACAGAATCAAAGATGGAAGTGCCATGGGAGAACAGAAACAAGTGAAGGTGACAACTTCAACTCCTACCACAGTCCCTGCCGCCACCAACGTGTATTCTCTTTGTAGGTTTTCCCAGAAGTGCCAGGGTTGAATTTGTTCCCAGCACGTTCTAAGCCCATACTGAACAAGGCATATGGTGTCTACTGGGGGGATTCATGGTCTCTTACCAACTCCTCAGCAATTCTCAAAACCCACCATACCATTACCTTTCAAAAAGGTTAATTAGCTTGGGCCAGAGGTGGTAGTGCATGCCTTTAATACCAAATAATTTAATCCCAAATAATATCATCATATCATATCATCATCACCACCACTA
>NW_022196912.1:91024833-91032021 GCF_008632895.1 Mastomys coucha | reverse complement strand
CCAGCCCAGACGGAAGAGTAAGGCACTTCTCAAAAATTGAACATGAAAACCCAAAGACAGAAATCGCAGAAAAACATCTGATCATCCATTTTCATGCCTCTAGAGATTAAACCCAGGTGTTCTCGAATGCTTGACAACTGTTCCGCCACCTGCTTACCCCCAGCTCTCTCACTCCTTGGGACACTGCATGCCATCCTAAGGGCACATGCTGTTTTAATTATGGGCAACTGTTTAATTCAAAGGGCTTTGGGCCATTTACAGCTTTTATAGCAGGTACTGCAGCAGGGTCAGCTCTGATAGGTCTGTTTTTGCATAACTGTCCTTTCAGTCTGTCTGTCTGGTCTCAGGAAGCCCATGAGGCTTCAAACTCTATTTAGGTGAGGATGACCTTGAACTTCTGACCCTCCTGCTTCCACCTCCCTTGTGCTGGAATTACAGGTAATCATGTTTGGTTTATTCAGTACTGGGGACCAAACCCCAGGCTTCATGCATGATAGGAAAATATTCTATCAATTGAGCTACATCTTCTGTCTCTTATTTTACCTCTTCAGAGAGAACACAAATCCAGATCTTAGAGCTGTAACGGGACATAGTAATGGGTTCACGATAAAGGAAGGGAGCTGTTGCTGGACGGAAGAACTCTAATGCCTAAAACCCTCACATCAGCCTACTGGTCCCTAGAAGCCGACCTACCTAAGCTTCAGAGGAGGAGGGAAGGGCCTCAAACACTGACACCTTTAACGATGGTGGACATGTTTTACCTTTGCCCAGTGACAGGTGAAAATGAACTCTATTGCTTTAAGATACTGTGCTTCAGGAAGTTTGTGAGCTACGAGTTCGAAGGTCAACATTAATGGTTCTCATCTGAACGACCACTTCAACACCACTGACACTTGCCAGGGTGTGTGTTTTGGACACACAGCTGATACCCAAGACTCTGTGGTCTGAGGCCAGGTTCACTTGAACATTTCGATGGTTTACCTGAAGCTGTTTGCCAACACTCTGCCCACTGATTTCGTTCAAAGACTGCTGTAACGCCGTCTTCCTCTGCACGAGTTGGTTGTATAATCGCTTTACTTCATTCTGTACAGGAGAAAGGTACATGTAAGGAAGATGAGCAATCTCACTTAGACCTCCCTACCTTTTAGTATGTCATTGAAAGGTTCTGGACATTTTAAACATATATAGACAGAGAGCCATCCACACAATCTACCTTTGAGCTCAGTCATCACTAACCAACAGTTGACCCCACCCCCACCCCGCCCCACCCCTGAATCTCAGCTACACCTTACTTCGCTTCCCGTTGGACTATTTTGAAGCAGATAGTAGACATCCAGCCATCTCTTCAGCACTCTGGTGTTCTATTAAAGGATAAATACCCTCTCTTGCTAGAAACACTACAACCTAATTCCTTCATGTTATCCAGACAACGTACAGACTTCTGAAATTGCTTATAATTTTTCTTGTTCATATTTCATTTGGGATATCACTGAGGGCTTCATGTCACAACAGAGTCTGTGGTGGTTATCACCTCAACAGAATGCAAACCTGGACAACTTCTCCTTTAATTGGCCGGCTTCCCTACTCTCTCCCTCTGCCCCTCCCTCTCCCTCTCCCTTGTTTCTTAGATTCATATGTGTAAGAAAACCATGAGCCATTTGCTCTGGATTTGGCTGATAACACCCCTGGGTACTGACGTGGTCTTCTTCCCTTATGTCTGTTTTACTTGGATTCTAGAAGTTTTACTAGATTTAGTTTTGGGGGGTGGTGGTGGTGGGAGTTGTGTGTGTGTGTGTGTGTGATATATAGGTACCTGTCTGCATGTCTGTATGCAGAGGCCAAAACAAGCATTTTCTTGCATCACTCTCCATCACCCCCACCCCCAGCCCCATTGATAGAGTCTCTTACTGAACCCAAAGCTCCCTGTTGTCTAGACTGGCCAGCGAGCTCCCAGAATCCACCTGTCTCTGTCCCAGTCCTGAGATTATAGGCATGCATGGCCATGCCTGGCTTTTACATGGTTGCTGGGGATTTGAACTCAGGTCTTCCTGCTTTTATATTCCCAAGCAAGCACTCTCATCCACTAAGCCATCTCTCCAGGCCCTTAGGTTTGACTGTTATAGGTCACATCCCTTTGTAAATGGTGTTTTATTTCATTACATGACTTGAGCAGTTTTCTAACTAGTCTGCCTCAAGACTCCCCCTTAACAATCCACTGCGGCCCTGGACTATCACGGGATTGTCAGGAACCATAACTGATCCCTCTGACCTACAGCGTTAAAATCAAACTCCTCTCCATGACAATCTCTAAGCAGCAAATGTAGCACAAGAATAGACACATCATGTTAGATCATCTTGACATCCACAGCTCTGGAAGGGGGCCTCTCCTCCCAGTCCTTCAAGCAGTCTTCCTGCCAAGAGCAAAGGCAGGCTCCACCATTCCCTCAGTACTTCCTGTAAGAACCGTTGGCGACTGGGGTCCATCCAAGCCCTGGGCCAGAGGTCGCACCTGGTAGCTGTGGTTGTGGTCAAGGCCGGCCTTCAGGGATGAGCCTTTCCAGGCAGCTCTGCTCTGCGCACGCTCCAGGCTGGCTTTCAAAGCATCGATACACTCTGGTAGCAACGTGGCATCCTTGCCAGGCCAAGTCACAGCCCTCAGAAGATCATCCTTCTTGTCTCCCAGAGCTAAATAAAGTTTCTTCAGCTCAAGAGCCAGTTTCTACAAGAGGGAGAGGAAGGCAATGAGCTCCGCCCTCATGCATAGTTGCAGAAAGACAGACACAGGGGCAAGAGGTGTGCTCTACCTGGAAGAACACCTGCTGAGCAGACACATCCTCTCGGAGCAGCCCAGGCCTCTGCAGCAGCTCTTCCACACTGCCCAGGCACCGACTGAGGCTCAGAAAGAGTTCAAATAATCTTTTATCCAAATTGATGTACGTTTCTTGTGTCTTACTTCCCTAAATCAAGAGGAGGAAAAAACGTTAGGATTCCTTGCCTTCCTAAACCTATTTCCATCAGAGTGTGCAATTTATATTATACTTTTAAAGAGGACTTGCTGTTAGTATTTGAATTCTATGTATGTGTCTGTGTGTGGGTGTATGCATAGAAGGGCAGGTGCCCATGGAAGCCAGAAGCAACCAATCTTCTAGATTTCAATGCTAAATCATTGAGAATTGCAGTTACAGAGGTTGTAAATCACCTGATAATGGTTGCTGAGAACTGAGAGTCAGTCAGTCACCCTCTTCTCTCCTCCCAGTCCTTTCCCTCGACACCCCCTCTCCCCCAGATCCACTCTTTATCCAGTTCCCTTCTGAAAAGGACAGGCCTCTTAGGGATATCAACCACACACGGCCTATCAAGTTGCAATAAGACTAAGCACCTCCCCTCGTATTAAGGCTGGATGAGGCGACCCAGTAGGAGGAAAGGGGTCCCAAAAGCAGGCACGAGAATCAGAAACCCACTTCTACTATTAGGAGTCCCACAAGAACAGCAAGCTACCCAGCCATAGCATATGTGCAGAGGACCTAGGACAGACCCATGCGGGCTCCCTGGCTGTCGATTTAGTGTCTGTGATTGTTGGTGAGCCCTGGTTAGTTGGTTTTGTGGGTTATGTTCCAGTGGTGTCCTGGACCCAAGAGCAGTACTCTTACCCACTGACCTTAATTCTCTGGGCTTAATTCCTAAAAAAAACTTACCGTAAATTGTCTCGACTAATGTTCACTAGATGATCGACCAATTAGTGTTTTTACTAACTGCTGAACTAACCTACTTGTTCTGTGAGTTAGACTGTAGAATAAATAGTTAAAATAAAGATTTTTTTTTCTAACATTGAGAAAAACAAGCTGAAGACTATCGGGCAAGTGAGTGTTGAATGGAATTAAGAGGAACCCACCACTAGGTGAGGGTCTTCCTTAGCATGGCCGTCCTGGTGAAGCTGCAGATCTCCTCCTCCCGCTTCCCGCCTCCACATCTTTAAGGAGTTCAAACACTATGTTCAAACTGGGATCAGCTCAGGCTGATCTTGAACTCGCAACCCTCCTGCTCCTGCCTCCCGAGTGCTGGGTTAGCAGGCATTTCACCTGCAGCTTCTCCTCACTTTAGTATACAGACAGTGAGTTAATAAAGTATATCGAAGAGAAGGGTACTTACTCGGGAGGTACTTCAGGGGTTAGCTAGGAAGAGAAGGCAAAGTACCCCAAAGATAGAGATGTGTGGTGGAAAGGGAAGAACGGAGGGTCAGCTATGCGTTGACTGAAAATTGAGGTCACTTCGATAGGTGTATTTCTGAGGGGCCCCAGGGACTGAGCTGCCACGTGCTGGTAAGTTGGAGGACCACAGCTCCATTTTAGCATAAGCTGTCGGAACCATGGTTTTCATGGCCCTGAGTTCCTGACTATTTACAAATATGTTGGGAGTTTGCCATAGCCCCTAAGCTATTAACTAGCCTGCTTCCATTCAGCTCATTTCCTTAGGTCTTAGCTGATGGAAACCTAACATATTCCAGCACTCCACTGAGCATAAACCCACTCAAGGTTGCCTATGCTCCTTTCCTACCCTTCCCATCCCAGAGCACTCTGTAGACATCACTAATCAATTACCACTGCTCCCCCCCCCACCACCACCTAGTTGATCCTGGGCCCAGATTCAGAAGTCTTTGCATGTAATGCTTTAGGTAGCCCTGCAAAATTCAGAGCTGGCAAAGGGTTAGGAGTGAAGCTCAGTGAGACAGCATGGGAGCCTGGAGCATGGGAAGTCCTGGGCTCAATTCCCAGCACCACACAAACAACCAAAGTTAGCAAATTAAAAAAAAAAAAAAATCCATTTCTAACCTAAGACTCAGTCCATTACGACTCTATCATTTGTTCTGTAAAGGAAATTATGACCAACGTGCATGCTGATATCACAGCTTTCTTTTCTCAAAATATTATTGCAACGAGGAAAATACACAATATGTAGTTTCTACCTGCGTCTGAATAGTGTTTGCGTCTTGACGCAGCTCTTCAAGTTGGGTGGTATAAGCTTGCAGTTCGTCAGCTGTAGGGCATCTAAAGTTATACATGCTCACACTGGGCAACGTACTCATAGTTATGGCCACCTATTTGAAAAAAAAAAAGAAACCTAATTAGTGACGGCCTGAGGTCCTGCTGAAGCTAACGTAAACAGGTAAGACGGACTCAGCCAGCAGTCTCCTGAGCTCCCCTCACCGGAGCCTCTCTACCTCGTCTCTATGAGGAGAGACTCAGGATCCATTTAGATATTAAGTTAGGAGGGAGTACAGGATGTATAGGGAGTACACATCAGAAAAGTTGGAGAAAAGGAAACTAAATATAAGTGATTATGATCAAAATGCATCAATTGAGAATATTATTCTGACAAAACAGGTTGGGGTGGCAGAGGACGCTTGGCGGGGGGTGGGGGGAGAACTGACAGGCACTTTAAAGGACACTTCTATACATATTTTATAGTATTATTAACAAGAAGAAGCCAAAACAAGACCAACCTAGGAGGTTAATTCAGCTCTGAATGGTCATATAAGGTTCTGAGCAAGAAGTAAATTCCCACCAGCCTGGAGATTAGGAAATCGTGGGGACTTTTGCCCAGGCCATCTAAGTACATGGCTCACTGCTACAGCCTGATAGCCGAGAGCCGTAAAGCTGTGCTACTCACCCGTTCTGATCAGAAAGAACTCAGCCTGAACAAGACCTACAACAGCAGCGATGTGTGCCAGCAGGAATACTACTGACAGGTGCCATTGGCATGGGCTGGCACATGGTAGGTCTCTCATTATCTTCTGATGAATGAATGGCATGCATGAACTGCTCTAGTTTGTAGGGTGTTTTGTAAAACTTAGTACGCGTTATTCCTTCAACAGACAGTAGCTAAGGCTCCATGATGCCACAGGCACTATATTAGGTATTCATGTGAACCAAGCATACATGGACTTTCTTTTCTGACCTTCTAATGGGGAACACGGATCACTACAGTTTAAATTCAGAGTGTCCCCTGTGAGCTGTTGATGCTGCTATGGAAGGTAAACTTTGAGACATGAAGTCTTTCTGGTGGATATGGACCACTGGGTATGGGTTTTGAGGGGAACAGCATGTCCCTGCTCCTGGACCACCCCCTCTTCCTGGTTACAAGCCAATGCATAAGCACCTGCCACCGTAGAGGGAGCCACCCTAGCTGTCATGTCTTCCCCTTCACAGGTGACCTCCTGACACTGAGTCAAAGCCATCCACCCTCCCTTAAGATGTTCTGTTCCAGCAACACACGAACTAACTTAGAGGCAGAGAAGCAAGTGGGTATTGTATTGAGCTCTAGATCCAGAGAAGGGGGTGCTGCAGGAGCGTGAAGGGAGGGGCGGACCTAGGGAAGAAGCCATGAGGCTCTTTAGTTTCTGAGAATAACCTAATACATCATGTAGAGCACAAAAGGTTTCTAGACAAGCCTTTCTGGGTTCCCAAGGCAGAGACGTACACAGACCTGAGGCTCCACGAGCTGAGGCACAGCGGGATTTGGTCTTGATGTTAGTTCATGGTGAAGATATTGCCATCTGTCACCACTCTGGCCCTGAGGTGGCAAGGCTGAATCTGAAGCTGCATTTCCAGGACTAGGGACCTTGTTGCTTTTTGAGGAGGAAAAAAAAAAAAAAAAAAGGTGGGTGGGTGTGAAAAGAATTGACACAAAGACATTCTCATATTACATTTAGCCAATATTTCGTGCAAGATTTTAAAATAAGCAGTTCTCTCAGTAATAGATATCCAACTGGAGCTGGGTGGCTGGAGAGTTGGCTCGGAGGTTAAGAGCACTGACTGCTCTCGCGGAGGACCCAGGTTTAGTTCCCAGAACCCACACAGAAGTTCACAACCTTCTGTAAGTTCAGCTCCAGGGGATTTGATGACCTCTGCTAACTTCTGTGGGCACCAGGTACACAGGTGGTACATATATATACACAAAGGCAAAACACTCATACACATAAAACAAATAAATCTAATTTGTTTTTTGGATGGGACTGGGGATGTCACTCAGCTGGCAGAGTGCTTCTAGTTTGCACAATGCCCTAGTTTGGTTGTCACACAAGGCAGTGGTAGTGTGGTAGTGAAGATCTGTAATCTCAGTATTCAGGGCTGGAGGCAGGAGGATCAGAAAGCCATATAGTAAGTTTGAGACCAGACTAGATTACAAAAA
>NW_022196912.1:91005793-91024823 GCF_008632895.1 Mastomys coucha | reverse complement strand
AAAAAAAAAACCCGTCTCAAACTAAATAAACAAAAAAGGAAAAAAACCCAACAGTATGTCTAACAAATGTCCAACATAGCTAAAAATGCTTTCTCTAAGGCCAGAGAGATGGCTTGGAGGTTAAGAACACTGGCTGCTCTTCCAGAGGACCCAGGTTCAATTCCCAGCACGCACACGTTGCTCACAATTGTCTCTTACTCCAGTTCCAGGGGATCCAATGCTCTCCTCTGGCCCCTATAGGCTCCAGGCATGCAGTGGTGCACACCTTTTTAAATTTTTAAAGAATTTAAAAATGCTTTACCTGGAAGCTGATTGCTGATTTGCCCCTTCATCCTCTCGGTCGCATTGCAGCCATGTTTTCCTCAAGTTCAATTCAGTGAACAGGATTAAATCTTTCTGCTCTGATGGTTTTAACTCCAGAATCTGCAAGGGAATGCAATTTGAAAGGCTTGGCCCACCTAGCTTTTCCTATTAGCACTCTAAAATGCTTTCCACTGGGACCATCCAGCTTTGCACAGCTTCTCAAGTCGGTGCCGCTTCTCTTGCTTACCATCTACTTCCTCAAAATGAAGTTAAAAGCTTTGGCTGTGCCTTGCTGATGGAGCTCTTGCCTTGAATGTGCTAGATCCTGGGTTCTATCCCCAGTATTGCAAACAAACAGACAACAAACCCAAAGATACCACGAACTAGGAAAAACATAAAACAACCACACAGCAGCCAACTGTTATTTAAACTATATTGGATGCATATGGGGAAATTACCAGTGAACGAGGCTGGAGGTGTAATATTAAGTTTTCAAACTGTACTGTGGGAATTTAGCCCTTAGTTAAATTCAGCGGGAGACCGGCTCCCAGAACCTAAAAACAATGGGAGACCAGCAGCTCCCAGAACCCAGAAACAAGGGAACCAAGACGACCTGGCCCGAGAACCCAGAAACAACCTGGCCCAAAACAATTGCCAGGTGGCTAGCCCGCCTCTGGACCCTAGCACCATCCAGCACCAATCAGAAACCACCCCGTACCTTCCCCTTACCCCAGTCTTCCCTTTTGCCCCAGCAATTGCACAGGAATAAAAAACTGCCTATGACCTTGCTCGGGGCCAGACTCCTTTACCCCTGTGAGGGATATGAGTCTCGCCCCAGCTAGCTGGAATAAAAAGCCTCTTGCAGATTGCATCAAGTCCATGTCTTGGTGGTGTGTGGGGCCGTCGCTCCTGGGATTTAAGTGTAGGGGTCCCTCCGGGAATCTGACAGAGGTAATAAGCAAAGCAGGGTGTGGATACAGCTATGTTTGCCCTGGGGGGGGGGTCACTTAGTTTGATTAAGATGCAAACTAATGAAGGATCAAGTTCGGTCCCCAGTGGAAGCAGACAGAAGCAGTACAGTCAGCGGCCTGAGCAACCCGGTACTTCAGTTACCCGGCTGGAGCTTTAGCACAAAGAGAAACACCATCATGGAGAAGGCTGCGTTCTGGTCCTTGCTGCTGGGAGGGTGGGAATTACCTGTGGCCGGGGGATGTCCTTCTGTCTGCTGAACTGTGGCCTTTCAGTTATGATGGATTCAAGCTCACACAGGCTAGCTGGCTGGTCGGCAGCGTGGGGCTCTGACGGTTTCTTAAGAGTGGAGGGATGCTGAAAAACCAACCAACATGTGTGTGTTCCATGACGGCAGAGTAATTATTTACAAAGGCCCATGTGGATCTCAGTTACCAACACAGCAACAGAACAGAATAAATGTTGGGGCTATTATTTACCATATTGTACTTTAAAAAAAAAATTAAGTTTTTTTTTTTTTTTTTTTTTGGTTTTTCAAGATCGGGTTTTTCCCTGGCCATCCTAGAATTCTCTCTGTAGATCAGGCTGGCTTTGAACCCAGAGATTCACCTGCCTCTGCTTCCTGAGGGCTGGAGTTAAAGGTGTGCCCTAGCATCCCACCACCTTGCTATTTAACATAACTTCATGTACTTATTTCATATCAACTTCTGGAGCTACTTGACCTCTAGCGAGATGATCACCTTCTACTTTCTCATCTCCTCAGTCCAATTTGCCCGGTGAATTTGTAAAAGCCCGGACATGCATTATCCTTTTTAAAAGAGCAAAGTTAAAACAACAAGCTCAAAAGGAACCAAAAAGGATAGTATTATATTTTAAAGTGAAAGTATCCTGCCAGGCAGTGGTGTACGGTGGTGTACGCCTTTAATCCCAGCACTTGGGAGGCAGAGGCAGGTGGATTTTTGATTTCGAGGCCAGCCTGGTCTACAGAGTGAGTTCCAGGACAGCTAGGGCTACACAGAGAAACCCTGTCTCAAAAAGTCAAAAAAAAAAAAAAAAAAAAAAAAAAAAAAAAAAAAAAAAAGATTGAGAGAGAAAGTATCCCTACGTCTACTTGTCTACTGTCCATCCTATTAAAGAGAAAAGCCTCAGGATGGCAGAGAGACCACGTAGCCCTCGCACTCAAAGTCAGCCTCGTTCCTGTGAATCTATCCCCCAAGGGGGAAACCACTCAGAAGCTTTCATGCAAATCTTCCGCAGTGAGATCCACTTCTAACATGCATGTTTACACTTAGAAACACAGAATGCTTCAGATGTCATAAGAATGCTTTAATGATTAAATCAGTATAAATATGCATTTGTAAATCAGGGGCAATCTGGAGACAGATTTTGTTTTTATGAAATAACATTTTATTTTATTACATTTTATTTAGTTAGTTTGAGACAGGGTCTTACTATGTAGGCTTGGCTGGCCTTGAACTCATAGAGAGATCTATCTGCTTCCTGAGTGCTGGAATAAAGATGTGTACCTCTGATTTGTTTGTTTGTTTATTTGAGACCTGATATATTGCCAAGGATGCCCTTGAACTTTTGATCCTCCTGCCTCTACCTCCCCAGTGCTAGGATTACCTGTGACGGGGATTGAGGCCAGGTCTTCATGCATGTTTAGCAAGAGCTCTTGAGCTATATCCACAGTCCTGATATAAAACTTTAATATTATCTACCTATATGTATATATTTTCTATGATGGGTTCATTTTTCTAGCCAATTGGAGCCAATCAAATTCATTACTTTTATTAAAAAATTTATTTATTTATTTTTGATACTTTTTTATTAGATATTTTCTTTATTTACATGTCATATGATTTCTCCTTTCCCAGTTTCCCCTCCAAAAAAAAAAAACAACAAGAACAAACCCCTGTTGCCTCCCCTCTCCCCTGCTTGCCACTCCACCCCACCCTCTCCTAGTTATTCCCCTGTCATTCCCCTACACTGGGGCACAGAACCTTCACAGGGCCAAGGGCCTCTCCTCCCATTGATGATCGACTTTGCAATCCTCTACAATACACATGCTGCCAGAGCAATCAGTCTCACCATGTGTACTCCTTGGTTGGTGGTTAAGTCCCTGGGAGCTCTGAGGGTACTAGTTAGTTCATATTGTTGTTCGTCCTAAGGAGCTGCAAACCCTTCAGCTCCTTTGGTCCTTTCTCTAACTCCTTCATTGGGGACCCTGTACTCAGTTCATATTAAAAAATTTAAATATATTGATTTGTGTGTGTGTGTGTGTGTGTGTGGTGTGATGATCATGTGGAAGTTGGCTGGCAACTTGTGGGAGTTGGTTCTCTTCCTATATGGGCTCAGGGAGTTGAACTCACATTATCAGGCTTGTAGGGCAAGTTCCTTTACTCCTACAACATATTGCTCGCTCCCCAAATTCCTTTAAAATATACCCTTCCAGCCAGACAGTGGTGGCGCACGACTTTAATCTCAGTACTCAGGAGGCAGAGGCAGACGGATTTCTGAGTTTGAGGCCAGTCTGGTCTACAGACCAGGGCTACACAGAAAAACCCTGTCTGGAAAAACAAAAACAAAAACTATATACATATATACCCTTCCCCATGAAGAATCTTTCATCCCAGAGCTCATGATGAACAGAATCCTCAGTCTCACTGAATCCACCCAAGCCAGCCTGCTGCCATCACTCACCCACTACCTAGACCCAGAAACCTGCGCAGAGAAATGGAAACCCAATCTCAGCCCACGCTTCCTCTCCTTTCACGATGTCCCATGACTCTTTAACGAGGACAGTGCCTCTGCCTTTGCTTTGTCACGTCCACCCAGAGTACTGTCGGCAGGCTCTGGGATGTCCGCACGTCCTTGTGCCTACCTGGTCCTCACTGTACTTCTCCTGAAGCATCACCTGGACCTTTTCCAAGTTGCACTTCACAGTCTTGAGTTTCCAGGAAAGGGCTTCGGCCTCGTGTTGAGTGGTTCCGCAGTCTCCCAGACCCTGATCTTTGCAAGTCTCTAACAGAGAGGCGACCTTGTACTCAATCTCTGTCAGCATAGCCTAGGAGAGAACATCATTGAATTATCCACAGTGGGTTTTAGAAGCGTAGAGTAGGGGGTCATGTGCATACATCGCATGCCACCTACCTCTAAGGTACAACTCTACCCCATGGAGTCAGTCTCTAACATAAGTGGGATTTATTTTCTTTAGCTAAGAATATAAAAGTTTCAGCCAGGATGAAAGGGACCATAGAAAAACACAAACTTTGACATGATTCTGTGCAGAAAATCAGGGGTCGAACTAAAATCAACCCAGAGTTCAGATGCTACAGTAAAGTAACCCTATCTCTTTAGAAAATATGGTAGAGCCTGCCTGGTGGTTCCTGCATGTACTGGCTGGTTTTGTGTGTCAACTTGACACAAGCTAGAGTCATGAGAGAGGAAGGAGCCTCAGTTGAAGAAATGCCTCCATGTGCTACAACTGTAAGGCATTTTCTCAATTAATGATCAATGGGGGTGGGAGGTAGGGGGAGGGGAGCCACTGGTTGGTGGTGCCAGCCCTGGGTTGATGGTCCTGGGTGCTGTAAGAAGGGAGTCTGAGCAAGCCATGAGAAGCAAGCCAGTAAGCAGCACTCCTTTATGGCCTCTGCATCAGCTCCTGCCTCCAGGTTCCAGCCCTCCTTGAGTTCCTGTCCTGACTTCCTTCAGTGATGAACAGCAAAGTGGAAGTGTGAGCTGAATAAACCCTTTTCCCAACAACTTGCTCTTTGGTCATGGTGCTTTGATGCAGCAGTAACAACCCTAACTAAGACATTGCTGGTTAACAACACACACTACTTAGTCTATGCGGGTTTGGACTCCACTCTTACCACACATTAGCCATGTTTGCTCAGGAACTCTAGGTGTGTGCGTCAAGTAATCTTTAAAATAGAGATAATGACAGAATTAACCATCTAGATTCACTGTGAGGAATCAATTAACTGTATATTTTTGCCTTGATGCAAGTGCTTTGGGTTTATTGACTTAAAATCCTGTAGAGTATTTAAGCACAAGATAAAGTGGAAAACCTGAATATTTCTCCCACCTTCCTAATCTTTCTGTTGTAGCACAAGTGTCAATCAAAGGGAAAAAAATTCTACACACTTATTGACAGTTCCTCCTTGCTCATTTCTTGCTTTCTCAAGCAAATCCAAAAGATCAGTAGAGAACATTGGCAGTAATTTAGAACTTCAAATACTTAGTGACTGATACCAGCTGCCAATCCACACGAGTCTAAAAATAAATCAACTACAGAAAGTGCATTTCGCCTGGCAGTGGTGGCGTATGCCTTTAATCCCAGCACTTTGCATTCCTCCCCAATGGATTCTTGCACTCTCTCGACTCTCAGGAGTTCATCAGTCATCCCAACTGGCTGGGCACAGGGTCAGCAGCCATACAAACCCACATCCCAGCCAAGGCCACTGGCACAAAAATCAACTCAGGAATAAAGCCAAGTTCTGCTAAAGAAACACTCCACCTCCAAACAGGTTTTCCAATAACGTGTCTTGTAAAACCTTTATCCCAGAAAACTACTCACTGCATCCCCGTAGGATCTTCAGCGCCTCAGCAGTACTCCTAGCTTTTGGAGTGGGCTGCTCCCAAAGGCAGTCACAACTTTATGCCAGCTTGCTTACCCATGCAGCAGTTTTATAGGAATATTTTATATGTCTACAAACGGATGCTTCCCATCGACCGTTTCAATAGCTGAAAACATATTCCACGACTCGTTTAGCCTCCTGCTTGTTACTGCTTTACTTAAGCTGCTTCCAGGTCTTCTGTTTACTAATCAATGCTGTCATAGTTAAAGGTTTCTTTTAAATTTTATTATTTATTTTTTATGTGTGTGGATGTTTTGTCTGCATATCATGTGCATGTAGTGCCCTCAAAGGCCAGAAGAGGGAATCAGATCCCTTCGGACTGCAGTGACAGATGGTTGTGAGCCACCATGTGGGTCCTGGGAATCGAACCCAGGTCCTCTGGAACAGCAGCCAGTGCTCTTAACTGCTGAACCACATCTCCAGCCCCAGAGATTACTTTCTCAGGATCAATGTTTTTCGTGTGTGTGTGTGTGTGTGTGTGTGTGTGTGTGTGTGTGTGTGTGTGTGTGTGTATGATCTCACTGAGTAGTCTTGGCTGGCCTGGAACTTACTTTGTAGACCAGGTTAACCTTGAACTCAAAGATCCACTTGCCTCTGCCTGGGACCAATTGCATGAGTTACCAGGGCCAGCAAATATTTTCTTTCTTTAAAAAGCTTTTCTATTTTTTTCCTTTAATCTCCTTAGTTTTTCTTTTCTTTTTATTTTAAGTTTATTTTTCCGAGTCAGCACTTGGAAGGTAGATGCAAACAGATCTCTGTAAATTCTAGGCTCATCTGCTCTACAAAACAAGTTCCAGGTCAGCCTGGGCTATATGATGAGACTCTAGTTTTTTGTTTGTTTTGTTTTCAAAGGCATTATTAGGTCAGAGAAAAAGAACATCTTATATTCTTCCAAGTGACCTTCCAAAATGTTGATTCAATCAAATAAAACTGCCAGACATGAATCAATTTTTTTTTCTAATTTTGTCAGAATGTTATAAATTTTATGATTAAAAAAAAAAAAGAACAACAAAATTGCTGTTTTGTTTTTTTTTTTTTTTGTTTTTGGTTTTTTTTCGAGACAGGGTTTCTCTGTGTAGCCCTGGCTGTCCTGGAACTCACTCTGTAGACCAGGCTGGCCTCGAACTCAGAAATCCGCCTGCCTCTGCCTCCCAAGTGCTGGGATTAAAGGCGTGCGCCACCACCGCCCGGCCAAAATTGCTGTTTTAATTCACACACTTTGTGTGTTTTGAGACAGGATCTCATGTAGCCCAGGCTGGCCACAGATTCACTATGTGGCCAAGGATGGCCATGAATTCCTGATTTTTCTGCCTCTGCTCCAAATTGCTCCAGGTTTCCAATTGCTGAGGTCATAGGTGCATGCCATACATGGTTCATGGTACTCAGAACTGACCTCAGGGCTTTCCGCATGCTGAGCAGGCCCTCTACCAACCCCAGCATTCATTCATAAGTTTTTAAATTTAACTTTCTTCACAAGCACTAAATTATCAATTTGTTGTTTTTTTAACTGATCTATTTGTCCTCTGGCCACTTTCCACCATAATCTTATCATTTTTTACAGAGCATAGGTGTAAATATTGTCATATGAGTGAGAGAAAAGTGATCTTGTTGATCGGCACTTTATTTTCCTACAGTGAGTTCAAAACCCACCATGCCAAACCCAAATTTCTATATATTCAGTTTAAATATAGTTGAAGTATTTAAAAAGAGTTCAAATAAGGCATATTTTCAGCCATTGATAGCCCGAAAACTGCACCCTCGCTCGGTCTCCCACAAGTAAGACTAGTCAATAAAATGCCTCGCCTCCCTCCATCCAGGCTCTCCATTGTGTTAGGCCATTATCTAGATGCCTAAGCCCCCAGTCTCTAGGAAGAACTTCCTGGTTCCTTAGACTCCTATTCCTGCCAAGTCTGCCCACAGCAAGCTTGTTGGGTGCTACTGCCCCCTGGTGGGCACATCTTGTCTTTGCACAGTCCTGGACTCTTCAAAAGGGTGCCAAGCTGCAAGAGGATGGGGATCCTGGTGGTAACCAACCCTTTGGCATGAGGGCTACCTGTTGGTAGCAAATCAGTATCAGATAGCCTTAAGGAGCTGGAGTTCAAACTTGAGGATACTTGAGGTACAACTTAGTACAGCCCTAGTCTGTTACTGGGCTTAACTTTACCCCTGGGAAGGCCAACCAGAATAGACAAACTATTAAAACTTTCAAACTTGCCCTAAACCCTGTCACCTCCCTTTGCAGGCAGTTCTGGGTAGATAAAAGGGAGGTGGACCCACCTCCAGTGGAACTGGCTACCCCAACCACAAGACAGGTTCCTGCAGGGAGAGCTTCTGGCGGCAGGGCCAGTGCTTTGAGAGACACTGAGACAGGAGGGTGCCTAAATCCCTGGTAGGAGGCCAAGGCTGGTCTGCTGGGCACAGTGTGGGGAGAGGCCACCTTAAGCAGCCAGCAAACCTCTGCTGCTGTGACAGCAATCACACGGCTGCGGTGTCGTCATCCCGGCCCTTCCCTGGAGAGACACAGCAATCCCCGCCTTTGGGCTGAGCCACCAAGCTTCCCTCAGAGTGACTTCAGACAAGGGAGCGGACCTCCTCACTCTTCCCAAGCTCAGGGCACCCCCTGTTACCATGGCGCAAAGCTTGATCTGGGCTTCACAAGCCTGAACGTTATGCCATTCCGATGAGCTCATTATTTATTCACAATAATCTTGTGATTATGGATCACAGTAGCAAATATTGGGTGCAGTTTAAGGCCGGACTCTTGTGAGTTCACCTCATTCAATCCTGACAAAAATCCCTATGAGCTAACCTTATGCTACTAGTGGAGAAAAGTCAGGTTGAGAAGGGAATTGGTCAACATTCACAGTTAATGTGACCCGGGGCTGGTTTCCGATTCTGGACTCTGGGCTGTTATTGACTCCTGTCCCCTCAGAGAGGCTGATCACACAAAGAATTTCAAAGACTCGCACAATGAGCGCCACTGGCAAAGCATCCTGCCGCTTTAAGAGCACAATGTTGCCCCACCTTGGCAGGAGGCTGGTGACTCGGTAAACCCTCACTCCTGCCTGCCTGTCTTACCTGGCACCCAGCCAGCTCCTCTTCCACCACCTGCTGCATGTCTGCATCTACGGTTTCCGGCTCGAACGCCACGTTGGCTTGTAGCAGCCACTGCTCCAGCTTGGCCACCTGGGTCTTGCAGACACTGAGGACGTCTGCAGGCTGAGGCCTACTCCTCTCCACTGCGGCCTCAGAAGATCCTTGTTCTCGAGGAAAGTCCAAGAGTGCAGCCTCAATGGGGGGTGTGGCACCCTAAAACGAAGCCAAAGACAATCCAGCAGTGAGAAAGCCAGAAATCCAAGGCTTTTCCACCCAGGGCTCAGAAAGACCCGGGAACCTGCCTCCTCCTGTCCCCCCTCCTCCCCCGTTAAAAGTAAACAAAGTAAGGACAGAAGGAGGAAGAAAAGAAAAAAGAAAAATGCACCTCTACACTCATAGCAATGGCCACGTGACCCGGTGGCACAGGTTTCCAAGCAGCCAACCTGCATGTACACAGGTACAGTATTCCTGGGCACAGAGGTTGAGAGTGGCGATCCCCGGGAGACAGGTGAGAGAGAGAGAGTGTGTGAGGGTGTGTGTCCCAAACACTTCAGGGAACTGGCCAGCGCTTAAAGTGGCATGACACATGATGATTAAGCAACGCATTACACGGCTGTGCACCCAACAACCAAAACCAAACTGAACCAGAAAAATGGCCTCTTCAAGCCGGCAGGGCTAACAATAGGGCTGAATCTGCCGCACGCGATTGCACCATCTTGCCAAGTAGCACGATTACACTTTAGTTTCTCTTTATCCATCGAAATTCTCTATTAAAAACAGCCTGGGGCAAGTAATGAACTTCCTGGAGTAATACAAAATGTTTCCTCCCTTTCCTCAGAGAAGAATCCCTAAACTGGCTTTTGCTTGTTCAGAAGTGGAGTTAAGAACTTGGTATGGGGCTGGAGAGATGGCTCAGCGGGTAAGAGCACCGACTGCTCTTCCAGAGGTCCTGAGTTCAAATCCCAACAAACACATGGTGGCTCACAACCATCCATGAGATCTAATGCCCTGTTCTGGTGTGTCTGAAAACAGCTACAGTGTACTTACATATAATAAAGAACTTGGTGTGAAGTTTGAATTAAGCGTGACATATTTTCTATGTACTGAAACAACTGGATCTCTTACTAATACAGGAGCAAACTTTCTCCCAGAGAGAAGACGGAACAGAACTATTCTACACTTATGTATTTATTTGTTTCAACATGGAGGTAGAGATTGGTTTTCACATATTAGACTTGCCTAATACTGTAGGACCTGCTCTCTCCCAGAATACACAGAGAGGACATTGGCCTTCGGGAGAAATCTCTTCAGAAATAGGGATTTGCATTCTGATCTGTAGAAATACTGGCCTCCTGGTGTTTTGTGTCAATTACAATTTAAAAGAATCACAACATTTTCCACTTTAAGATTGTGTGCAAACTTGTTAGCATCTATCTAACAAAGCACGGTTGAGACAAAGGACAGACTTCTAACAGGAGCTACTCAGGAACAGGCATCCTACCTCAGAAATATCCCCTCAGCCGGGTTAGATTCCTCCTGACTACTTTACATGCCTTTGTTCTTTTCCAGGAAAATGCAATTTCTTAGGCTTGGGTATCCTCGATGGTAGGATATTTGCCTGGCGTGTGAGAAGCCCTGACTTTGATTCTAGCACCCCCAAGCCCCCAAAACAACAACAACACAACAAACAAAACCAACAAGATGCCTGCCCTCATCCACCCGTTTTTAGAGTTTTCTTCAAGGTTGACATTCTTGGCTCTCCTAGGATTTTCCTGAGCCTCACACAGCCCTCCGCCCAGCCTCACTCCACGGGTCTCAGTGGTCACTGTTAAGGTAAACAGTCATTGGGACTACTGTCAGGCATTACTTTCTAGCCAAACTAGTTATATAAATAACTGATTAGCTACTTCCGAGTTTTGGGGTATGACTATACCTTAGTGGCAAAGATTGTGTGGCCTTCTTTTTCTGCTATTTGACATCATCAGTTATAATATTAAGTGGTTAATCTGTAATAACTAATTTATCACCTGTCTTCTTAATTTAGTCAACATTTTTATTTGCCTACCTCTGGCAGGCCATGTGCACACAATTTTAAGTGGCAGTATACAGCCATTCTGTTCTTACTACTATACTTCAGAAGGAAATGAGCAAGCTGGGTGACTAATCCGCCCTTTATTTAAACCTGAAAAGAATCCAAAGGGCATGGGGGTTGGGAGGCGGGAGAAGGAAAAAACAATTATGTGCAGCCTTTAGAAGAGCTCAAAGTGACCTCGGGATGCTCAGGATTCTCCTGGAGTACAGTTCTGCATCGCAGGGATGGTAGTCAGCTCTAGCCTCCCATTCCACCAAAGTGCTTCTGAGAAGCGTAGGCCTGGACACAGGCTATTAGCACAAGGGCTCTGGCTCTATGATCTTCAAATCAGGAGTCCCTAGGATCTTCCTAAACAACCACCCTGCTTTCTATGCTTGCCCTCAATCCTGAAGGCAGAAATCATTTCAGTCCATGTTTTACAAACTGCATATTTTGGGGGAGAGGGTTTTAAAAAAAAATGTTACTACAAGTGTTTGCTACTACATAAGAATCTGTCTGTTCTTTGATAATGAAAGTTTTTTGAGACAGGGTTTCTCTGTGTAGCCCTGTCTGTCCTGGAACTCACTCTGTAGACCAGGCTGGCCTCGAACTCAGAAATCCACCTGCCTCTGCCTCCCAAGTGCTGGGATGAAAGGCGTGCGCCACCACCGCCCGGTGCTATTACTTATTCTTAATGACTGCAGTGCCACACTTGGCACAATAAAAGACCAGTTCCTTGTTTCACACCACAAACCTCTCCAGTCCCCATGTACAGAAGAGGAAACTCAGGCTTGGCTTTGAGAGTCCACTCAAACTACTGACACCAACACCAGGAAGCAGAACCCTATCTCAGTCCCTTAGTTTCCTATGGTGTGCCATGTATAAATCTGTATTTTCCCAGTCTCACAAACTCTCTGGCATCCAAGCTAGACATCTGCTTTAGTGTGTCACTAAAACAAAGCCCTGGCTTCTTGAACTACAGTTGTTGTGACCCTCAATGACGTCCCAGAACTGAATGATCACCTTGTGAAAAACCCTCCAACAGTAAAAGTTTCTAAACATGCAACTACCAAAAAAAAAATCAAACACAGAACAACGACAACACTCAAACATGAAATGAGGCTGGGGGATGGCTTGGTGGGTAAAAATGCTTGCCTCACAAGCATGAGGACCTGGGTCGGACCCCCAAGCCCCACATAAAAAGCTGCATGCAGCAGTATGAACCTGCAATCCCAGCACATGTAGGGAGAGACGGCAGGCAGGACAGGAGGACTGTCAAAAAGCTAGGCTCGAGTGGGAAACAGAGCAGCAGGTGCAAGAGACTATAGCTTCAACAATGCAGAAGATGGACAACTCCCGACAGAGACTGTCTGTGTACTTCTCAGTAAACTTCAATCCTTTGGATTTAAACAAAACAAACAAACAAACAAGGAGGAAGGCAGGAACCAATTTTCAGAAACTGTCCTTTTGTCTCCATATATGCACCTTGGAATGCATATTGCCCAGGCACTGCATGGTTCAGATGCCTTGGATCTGAACATACAACATGCACACGAGACAGCAACAAATGCCCTTGAAACACCGTGGCCCAGATGCAATACCAAAGAATGCAATAAAGCCCTTGTTTTCACTGTATAACATTTTCTGATCTTAAACAAAGAAGTAATGGTTTGTGAGCCAGAACTCCAGGAAAGAAGCTGTGTCAGCAGAGACCTATTGGCTGGCGATAGAGTGGCATGCTGCAGATCTGGGTCTAATGAACTCATCTCAGGCTAGCTTTAGAGGCCCCCTCCCCCAATAGCAATCAAAAACCTAAAAGTGTCACCAGATAGCATCTGAGGCCTGTAGAAAAGCCTCCTCCATCTCGCTGTGACCACCTCTCTGATGTTCTCACCAGTGTAGTTTAAGTTTGTCTTGATTTATGATTCTCTGTAGTATGGGAAACAAAGATTTCTAACATTTTCCTACCATTAGTCCTCAGCATATTTCAAAGTAGTGCATCTGTGAACTGTATTGTGTTAGAACACACACAAACTCATGGAGCTGGAACACACTACTCAATAGTGAGTGATTCATAAAAGAAATCAAGAATAAAATAAAAAACTCTGAGGATCAAATGGGAATAAAACATAACATTCATTAAAAAGGAAGCCTCTGAGATATAATGAAAGCAGTCCTAAGAAGTATAGTGCCTAACAGCACACACATAGGTAAAAACACAAGATGAAGTACCACAGATTTCTGTTTTAAATATTTATTTTCATGCAACATAGGACAGAACTGACTCAGAATTTTACTAAGAGTACTGTAATTCTCATCTTGTCAAGGCTCTTAACTTCTAAACTAGGGCACTGAGGCTACACTTGGACTGCCATGTCTGTGGAGTCCTCAGCTATCTTTCACTAGGGGTGTGGTCTCCCAGTCAGAGGGAAATGGCTCCAGGCAAGAGAAAGAAGAGCTTTGGAGTCACCAAGGGGCTGTCCCTGCAGTAGCCAAAGGTGACATGCAACTGCTTTTGCTCTTTCAAGAACCTACCAAAGTCTGGGAGTGGTAGTGTAAGCCTGCAACTTAGCAACTGGGGAAATTGAGTCAGGAACATATCCAAGGTCAGCCAGATATATGGCAAGAGTATTTCAAACAAACAAACAAACAAAAACCAGAAACCAACCAAGCACCCAAGAAACCAACTAGCCAACCAACCAACCAACCAACTAAACAACAAACAAACAAACAAGAAACTAACCAACCAAGAGACCAACCAACCAAAGAACCCACAGAAGCTCTGCTAAGAAGAAAACATCTAATTCACGTTGTGCAGCCATCCAGCCATCCAGTTAAGCTTTCAAGATTTTAAGTCAGGAGGCATTTATGCACTGCACTTCAAACTTAACCCTGACACCCAGAATCCAGACACTATCAGCCTCTGGAGACATAGTGGCCTTAAGTCTCAACAACTCCATCTGTCAGTTAGTAGCTACCTCACATGGCTACTGTGAAGGTTAAGAAAGACAATATTAAAACCTCAGGGTGTGGCCCACTGAAAACATCACCTCAATTTATGGTACTTTCCCCTTTTCTCTTACTTCTCCCAGTACCATATTCAGGGTAGAAGATAGTACAGAACAACCACACCAGGAGTATATACTAGGCAGAATTTCTACTAGAGCCAAAACACAGCCAAAGCTATGGACACACACACACACACACACACACACACACACACACACACACTTGCGCCACAGTAAGTAAGTGCATGGAAGTTGGATAACAATTCTGCAGACTAGTTCTCTCCTGTTTTTGCTTTTGCATAGGTTTGGGGGATTGAACTCATGTTGCCAGGTTGTACTGCAACTGCCTTTACACACCAAGCTGTTTTGCTGGCTCTACATCCCATTTTTAACCAAGTCTTAAAAAGAACAGACTGGGGTCAGAGAGATGGCTCAGTGTTTACACAAGCTTTCGCTGCTTTGGCATAGAACCCAGCTTCAGTTCCTGGTGCCTACATGCTGGCTACCAGTCAATCGTCTGTAACTCTGGATGCTCTCTTCTGGCCTCTGAGGGCAATGCATGCAAGTGGTGCATAAACACGCATGCAGGCAAAACAGCCATATGTAAAACAAACAAATAAATTTAAAAACCAAACCAAACAAGCAAAAAACCTCAGACCAATTCTTGCTTGCAAAATCAAACAAAAACCATAGAACAATGAAGAAGGCCAACGACTTTCCCAGACCTGTGCTTAGTACTGCCAGTGAGTCTACAGCTCTGACAGCTGTCACCTCTGTCACCTTGCTGGGCAACACTGTAAGAGAGGTGGAGAAGGATGGAAAGGGGACAGAGGAGTGACAATGTGTATGCTACTGTTCATTCTTATAAGAACAGAAAAAAAGATTGAGAAAAAAAGACATAAAAACATGACCCCATATGGAAAGCAACTTCAAAAGCACCCTGGGTCTCTTTTAGGGGCTATTTAGTGAACCCCCTGGAGCTTCAGGGTCAAACAGCAGACCTCACGGGGGAAGCAGGGTCCCGCAGTAAGCCTCCACGAGGAGGGCGTGGGTTTCAAACTAGGAAGTTGGGAGGGAAAACTCTGGGGAACTCTTTACTCTCTTATTTAGTTCCCATGGTTTACTCTCTGAATCTGATCCTCTTTTGTAAACATAAGGTAGGTATTAACTTGCCTCGTGATCTTATGATTAAGCAACAAAGAACATAAAAGTGTTTTTTTTTTTTTCTGAACAGGCCCTCGATCAATATGCACTTGTCTCCATTTCATCGCCCCTTCGTGTTACACACGAAGATTAAACACTTAACGCGAACACGAAGACTATTTCAGGCCAACAATTGCTGAACAGGTGGGAAAAGTCAACAGCAGGTGGTCAAGCTTGCAGTAGGACAGGAGTTCCCAGCCTACATGATGATGGTGGCCTTTACAGGGAGCTCCTGGCTCAACACACACAGTATCACAGAAGTCAGACAGCCACTGGCAATCATGGGCTCCACTCTGAGAATCTGAGCATCTGGCCTGTCATTGACTGGCGGGGACTCACCTCTTCGGTTTGGCTGAGCCTCGGGGATGGTTCTGGGCCTCGCTCAGTGCTTCCTGTGTCTGGTGCGATGATGTGCACCATGGAACTGTCACAGGTGCTAATTCTCCCATCAGTGTCCTGTGGAGAAAGGAATGGGCTCTGGTCGGGCTCTCCCCTGCTGCCAGGAGGGGCCTCTTCCTCACCTGCTCATTTACAGACACCCTGCTCCCAGGGGAAGTCAGGTGTGTTATTTTTTAAAGTTTTTTTTTTTTTAACTTTATCATTTGTATATACGTATATATACCCGTGTGAGTTTATGTCAGCCGTACATGTATAGGATCCTGTCAAACAAAACAAAACAAGACAAAACAAAACAAAATAAAAAAGTAAGGACAGACTAGACAAAGAAAGGCAACACTTCTTGAATAGCCACACAGTATTTACTTAAAAATTACTGATTTTTAAAGATTGTGTCCTCAATATACTCATGATCGATACATGAGGTAACACATACGTGAATGAACTTGACTTTCCAAATTTCACGATGGACCCGTATTTCAAAGCATCATGTTGTATGTCCTAAATATGTTGTTGTATGTCCTAAATATGTACAATTTTGTCAAAAAGAAAATTGGTGGAAACATTTCCTGATCTTATCACTCTTTGTAACGGATCCTCTGACTCGCTGCTATCTGTTATCTTCAGTTTTTGTACGAGCCACTCTGAAGGCTTGGGTGTGCTGAGGGTAAGGTGAACGGAGAGGAGCATGGGAAGAAAATGCAGACACTAAGGAGCTCCGACAACCCCCACGGGTGACATCCCCAGGTACCTGCACAATGGTGGCTGAGGAGGAGGACGCCCCATCGCCCTCCAGATCCTTGCTGTGCTTCCCCAGAAGAGACCAGGATGCAGATGGTGGCTCTGTTCTCCTGTGTCCATCCTAAGACAGTGCTCAATTGGTTAGCAAAGAGAAACACCTCCTTTCCATAACCGGAGTCCTACTCCACTCCCGCAGACTAGTGTCAGCCTCCTGGGCAACTGCTACAGGTCTTAGGAACTCTCTCTAGAGGGAGATCTCACATCCCTGGGCAACTGCTACAGGTCTTAGGAACTCTCCCTCTACCTCACGTCCCTTGTATTTCTCACACTAAATCATGTCTCCAAATGTGAATGCTTTTCTTGAGCCAAAAAAACCAAAAAAACAAAAAACAAACAAAAAACCACCCTTATTTTTCTTTACTAAAGAGTAAATAAAAGTTCATGTTCCCATACAGGGGATTTATAAAAGTTGTTCAGAATTTAACCTGTTTTGGTAAATGTCATCTTGGATGATATTTTAAAAATAAGTCTGTTAGGTGTAAGAAAGAAAAATTGCTCAAACCCACTAACTGGGGGAAGACAAATTAAACCAAGGCTTTTGGCTTAGTGATTGAATTCTTATCTAGCATATGAGAAGTTAATCCAGGGCTAAATCTACAGTACTGCAAAATGAATGAATAAATATGAATAAAAAAGTCTAATAGACATCATATCTCTCATAATGGCTTTAGTCAAATAGCTGGAAAATGCCTAGTTCTGGAAAGGATGTGGAGAGAGCAGACCCTGGGTACTGTTCAGGATTAGCAGACCCTGGGTACTGTTCAGGATTAGCAGACCCTGGGTACTGTTCAGGATTAGCAGACCCTGGGTACTGTTCAGGGTTAGCAGACCCTGGGTACTGTTCAGGATTATAAATAGAAAACAGCACAGAGACATCTCAAGGATGTGGAGAGAGCAGACCCTGGGTACTGTTCAGGATTATAAATAGAAAACAGCACAGAGACATCTCAAGGATGTGGAGAGAACAGACCCATGGGTACTGTTCAGGATTAGCAGACCCATGGGTACTGTTCAGGATTATAAATAGAAAACAGCACAGAGACATCTCAAAAACTATACCACCACATGCTTCTGCAATTCCAGCACAGGCCACATGCTAAAGGAGATGAGGTTAGTATGTAGAAGAGATGTCTGTACTCCGGTGTTCACTGTGGCATTATTCACTACAGCAAGCCATGGAGTCTACCTCAGTGTCAGTCAATGGATGAACGATTAAAGAAAATGTGTATCGGTCAAGTGTGGTGTCGCAAGTGGCCTCAGTCCCAGCGATTGGGAGGCAGAGGCAGGTGGGTCTCTGTGTGGTGGAGGCAAGCCTTGTTTACAGAGTGAGTTCCAGGCCAGCCAGGGTTACATAGTGAGACCCTTTCTAAAAAACAAAGCAAAACAAAATGTGGTGGATATACCCAATGCTATGCCATTTCACCATTTAAAACAAACAAACAAACAAAAGACAACAAAAAACAAAAACCGAAAACAAACCCTGGGAATTCTGTCATTTGTAATGACACAGATGAACCAGAGAACATTAGCTTAAGTGAGATAACTAAGCCAGGCACAAGACTGCAATCACTTAAAGCGTCAAGTGTAACAAGTTGAACTTGTCAAGCCATAGCATAAAACAAGATACAGTGGATAGATAGAGGGGGATAGAGAGAGACATTGATCAAGGATGTAGATTTTCAGTTAGGCAGGAAGATACCAACCAAGAGATGCATTAGATGTATACACACTTGAAAATTGCTTAGACAGAGGCTAAATGTTCTTATCACACAAAAATAAGAGTTTGTATGGAAATACATGTTAGCAGCGTTAGGCACTCTACTGTGTGTATAGTATAATACCATGCTGTAGTTTATAAAGTTCTATGATTTTTTACTTGACAGAAACCTCCTGCAACTTGATGAATATGTATTTTTTGTTGTTGTTAAAGACAAACATTCTCGAAGTGGATCAGCTCAGAAGCATGTAAATGGCTGAATGGAAACACATACTATGTGCGTGTGCGTGTGCGTGTGCGTGTGCGTGTGCGTGTGCGTGTGTGTGTGTGTGTGTGTGTGTCTGGAGAGATGGCTCAACAGTTAAGAACACTGACTCCACATAGTGGCTCACAACCATCCATAATGAGATCTGATGCCCTCTTCTGGTGTGTCTGAAGACAGCTACAGTGTACTCACATATAATTAAATCTTTTTTTAAAAAAGGAAATGTTTGTGTGTTTGTGTGCGTGTCTTCTTCCCTTGGGCCCTGGGTCCTCAGACTGTGAATTGAGGTTGTCTAGTGGTCAGAGCACAAAGCAAACTGTCACCCACATGCTGCTGCCAGCTTCATCTTTGAGTATAAGCCATGGGATGCCTTAGTGTTATAAGTATGAGATAGAAATTGGTACCAAGAAGGTCAAGTTGCTTCCAGCTGGTTACAACGAAGCAGTAAGCATCAGCTACATTAGTGGTAAACACAACTCGTGTCCTTGACAATACTACTCTAAAGCAAAAACATCTCAAATATGCAAAACAATTATCAGCTAGCAACCCCCCCCCCCC
>NW_022196912.1:91003440-91005783 GCF_008632895.1 Mastomys coucha | reverse complement strand
CCCCCCTCCCCGCACCAAGCCCAATACTCTCAAAGCCCCAGAGGAAGAATTCAGAAGCCTGTGTCTGACAGAGGACTCCTTTACACAACAAGTGCCTCTCCTCCGGGGCAAAAGTGGGCTTAGGTGAACTTAACAATATTAATAACTGAATAAGTACTTCAGTCTCAATTTTAAAAAAATAAAGTAAAAATTAACGTTAACTTTAAAAGCCTTAGGTTTTCATGTGTTTTCTCTGACATTCATTTAGAGATCTGGTCCTAGCTAGTTCAAAGAGGAAAACTGTTTTCCTGGGCGCTGGAGAGATGGCTCGGCAGTTCAAGGTTATTATGTATTGCTATTGCAGGGACTGAGTTTGATTCCCAGCACCCACTCTGAGATCTGTAACTCCAGTTCAAGAGGATAAGGCACCCCGGCCTCTGAAGGCACCTATCCTCATGTCCTGTGTATGTCTCCCACCCCCATCCCTACACAAAGATAATTCAAAAATAATAAAATAATATATTTTTTAAAAAGGAGAAGAAGTTTTTCCTTACTTCACTCTTCACGGAGCTTTCTTCCGCCTCCTCCTTGACCACTGGCAGGAAAGACATGGAGTTTGTTCTGTTCAGCTGAAAGGCACGGCACAGGAGAACTTGCAGTCAGGCTGTGGACCAGCATCACAACCTGGCCTGGCTGCATTTTTTGGTTGCTAAATCTTTACGCATTGTCCAACATGTCCACCCACACCCAAAGTCTCAGGCCTAGTGCCTTTGAGTCCTTTCAGCCAAGCCCTGCTTGTGGAGTCTCATTTGCATGATCCTCACGGCCCCACCCCCTTTCCTGTGGGGCCTCCTCATCCTCAAGATCCTCACAGCCCCGCCCCCAAACAGCTGGAGTGCAGTTCCCTCTCTGCAGTGGACTCAGAGTGGTCTCAGGAGCAGGAAGACTTGGAGTCTGCAATAAAAGGCAGAGACTTCAAAGGTGGTTCCCTCCCACCTGCTCTGGGGATTTCATAAGTGTGTCTTTAGGTAACTCAGGCATAAGAATTCTGGGTTGGATCCAAGGCAAACACACCCTGAGGATTTGTGCTCAGTAGTAAACAACCTCAAGTGGAGTATTTCCATTTTTTTTTTTGTTTTGTTTTTGTTTTTGTTTTTTTTTTTAAATTCCTTTGCTACGGAAAGAAATGTCTCTCAAGCTGTTTGTTCTCCCATGGAATGTGGGGCCAGAATTAAGCGAAAGCCACACCTACCTTCCTCTCTGAAGCATCCCTCTCCGCCACTGTACACTCTGAGGTGCCTGCAGAGGGCTTATCTCCTACTTCTTGCTGTTCTTGCTTCAGGTGCTCATGAAGGTTCAGTACAGCAGTCTTCAAGTCCACTAACAGATCCTCCTTTTTCTGGTTTAGATTCAGAATCTGCTTTTCCAACCCTTCGATCTCTCCCTGTTCGGATAGAGTTGTGGGCATCATTTGAGAGAAATCAGAGTGGCTCTTGGATGCTCCCAGGAGCCAGCTTCCTTCAGTACAAGGGTCCAAGGCTACTGGACCTGGTAGCTAGTTCACAGACCTTGTAAAGCAGAGGATCTGGGGGTTGAACAAAGCATGGGAACTTGTAACAAGGTCCACAGGTGACTGATGTACAGCCAGGGTGGGGAGCCAGTGCCATAGTAGCTAACCACAGGACTCACAAAACCAGATTCCCTGGGGCCAAGAACCACCAGACTGTACTTTGATGAACACATACTTCCCACTTTGTGCACAGAATATTACAGGTACCTGTTCCCATGTTTCCCCCAGAGATTATTAAGATTATTATTGTTATTATTATTATACAGGTAAGTTTTCCTAGCTATGGAGAAGTCCACTGTCTGCCCATTAGGGTGATGGAATTATAGAATCTTAGGTCTCGTAGGAATTGTGGGTGACAGTTACTCTGACTCTCCAGGAACCCCTTGTCTGAGCTCCTCTTCTGAAAGCCAGCATTCATTGTCAGTATCTCCCTAGCTGGGGAGTAGCTCCAGCAGCAGAGTGCTTGCTTAGCATACACATGACTCCTAATTTCATCTCAAGTACACACACACCCATACAAGCATGCTGTTAATGTATGCCTTAAAATCCCTCGCCAGTCAATATTCTTAAATTCACTAAATTGTATATGTATATATGTGAATGGATGCATGTGCACATGAGTGCCATAGGTCAATCTCAGAGCTAGCCATCCTTAAAACACACACACACACACACACCACACACACACTACACACATACACCACATACACACACACACCACACACACACACACCACATACACACACCACACACACACCACACACACACATACACCACACACATACCACACACAC
>NW_022196912.1:90969703-91002925 GCF_008632895.1 Mastomys coucha | reverse complement strand
CACACACACACACCACACACACACACACCACACACACCACACACATACCACACACACATACACACCATACACACACACCACACGCACCACACACACACATACCACACACACACACACCACATACACACACCACACACACACACACACCACACACACACACCACATACACACACCACACACACACACATACCACACACACATACACACCACACATACCACACACACACACATACACCATACACACATACACCACACACACACCACACACACACATACCACACACACATACACACCACACACACACACACCACACACACCACACACATACACACCACACACACACACCCCACGCACCACACACACACACACACCACACACACATACCACACACACACACACACCACACACACACACACACACACCATACACACATCCCCAGGGTCTTACCAGCCTAGAGTGGCTTGGAACTTACTATGTAGACCAGGCTAGTCTCAGACTCAGATCTAGCTGCCTCTTCCTTCCAAGTGCTGGGATTAAAGACCTGTGCTACCACACCTAGCCCACCTATCTTATTTTTTGAAACAGGGTCTAACTTGCCAGAACCCAACAAGTGAATTATGCTGACTGACCACCAAGTCCAATGCCCTCCTCTGCCACCCTAGGGCTGAGATTACAAGCACAAGCCACAACACTGGTCTTTTGTTGTTGTTGTTTTGCTTTCATATGGGTTGTGGGAATTGAAATGAAGCTCAACAAGCACAGTTGCCAACTAAGCTACCTCCTGAGCCTCCAAGTCATTGTATTTTTACACCCAAGAAATTAACATGTCACTATGAACAAGAGAGAGTTCTGAAGTCTAGAGAAAGAAGGCGATTTCTGCCAAGGTGCAGCTAGTGTGGTGGGGCCAACCTCGGCCTTCCCTATGACTTCTGGGTTCTGGCACTCATTGTTAAACTAATGCCCCGATTCTATCTGCTAGGAGAGTTCTCTACCAGCAGAATTAACTCTTGAGTTGACTATGTTTCATGTTCCACTTTCAATAAACACTAAACTTCAATAAGAGATGCCCCCAACAAAAGCAGTACCACAGCCATTAGGATAAACTCAGAAAAACAGCAACCAGTGATGTGTAGGCCAGTAGGCATTCAGCTGCCATCAGCACTGTGGTACCCACAGCACTCTGGGCGCCCCTAGTGGGTCCAGAGCTGAGGACCACTGTCCCTGGGGTTAATATCATTGCCATAATGCTACCAAAATGTTACTGTTTTTACTATGTTGGCACAAACAGGTTGGTGGCAAATCCACAGACATCTTTTCTGCATCAGGGTAGGTGACACCAATTATTTATGGTAGGAAAGGCTTGCCAATCCTACTTAAGAATGTCCTTGATGAAGGCACACACGCTGGGGATCAGCAGTAGAGTGCTTGCCCAGCAAGCCCTGTGTTCAGTCCTCACATTGCATACCCCACACACATCTTTACTACTCAGGTGACAAAATGGAAGATGAGCTATAAAGTACTGCTGTGTCCCAAGCGCAATGACTAAAAAGTACTTCCGGGAATGTGCGTGCTGTGAGCTGGACTGCCCTTCCTTTTTCTTACACAACATTATTTTTACACAAAATAAAACAGACAATGAGCTACACTTATACACTTAAATGCAATTCTTCAAGATTTTTCTCAAGAAATGGTGTTGTATAGGGACTATGGAAACACATGAAGTTTGGGAAATATTGCATGATTCAGACAGTATTCTTTAAATGACCCAGCATGACATGAAAGGTCATGACATGATGTGTTAGAAGATACAGCACAGTCCTGGTTTATGGAGGGACCAAAACTAAGATTGTGAAGAATTCATCAATGAGGCCTGAGATCCCACTCATAGGTAGCCCTAATTTGCCATTGTTGAGTTTTAGTGTCTTGTTGTTGTTGTTGTTTTTATTTATTAATTCTATGTAAGTACACTGTAGCTGTCTTCAGACACCCCAGAAGAGGGCATCAGATCTTATTACGGATGGTTGTGAGCCACCATGTGGTTGCTGGGATTTGAACTCAGGACCTTCAGAAGAAGTCAGTGCTCTGAACCACTGAGCTATCTCTCCAGCCCCAAAATTTAACTTTATTTATTTATTTATTTATTTTGTTTTTTGTTTTTTTTTTTTGTTTTTTTTTGAGACAGGGTTTTTCTGTATAGCCCTGGCTGTCCTGGAACTCACTCTGTAGACCAGGCTGGCCTCAAACTCAGAAATTCGAGTGCCTCTGCCTCCCAAGTGCTGGGATTAAAGGCGTGCGCCACCACTGCCCGGCATTGTTGTTTTTTTAAATGCCCATGAAACTATGTGGCACATGCCTTTAATCCCAGCACTAAGGACAACGGATACAGAGGAAAGTAGAATTTTGTGAGTTTGAGGCCAGACTGGTCTACACAGTATGATCTTGTCTGCCATCATCCCTTCTAAAAGGTTGATCAGCGATCAAGTATGAAGAGTCTCATTTCCAAATGGGTGGTCACAATGACAGTCCCAGCTTTGTTCTAGACAGTTTTATGCTCCTGGGTAAATCACCATGGTTGGAAGTCTCACTTCTCCACTTCATGAATATTAAATCCTCTGGTAGAGCTAAGGAAGTTGTTTATTTTTTCTTGGGTCAGCTCTATTTGCCCCTTCTTTCCTGACACACATCCACTGCCAGCCAGGCAGTGGCTTTGTCTTGGTGGTCCATCAGGGTTCGTAAGGGCCATCGAGGAAACAATAGTGTGTGTGTGTGTGTGTGTGTGTGTGTGTGTGTAGTGTGTATGTGTGTATAGTGTGTATGTATAGTGTGTGTGTATAGTGTGTGTGTGTTGTGTGATGAGCCCCAAAGACTTGTCCTATGTGTTAAGAGGTCCTATTTCCTTTATTTGTACTTACACAACATAAGTTCTTTGAAGTCCTGAGTTTTTAAGTCTTTGAAGAAACTTGGTCCCTGTACTGGCTAGTTTTGTGTGTCAACTTGACACAGGCTGGAGTTATCACAGAAGGGAGCTGCAGTTGGGGAAGTGCCTCCATGAGGTCCAGCTGTGGGGCATTTTCTCAATTAGTGATCAAGGGGGTAGGGCCCCTTGTGGGTGGTGCCATCCCTGGGCTGGAAGTCTTGGGTTCTATAAGAGAGCAGGCTGAGCAAGCCAGGAGAAGCAAGCCAGTAAGGAACATCTCTCCATGGCCTCTGCATCAGCTCCTGCTTCCTGACCTGCTTGAGTTCCAGTCCTGACTTCCTCTGGTGATCAACAGCCATGTGGAAGTAAGCCAAATAAACCCTTTCCTCCCCAACTTGCTTCTTGGTCATGATGTTGTGCAGGAATAGAAACCCTGACTAAGACAGTCCCCTCACCCTTCTGAGATGCTCACACTGGGCCTGCATTATCAAGTCAGCAGTAATGGGCTATGTCTCTCGAATCTCTCATACTTCACCTTTCATGTTAAGCAAGTTACCCTCAGTGTCCCAGCTAGTAAATATTTGGGAGTTTTGAGTACCACATTACTGCCTGCCTGTTTCATCAGGTGTCAGGAAAAATATGCAGCTCTCATGGCCTGGGCCTCTATCACAACATTTCAATGCAGACGTACCAATATAAAAATGAAGACTGAAAAGGCCCTACCCTGAGAGATTTATGGCAGTAAAAATACAGTCCTTCATTATATCAATGTTCAGAGTTTTACTACCACTGACGTCCAGCCTACCCACTCTGTCCAACCCCAACATCAGCTTCTTGGGCACAGAGGAAATGCAAACCAAGACGTGCCGAGCTTATAGTGTGGGCACCCAAGAAGCCTCACATGAGGACTCAGAAAGGAAGGCCTACCCAGTTTCTGTAACTAGGTCTCCAGCCCAGGGGTTGCAATGGCGACACAAAATAAGAATGGAAAGAACATTGCTGCAGTTGGGGAAAAAAGATGTCAGGTACAACACTGTCACACTACAAAAGATTCTAGACACCAAGGGTAAAGTATGAGTGCACGGCGGGATAGACGGATAGGTGAGTGGATGAGACATACCTGCAATGACGGCAGGTCGGCCACTTGGTCCTGCGACACGTGTTCAGGGGGGAACTCAGCTGAGTAGTTAGCTAAGACCTGCTTCAGACTGTCTATTTCTTCATCACATTCCGCGGTCTGCTTTATGACAACCTATAAAATAACACGCAGCCCCCAAAGAGTCACTGTCACCACCTCAGTTACACCCAGGCTGCTTCTGTTTCCATCATCAGCCCAGCCCAAGTTCCTCAGAAATGCGACTATGCACCCACAGAGATCTCAATAGGAAACAAGAGCTTTTTCTAAATGAAAAACTATATTATTATTTTGTATTTATTTGAGCATATTGGGGAGTAGGAGCTGTACTGGCGGAGATCAAAGGACAACCTGCAGGAGGAGTCAAGTTCTCTTCTCCGACCACGTGTTGCCAAGATCAAACTCAGATTGCCAGGCATAGCAAGCAAGTGCCTTTCCCTACTGAGTCACCTTGCAGGTCCCCAGAAAATCTCTGTAGTCTATTTATTTTCTAAATAAACAAAATTTCCCAATGTAGTTATAGTCTATATTCCAAATAATACCTGCATTTATGTTCAAAATCTAGATGGCCAAGTTTGCCACACTGGAGCCTAACCTTTCCGTCTCACGAGACTCCAGGGCACCTCAGCCAGGCTTGAGACACAAATCGAATTAGACGCTTCTTTGTTCTGATGTGTTTCTTTCTTTTTCAAAAACTTTCATTTGTTTATATGTAGATATTTTTAATGTACGAGTGCTCTGTCTGCATATATATGCCCACATGCCAGAAGAAGACATCAGATCCCATGACAGGTGGTTGTGAGCCACCATGTGGTCACTGGGAACTGAACTCAGGACCTCTGGAAGGGCAGTCAGTGCTCTTAACCACTGAGCCATCTCTCCAGCCCCACTCTTACATATTTCTAATCTAGGGGCCCTACTCTGGGAAACGTTTTATAGCATGGTAATATAAAGTTCTTAAGTCTTATGAAACTACTGGTATGTCATGTACACCATTTAAGAAAGTTTCAGAATTATGTGTGTGCATGTGCACAGACAGACACATGTGTTCCTTGTATGTGTGCACGTGCACAGACACGTGCTCCTTCCACCTTTCTGGGGGTTCTAGGGATCAAACTCAGGCTACCAGGCTTGAAAGGCAAGCTTCTTTACCTCTTAAGCCATCTTGCCAACCTATGTATTTACCATACTAATATGGTAAACATGTGGCCCTTTCCACATACAGTGGTGGCAGGCCTGATCCTGACTGCACACAGCACATTATTTGATATTATGGTGAATTTTTCCAATACAGACATCCTCCCTGCTGTCCTTTAGCATTGGTGATGTGCATTTCATGAGTAACAGTTAGAATCTTCCAGAGCACGGTGAGTTTGAAGAATGAGACAATGCTAACCAGGATGTGCCACAGACTGATGTTCAGGGAAGAAAGCTCAGATTTACTTGTAGACTAAATGAAACAATCAAAGTCTGATAAAATATTAGAAACAGAAACAGATTTCAAAAGCAAGTCTTAGTATTTCTCTGGTGTGCATAACACTGAAGCAAAATGTCTTTTGAAATGACATGGTTTCTGTCCTATACATAATCCTTCTTGGTATTTAAATAAAATAGTTAACTAATATTTCTTGCTGCTGGCTAGAAATGAGTAACTATATTCATTGCACATACCTGCTCCCCAGCTTGCAGAAATGAATGCCCCATAGAAGTCATTTGTCTTATTTTCCACAACAGGAGTTGTCCCATTCAAGTGGGAACTAAAGGAAATGTCTCATATTCCAATATTTTTCATTACCAATAGCTTATTCGCTTTGAAATATATGAGTGGCACACAGTAAGATATAAAATGTTCACAAAATAGTTTGATGCCTAACTTGACAACAAATTATATATATTACTATATAATATATATGATATATATAAAATGCCCTCCACCATCATCCCTTTTCTTCTTGAAGAGGCCACTTTAAAGCACAGTTAGGGTTATTTTCCTTTGCTGACCAGAGGTCCAGTAAGATAGAAGAGATTAAAAATGACCCATCAAATTTGATACTTTTTACTTCACTTACAAACTATTTTTAAAAAAGGTACAGTGACTGCTAGGTCACTTTCCCCTCTGTTGGTATTAGGAGAGAAATGACATCAGTTGATTAGTAGCCAGGTCAGAGGCCAGAGGGTTGTTAAGCTTCAAATTAGGGAGAATAGGGCCCCCCAACATTGGAGGAACAGGATGTCCACTTCAATGCAAAGGGAGTTTTAGAAGTAAGAAGATATAGCCCTTTCTGAAGCAAGAGACACGGAATCTCTGCCCAGTGTGCCTGTGGGGTTCAAGGGTCTTTTAACAATTTCTGTTCTATGGGAATGACTGTTGGCCTAGGAATATAAACTCTGATGATTCTGGCTTGAGATTGGTAGAGTAATAAAACTTATGAAGGGGTGGGGAACTTTCCTGAGAGGGATGGGAAAATGTTAGAACAAAACGGCCCCCAGGATGGAAAAACACCAGAAGGTTCTAGAACTAAAATTCCTGCCTCTTTGCACAGGACCTAACCTTGACATAGGGTAACTCTTCAGTCTTCATTGAATCTTTGGACACAGGTCTCCCTGAGATGGTAAATGGCCCCGGGCTAGCTATGCCTGGTGTTGGGGAATACACTGAACAGGAAGAGGAAGTGATTGAGGTGGACAAGGAGACTGCTCTGTGCTGCTTACTTTATAGGCCCTCCATCTCCAGAGGCTGGAGGGCCTTCATCAGGTTTGAATTCTCTTTCCCTTGTTTCACACACACAACAGCAGAACTAACAAACACAACAGAACACAAAATGTTCTCAACTGGTACAAAGGTAAGAAACATGGGAGCTTGGGTGCAGGGGAGCGGGGAAAGCTTATTTACTTATTTAAACTAAACGCCACCTTTCAATTAAACTTAAAAACTACAAAGGGTGGTTTTTGGTTTTGTTTGTCAACTTGACACAAAGCCAGGGTCATCTGGGAAGAGGGACCCTCCAGCACACTGACCCATAGGTAAGCCTGTAGGGCATTTTCTTGGTTGACCCTTCATGTGGGAGGGCTCACTCCTGGGCAGGTGGCCCTGGATAGTATAAGAAGCCTGTCTGAGCCAGCCAGTAAGTAGTGTCTCCTCCACGGCTTCTGCTTCAGCTCTCGCCTCTGGGTTCCCGCCTAGGCTTCCCTCAATGGACTATGACCCAGGATATTCAAAGCTAAGTAAATCTTTCCCTCCCCCAAGCCTTTTATTACAGCAACTGAAGCCAAGCAACAAGAAGGATGCAGCCAACTTTTACTGGACATCCTCGTGCACTAAGCTGACTCTTGCCATAAGCCGCTCACCTTCAGTAACTCGTTTTGTTCCTGAGTCACATTTTCCAAGAGTTTCACATCTTGTAAAAGCTGGCTTGTCCTCTGAAACACAGGCAGGGGTTTGGTTCCAGTCTGGGGCAGCCTCAGTTCCACTTGGTAAGTCATTATTTCCGCAATGGTTTTTTTCATGGGATGGATGTTTTCAAGTATGACCTTAACAGTAGCAAGGAAGCCCAGTATAGAAATGAAAACAGAAACAAAAACCAACGAATAGACAAACAAATAAACACCCCTCCCCCCCACAGAAGCCAATGCAAGTTGACTTAGTGCAAATTGAAATATCTATATTTTAATATCGGTCTTTAATATGCAATTTCAATTACAATGCTTTATTTTTGATTGCAAGTATATGCATGTCCTGGGAACCCAACTCAGGTCCTCTGCAAGAGCAATATATGCTCCCAACCGTTGAGCCATCTCTCCAGCTCTGCATCTTTTAAAGCATTTTCCTTAACTCCGATCTGAGGTATGGTAGTGGTTAAGGGTCTTAGGAAAGAATGTTTGGGGAAGGACTGACTAACTTTCCAAACACTACATCATCGCTCAGACAACTGGTTCCTCCCTTCCTCCCTTCTCCTCTCTATATGGGACTGTGACTTAGTTCTGTATGCTGTCACTAGGCAGATCCTGAATCTTCCAAAGCAACTGGACCTAGCCCAGGGCTTCCTGCAGGAGTCCTTAAATAAAAAGCTCCCTAAATTGAACACAAGTATCTGGCCAAATTAAACGCTATTACAGATTTCATAGGGAAGTACTCTAACCCCCATTCCACAGGCAAGGAAACTGGGTTCCCAGAAGGAAGAAGGCCCAATAGAACTCAGATTAGAATTCTGCCTGATCCCCAAGTGCCTGCTGGAGATCACAAATCTGTACATTTGCTAAGATACTGTGCGTGGATCTTTATGAGTTATAACTTAGCTAATGGCCTCAGTACCAACAGAGGGAGATAATGAGAATCCAGGAAACATTCAAAGCATGATTGCTAGGGTCAGAAACTCCCCACCAGCTCACAAAAGCGCTCAAGGTCTGGGGAGGGCAAAGCTTAAATGACAAAGCAACCTACAGGAAAACTACTGCTGCACAAGGAACGCCATAAATACGATCTAATTGATTTCCATGGAGCTGTGACTAAGAGCACTGGCTGCCCTTCCACCCAAGCTCAGTTGCCAGCACCCACATGTTGGCTCGTGGCTGTAACTTCAGTCCCAGGGGATCCTACACTGCCTTCTGGCCTCCAAAGAGCACTCTGTGCATGTGGTACCTAGACATGTATAGGAAAACACTCATATACATTACATAAAAATAAACAAAAATGGGGCCTGGCGAGATGGTTCAATGGGTAGGAGCACTGACTGCTCTTCCAAAGGTCCTGAGTTCAAATCCCAGCAACTACATGGTGGCTCGCAACCATCCGTAATGAGATCTGACACCCTCTTCGGGTGGGTCTGAAGTCAGCTACAGTGTACTTATATATAATAATAAATAAATCTTAAAAAAAATAAATAAAAACTCAAGAATATTTCAAAGATATTTTCATATGTATTTACAGCTATTCCCAATCTCATCTGTATTACTCTAATGGATCCGACTTGTTGGTTCAAACTCTATAGCTTCATATTTTTAGGTAGACAGTTAATATTATTTAAAAAAAATTTCAAAAATAATTCATCCATACCTCCCCATGCTTGAGATGTTCTTCAGGTGGAAAATCAAATATTTCTTTGGATAACAGAATAGCTTTGATCTTTGCAACCTTTTTCTCCATTGATTTAACTTCAGACTCGATCGCAACCACATCCTAGAGTGTAGATACAAGATACTCCTGTAGTCTATGCTGCACATTAATAATATGTAACTCATAATACACTGTTATTAATCCTATTCTCTATTCTCATATTTAATCAAAGGGTGTTTGCCACTTACACTGCTTAATAACTAAGTTCCATGTACTGTATGGCTTTTAATAGAAAATGTTAAGTCCAAATGGCACCAGAAAGCATTGTGGAAGCCAGGCATGGTGGCACACACTTTTGATCCCAGCAATCAGGAGGCATGCAGATCTCTGTGAGTTTGAGGCCAGTCTGGTCTATAGAGCAAGTTCCAGGACAGCCACGGTTCTTTTACACAGAGAAACCTTGTCTCAAAAGATAAATAAAAAATAAAAATAAAAAAACAAAACAAAACAAGGCATTGTGAAGCCAAGATATTCATTGGGCCATTTTTCAGTTGCTCATGAGAACAAAGCTTGGCATGCTTCTAAGCCAGCTTCTAAAATAAACTCTTGAGTGTCTACACACTGTTTAGATTTATCTTTGGAATGTGTTTAAATATGTAAACACAAGTAGGTCTGGCATTTTGGAAATCCCCATCACTTTAAGTAAACAAAAAAGAAAAAAGATAAAGTCACCCTTAAGAAACTTACAGACAAGAAACTAGAAAATGGCCCTGGTTTTCTTCCCCACCCCCTAATGAGCACTGGAGGAACAGAGCGATGCTGATGGTGATGTCATAACCTACTCAGACTAATTTCAACACTACATCTCTTGTCTAATGGTTAATTTTCTCAGTGTCAACGTCTGTAACTGGGCTAAGAATCTTAAAGTAAAATGCTAGGAAAAGAAGTTGAAATATGGGAGGTATACCACATGTTGGAAGCACTCAGTCCTGGGCTTAGAGGTCAGGACAGACCCAGCATGATAATAAGATGATGCAGCTGACAAGAGAGACTTTGAAAACGACAGAGAAAGGTTGAAGGCTTAAAATTATAGCAGTTGGGACTTACTCAATAATGAAGAAAATGTTAGAAGTCTGAAAGTAAAAGTGCTAAAGTACAGTAATTACTTATAGAAACATCTAAATTATGACAAGTAAAATTACATTAAAATTTATTATTATTATTATTATTATTATTATTATTATTATTATTTTGGTTTTTCGAGACAGGGTTTTTCTGTATAGCTCTGGCTGTCCTGGAACTCACTCTGTAGACCAGGCTGGCCTCGAATTCAAAAATCTGCCTGCCTCTGCCTCCCAAGTGCTGGGATTAAAGGTGTGTGCCACCATTACCTGGCCCATTATTATTATGATGATGATGAAATTTGTTTTTTTTTTAAAGACAAGAGTTACTCTTGTGTAAACATGGTTGTCCTAGAACTCACTCTATAAATCAGGGTGGCCTCAAATTCATAGAGATCCACCTGCTTCTGTCTCCCTGGTGCTGGGGTTAAAGGCATGCACTACCATCGCCCAACTTAAAAAAATTTTTTTTTCACCTACAATTTAGGAATCTATACCAAATTATAGAATTCATAGTAAAGTCATTTCCATCAAAGGTCATAGAAGCATGCTACCACTTTGGGAAAGGCTTGACCTAAGAATTGACCTTAGGAATCAGGTCAAAGAGAAAATAAAAATAGCAAGTATTTTTCTTCATGTCTGGAGCTAGACCGCTCTGGGTGAAGGATGGGAACATGAATCTTGCTATTGTTGTACAAAGTAAAATGGAACCCAAGAAATAACATCAATTAAAAATGTATCTGCATAGTTAGTGTGCTCTTGTTAGGATTTGAGAGTGATTCCTGGTAGAATGTGCCAAATGAACAGTACACAGCACACAGTCACGACTTTTCAGTCACTTACATCTGCCACCTGCTGGACGTGTGGGAGGGCCTCCACTATTTGTTGCTGCAAAGCTGCCACCTGGTCACTTAACTCGTGGATGGTCTGGATTAAGTCATCCGTTTCAAAAATGATTGACAGATCTTCTAGATCAGTGAAAATGGAATGTAGAAGGCTGTGTTTCTGCTCAGAATCTTCCAGAGCCATCTAGATCAACAAGGAGAAAAGAGGGAAATGCCAGTCAGGTGAAACAAATCCGCCAAGTTCAGATCCAAGAGAATGTAGCGAACTGTCTCAAGAGCTCTAGGTCCTGGTCACTTCTGTGTTCAGAACAAAACAATGAGTGCTCTACTGTCAGCAGGGGTTGGGGGCAGGATGTGACTTGAGCATCTGCTGGCGGACCCCTATCAGATAAATAAATGCTGGTCGTCTGAAGAGTCCAAATTTTCCTGGAACTTGTCATACGACAACAGCTAACTCAAAGAAGTAACCCCAGCATCTGTTAGACGGTAAAGGAATAAGCAGGCTGAGAGGGTAAAGGAATAAACAGGCTGTGGCTGTAATTAGAGCCCCACTTAGCAATGGGAAGAGCCAAGCACTGGATGGCTGCGGTAACGGGATGACTCGAGGGCACATTGTGCTACATAGACATGCAGTTCAAATAAACAAAAGTTAGTTAAAGGACCTGCTATATAGCTCAGGCTGGTCTTGGTCCCCCAACCTAGCCTTCTAACCACAGGCTTTACAGTGGATTGCTACTATGCCCAGCAAAAGAAATTTTCTTATGTTTAGTGGAGAATGCTGATAGTCATGGTAGCACATGCCTGTAACCCCAACACTTGGGAGGTACAGGCAGGGGGATTAGGAGTTCAAGGCCAATTTAAGATACATGAGACTTTGGCTTAAAAAAACAAAAACAAAAACAAAAACAAACCAATCTAAACCAAAGGGGGAAAAAAGATAACAATTAATGCCAGGAAACGGAAAGCAGTATTTTACTAAGTATTTACTCCTTACACAGTATGCATGCGGAAAGAAGTGCGAGAATGCTGTATCGTGTGGGTGGAGGTCAGAGGACAACATGCAGGAGCTGGCTCCCTTCTTAAACCATGTTCAGGGATGGAACTCAGATCACCAGTCTCAGTGGCAGAGCGCTATTACCTGCTGAGCCATCCTGCAGGCCCAGAACAGCTATTTTAATTATTAGGGCAAAATGTGATTTTCATACAGGACTAGCTCTTACTGCCCATTTGAGGATTTACTAGGACCCACTGTGTGGGAAATAAACCTGTAGTTTCCCTTGCCTTACTTCTGCTCAGTCCAGCCATTTAGAATGTCCCAGAACAGTCTGAGAAACTCATTCACACTTAAGATGTACCGTAAGTACATCAGCACAAGGGAGCAGAAATATCCTTTCTCCTGAGCTTACTTTAGACCATTAAAAAAGAAAAAAAAATTGAGAAGAGCATCATTGTTCTCTTCTGTCTTTGCAAACTCTCAAAACTGATGAGGTTCAGGCTGCTGGTGTGGCCCAGGTGGGTGAGAGCTTGCCTAGCCTTGAGAAGTCGTAGTGCCCGTCTCCAGTATGACAGAAGTCTAAGGTGGGTGTGGCGCTCTGTGTTGGGTGTGGCGCTCTGTGCCAGTAATCCTCGTACTGAGGAATGGAAGCAGGAGGCTCAGAGGTGTCATACCAAGTTCAGAGACAGCCTGGGCTTCATGAGATTGCCTCAAAGATAAGATGGGAGGCAAGGCTGGCGAGCAGAGAGATGGCTCAGTGGATAAGAGCACTTGCTACTCTTGCAGAGCACCCACTTCAGTTCCCAGCACCCACATGTGGCTCACCTTCTGTTAACTCTTGCTCTTGAGGATCCAATACCCTCTCGTGGCCTCCACTGGCACTGTATACACAGTGCACTTAGATACATGCAGGCAATACACTCCCCCCCCCAAATTAATACTTTCAAAAATGGTGAGTCATAAAACTGATTTAAAATAGAAAGCTAATATGATCCTAGGGATGTAGAGAATCAACCCAAGGTATGTGGGGGAGCAGGGGATGAAGGACAAAAGGAATCACACACAAGGACAAGAAAAGGAATATGGGGGCAAAACCAGAAAATGGGTCCCACAGGACAAAAATGTGCCACCAAATCTCAACTGTCAGGGAGGAGAGGCCAGCCATCAGGGGAACACTGTGCTGCCTTAAATCTATAAAGATCTTAGACCATCTTTGAGGTCCAGCTACTATGGGAACTTATGAAAGAACTCCTTAGTGACTCTTTCTCCAGACCTAATAATGAGAGAAAGACCCCCCCCCCCCGGCACACACACTTTATAATCAACCCAGTCAGTACCAAACAACGGACAACCCCTGGCAGCCATGGCCCCAGGACGAGAAACACTTCCATTGGCTCTGTCTCTCTGACTGGCACAGAGAGGGGTAGTCAGAAGGACGGCATCTTCTGAGGCCTGGCATGTTAGACCTGACTTCTATTTCTATTGCCTCACTACTCATTATAAGCATAGCTGCTTAAAACCAGACATTTATATGGCTAGGTTCCAGGGCTCAGGCCTAGCATAGGTGGGCTCTACTCACAGAACCGCAGGCCCTGTGAGGCCCTCTGGAGCAGGGGGTGGGGTGGGGGTGTAGTAAGAAGGCCCCCTCCTGCTGGCTGTTGGGAGAGGAGGTCTCACTCTCTTCCCTGGGGTACCCTCTGACAAGCTGCCCATGCTCCCATTAATACCCCTCACTACCCAGGCTGGGCTTGTTTGGTTGTTTTTTGTTTTGTTTTGTTTTAAAGACATGAATGTAGGAGCAGGCTTGTTGGAAGGTGAAGATTTTCAATGGGAGAGTGAAGGAGCTGAAAAAGGGTAAGGGTGGTGAACATGACCAGAATCATTATATACATGTGTGTAGAGAAGTGTCCAAGAGCAAGTAAACAAGTAAAGCCTTCTAGGTGGGGCCTTGCACGTAGCTCAGAAGGCAGAATGGTTGCCTTGCCTGTATGAAACCCTAGGTTTAATCTCAGCACCATATAAACAAGGCCAAGTGGCATATGCCTGTAATCTCTGCACAGGGAGAGCAGAGAGACAAAAGGATCAGAAGTTCAAGGTCAGCCTCACCCATGGCAAGTTCTAGGTCAAGCCAGGACATAGCAGACCCCTTACAGGTCTTCTTTCAGGTTCACTTAAGCGGTTGATGGTCAGCTGTCAGGCACAGGGTAGATGTTAGAGCTAGAGGTTGCTCTTAACTTCCAGAAGCCCCATCAATATGGTGGCTATATTCTTCAAGGCAGCAGGAGACTCTATAGTCTGCTACTCAGAATCCTTGAGGGCTTGTGACTGGTGGTGCATTCATAAGGGTAGCCATCTCATTGCCTTAGCCATGTGACATGCCCTCATGGACAATGTGGCTGCCTCTTCTCATTCACAGGACTGATGGTCACATAGCCTTGGCCATGTGACAACACAATGAGCAATGTGGCTACAGGGAGAGGAGATCCTGTACCCAGGTAATGAGAAATGTGGTTATCATTTTAGAACTCTGTGATCCCTAACCTTCAACACCATCCAGCATGATGCTTTACCTCATAAGTGGGGGAAACTGAGGCCCATGGAATATATAAAACTACAGCATTCAAAGAGACATGCCACAGGACAAGAAGACTCAGAACCTGATTTCCAAACTCCCTGTCTAATGTCTGTCACTATCCAAAGCTTCTCTCTGTGTCTTGGCATGGTTATGATAAAGATGCATTTCTTTCTTTTTTTTTTTTTAAACATTTATTTATTTATTTATTTATTTATTTATTTATTTATTTATTATATGTAAGTACACTGTAGTTATCTTCAGACATACACTAGAATAGGGCATCCCATCTTATTACAGATGGTTGTGAGCCACCATGTGGTTGCTGGGATTTGAACTCAGGACCTCCAGAAGAGCAGCAGTCAGTGCTCTTAACTGATGAGCCCCCTCTCCAGCCCGATAAAGATACATTTCAAAAATGGATAGGACTGTTAAAAAGCCCAGATGCTGCTGATTGGGCAGCCCCTCTTCACGCTGTAGGTTCTCTGTCTTGGAGAGAGCCCCGGAGGTCCTACCTGGAGGGTGCTGGCCCGGTGGCTCAGGGTCCTTGAAGAGTCATAGCAGGCAGGATTGGCCAGCAAATGACTGGTCTTTTCTATCCAGGCCTCTGTACTTTTCAGAAGATCACTGTATTCTTCCATCTTGATTGTGGCCTGTGGGCAGAGGAAAAAAATGGAAAGCAAACTTGTTGAAGGGTAGTCAGTGGGTTGGACTGACCTCTGGGTGGGGAGCTAACTACGGCTGGTCAGTGGCATGCCAGGCCTTTTGGGTCTTTATCATGGCTGAGAGCACAGGCCCACCTGCTCCAGATGAAAAACCTTCCAACTTGTCGTCCACAGGTAAAAAGGGTTTAAGGAGTTCCTGTTAGAGCCTCGACAAAGGTTCCCAGTCAGTGCTTCAACTAGCTTAGTCTCTCAGCCTCATTCTGAACACAGGGCTTATACTTTCTCCTCAGGCTCAGGCCCTGACCCTATCATATCCCATTTCAGGATCTTGTCCTAGCTGGATCACACTTGGAGCTCACCAAACATAGCTACTATTTAGGAGTAAAGAAGGACCTTGTTCCCAAATGGCACATTGCATTCTCATTGCCAGCCTTCCCAGGCTTTGGAGACAGTGTGGCCCACATGCCCATTCCTGGGTCTTCATTTACCCTGGGAAACACAACTGCCAGGACTTCCGCTGAGGTCTCGCTCTACCACCTTGAGAAGGAGATGAAGGATGGCCACAACATGACACTACTGGCTGCCTCTGACTGCCACCCTTTGCTTGACTTTGTTTTAGCCCTCCGTGGACCCCCTCCCCCATGCTGTCTCCCCCCCCAACCCCAATGCTGTGGAGCTCTCCGTTTTCATGGCTGCACCTTGTTAAGCTGCGAGGTTCTGGATTCTGCTCTCTGGGATACTTGTTGATGTTGCTGGAAGGGAGCCATCAAGTTATCCATCCATTCCTGAGCCTGTCCTGGGTCCTGCTCAACGAAGTCCTGAACTTCAGAGTCCAGCTCACTCAGCTTGGCATGCCAGAGGTCCAGCTCATCCCATATTTTCTGGAGAAGGAAATGCTAAGTTTAAATGACGATGCCATGAGGGGACAATGACTAGTTTGCAGATGTATTTGGCCATGCCAAGACAACATCCTAGGCACACTGGTTCATTCACACCCGGTAACCATTAGATGTCTAAACTCGGACTCACTCTCTAATTCTAACCATACCCACTTCAGTACAAATGAGCTATCACAGGACAGAAAGACCTGGATGGTAACCAAGGACAACTAATAGTGGACAAAGACCATAGAGCCCTAAATGAGAACAAGTTAGGAGCTCCAAGGAAGGGTTTTTTTGTTTTGTTTTGTTTTGTTTTTGTTTTTTGTTTTTTGGTTTTTTGGTTTTTCGAGACAGGGTTTCTCTGTGTAGCTCTGGCTGTTCTGGAACTTGAAGCTGGCCTCGAACTCAGAAATCCATCTGCCTCTGCCTCCCAAGTGCTGGGATTAAAGGTGTGCGCCACCACCACCCGGTTTCCAAGGAAGGTTTTTAAAAGGTTATTTAACTGGGAAGTGAGGATATATTCCTTAGTCTCAGTTCGTGGGAGACTGAAGCAAGAAGGATTCCTAAAATCAGGAATCTGGGGCCCCAGTTCTTGGAATTTCAGATCTATCCAAAAAACTCATCTTGGGTTGACTGGGCAATTCCTGACTGGGACTTGGGAACAGGGGTGAAACAGAATACCATGCGCCAAAGCCACTTCAAGGGGTACATTACCTTTTGGATTTCGTGAGCTTCCTCAATGTTTCTGCTTTTCTGTTGCAGCATTTTTTCAATGCAATGAAGCCCGTTGTTAATCCTCTCTATTTTCTTCCTCATGACACTTGAAGGTGAACTCTTTGAGACTTCACTGCTCATCTGTGGCAGGGGAAAGTCACAGTTGGTTTGCAGTTTCAGCTCTCGACTCTAAATAGTACTCACCTTTTTGAAAATAATTTAACATAGGGTGGGAAGGGGCTCCAAAACCATACTGTTACTATATTATAACAGGCTAGATAAGCAGACTAGCCTGTCTGTGTTGGCAGCTGTGTTCCCTGGCCTTTTCAATATAATCTAGAAGTAAGTTTATTCAAATAAATAAAATGTATGTTATATTCAGAAGTACCACTGAGGGGTTCTTTGAAGCATCAAATGATTAATAGGAATTTCCAAGAGAAAAGCCTTCCTTAGACATCCTGAACTTCATAAGAAAATCTTCTACAGAGCTCTTTGTTCAACAACATCAACTTTATTCTTAGACCAACTTAAAACAAATGTAATCTCCATTACCCTGTCCAGCTAGGTCAAACCTCCTCAGACTACTTCTTAAGGATGGAGAGCCCTGTCTTCATCTCTGCTATTTCTAGTGTGTTTTCCTAGCAACCAGATCTGTGGCCACGGAGCATAACACTTTTTTTTTTTTTTAAATCTAAATGATTTTCTTAAGAAAATAACTTGTGCTAGGAAAGATTAAGAGTATTGAATATATTGTTTTTCCAAAGACTTGGCCAGTGTGTTTTCTTATTTTTTAAACTACTGTTGATAAGTAGCCGTAAGATATCCACATAATACTATACACACAAGCTGAGGCAGAAACTACCCCAGTGCAGATAAGGATAGATTTGTAGAGGCTGAAACCTAGGCTAATGGCTAACTCAGTGCCAAGCCCACACACCAACGTGCTGGCAGAACTTGACCCTAGAAGCCTCTGGTTCCCAGTGGCAAGCTCTTGTTATACAGTGAACCAGTGATACCTTCATATTATATTTTTAACCATAGACCATATACTATAATAAAGATCATTATTTTAAAATATCAATTTAATATTTTAGCTTTATTTTATGTATAAGAAGAATATTTTGCTTTGTGTATGTATGCATACCACGTGGGTGCCTGATGCCTGAGGAGGCCAGAGGAAAGTATTAGATCCCTTGGAACTGGAGAGAAAGATGATTATGAGCCACCATGTAGATCCTAGGGAATGGACCAGGATTTTCTGCAATAGCAATAAGTGTTCTTAACCACTGAGACATCTCTCTGGGCTCTAAGCTCTCACTTTAATACTATACATTTTTAAAGTTAATTAATTTTTGCCTATCTAATTCAGCATCAAACAATGAGGTTGCTGATATGGGCAGTGACACAGTGATTGAAATTCATACTACCATTTAGACACACGAGGCAAGATGACGATACAGGGGTAAGCAGTCGTCTGAATTACAGACACGTACTGTATGTGGCTATGGTCTGGACCCTTGGACTTCCTTGAGACTCATGACACAATAAAAATCAATTCCATTTGTCATAAACATACAAGTTTGCAACGGAAAACTTCATCCTTAAACATGAAAGACTATCTTTTTCTAAAGTATCAACTTGCTTTGTTGGGATTTTCACATAAAGTCATAAAAATAACATCGAGATTCTCTCAAAATGTTTGGTAGTCTCAAAAAAAGAAATAATAACAATCCTTGAGCAAAGTTCCAATAGGCTAGTTTGTTAAATCAAAATATCCCTCCTAACATACTAGGAGAATGCATGTTTATATACAAATCGCATGTTCTGAGAAATCCTCCACAGGATTAGTTAATGGCACATGCTAGTATACAAATCACATGCTCTGAGAAATCCTCCACGGGATTAGTTAATGGCACATGCTAGTATCTGAGGGGTTTGTTTGTTTCTTTTGTTTGTCTCACCCTGCAACCCAAGCAGGCCTTCAACACTTGGCAATCTCCTGCCTCAGCCTCTGGCATGCTGGCATAACAGGTGTGAGCTGTCAAACCAGCACTAGTGTCTACATTTGAAATCTGATTCTTGTATGCATCTCCATTTTATAAGAAAATCTATATAGCTGGCTGTATATCTGTATAGAAAACTGTATATCTATATAGTTGGCTGTTTACAGTATAACCAACTTTATTCTCAGGCCACTCTAAAAACAAAGGTAATCATCCGTCTACCATCTAGGCAAAACAACCTCCCCCAGTAGCTAATAGAAAGCTCTGTTTTTCTCTGTGATGTTTCTGGTAGCAGTTTGTTTTATTTATCAAGGTATGGGGAATTCTAAGCTTTAAAGACAAAACATAAAACTCTCCTGTGGACAGAGTACCTAACATAGTTTTCTCCCGATGGTCTGAAATGCCTAATAAAACTATCTTGCTGAGTGCCGGTTTCCAGCACAATGCAACAATACACACCCTCTTTTCCGACCTGCATGCTAAGGTGAAAAGTTTTCCCACGATGCTTTGTGAGAACTCCATCCACATCACCACTAAACAGACACCACATGCTGAAATGTTATCAAGCGAGCAATGAAATCTATATTCCTACTAACCTGGGCTGTTCTTTCACTGTTTGGGGGGAATATTTTTTAAAGCAAAATATTATACATGTCTCCAGTTCTTAAGGATCTTTAGAATAGTAATTTTAAAACATAATAATAATAATGATAATAATAATAATAATAATAATAATAATAATAATAATAATAATATAGCAAGTCAAGTAAAAGATAATACAAACTATTAAAATGTAAAGGGGGAAAACTAAGACAACTGGTGAAAAAAAATAGACAGATGATCTGAAATGCTGTTACCTACATAATTTATTCCTAGTACCTTTATCTCATTACTTATACATGAGCTCCATCAAACCAGGCAGAGCTGAAAGCAGAGAAATTAAAAGTGACAATCAAAGGATTTTTTCTTATTTCCATTCACCCATCCCAATCAACAACAGCACACACACACACACACACACACACACACACACACACACACACACATACACCCTCACTACCTTCTCCTCGGCATCTTCTAGGGCACTCTTGCATTCTTCCACCTGGGATTCGATCTCTGCAGGGACTATGCTGTACATCTCGGAATACTTGATTCGCAGTTTTTCCATAATGCTCTGGAAAGTCAGCTTGCCTTTCTGAAGAATGCTCCGCAGCTCCTAAAACCATCAACAGAGTCTCAATACTTACAGGACCTGGGAAAAAGTTTAGCCTTAAAGAAAAGTGAAAGCAGATTTCCAGGGTCCTCTCAATTTAAACAAGCCAGCTTTACATGACAAAACCTCTGTATTGATACAAGCAGATTAAGCCCTAGAGATAGGGGGGTTTAGTCAGGCGATGCTTTCTAATTTGTAAGAATGGAACTTGATAGCTCTTCGTAGTGTCAGACTCTTGTGCCAGAAGGACATCAGAACAGCCTCTGCTTCTGCAGTGCCTGTAGGATTCACTGGCTCTCAGTAGCCTCCAAGCAGCTAAAAAGTAACAAGTGTCCAGAAGTTTCAAAGGTTTTTCCGTGTTGTTATTAACTTGTTGCTATTTCTACTTCTTCCTATATTATCATCATAATGAGTCAAGGCCACCAGGAGCCCCAATGCTTGAAGCAAAAGTGTCTGTTTCATGTAATTAGACAGCCAGGCAGAGCCCCACTCCTTTCAAAAGGGAGGGTTCCAGTTCCTGGTAAAGAATGTAGGTTTCAGGAGATAAAAGCACACTGAACAAATGGCCCATTGGCTGTGGCCTAGAAACAGAATCTGATCTTTGTTCTCCTGCAGCAATTATAAAGGAGAAACTCATCTGTTTGGGAAAGCTTCCCAAAGATTGAGTGGAAAACCTACTTATTGACTTTTCTAGGCCTTTGTGTCCTTTAGCTCTCTAGTGACCATTGAGCAGCTCTGAGTCCCAGCCCTGAGAACAGTTCCCAGTCTCAACCCCATGACGAAGCACCCTGCTCCTGGTCTCTATCCTCCATCCTGACTGACATGCCTAAAGAGGGAAAGTCAAAGGACAATGTGGTGTAGTTACCGGTGGGGCGGTGGGTTCTTCCTACCCAGGCCTTCATCCACAGGTACTGACTGAGACAATGGCTTCTCCACAGAGAAAAATTTTTTTGTTTGTTTTGTTTTGTTTTGATTTTTTGAGACAGGGTTTCGCTGTATAGCCCTGGCTGTCCTGGAACTCACTCTGGAGACCGGGCTGGCCTCAAACTCAGAAATCTGCCTGTCTCTGCCTCCCAAGTACTGGGACTAAAGGCGTGCACCACCACTGCCGGACAGAGAAAACCTTTGAGGGTGACAGCAGGCTTCCCTTTTCAGCACTATAATCAAGGGCTGTGTGGTTAACAAGGGTATGAGACTTTGCATGAAATCCCCATAGTCAGGACAGGTGGTTATGAGCACTGGCTGCTCTTAGAGAGGGCATAGGTTCACTTTCTAGCACTCACATGGCAGCTCACAACCAAACGTAACTCTGGTTCCAGGAGCTCCAAGAAGCAAGCACACACACATGGCCATAAAAAAATAAAAAAGGGCTGAGAGATGGATCAACAGTAAACAGCCCTTGTTCCTGTTGTAGAGGAGCTGAATTTGGTTCACAGCCACCCATTACTCCAGCTCCAGGGCATTCAACCATCTCTTCTGGCAGCCATGGGTACCAGGTACACATGTGGTGCCCATACATGCATACATTTGAGCAAAACACTCATATACATAACTATTAAAATAAGTACATCTTTAAAAATTAAATTAAAAAAAATGTTTTAAAAGTTCCCAAAGTCATTTTCGGACTAAGAATAGGGATGAAAGGTGACTCTGAGGAAAGGAGCTCTCAGAATGATCCCCCATGTGCACGTGCCATCTCTCAGAGCTGAGATGCCATCCAAACAAAAGAAGCATATTTCTCATCTGTGGGCCGAGGCCTCTGATCCCCAAACACGCTGGAAGCATGGTTAAAGACAGGGCTGCGAAGTTCAGAGTGACCTGACACCCAGCACAGCTTCAATTCCCCTCCATTTCCTAGTCATGCCCGTCCTCCCCTGACTCTGCACCCAGTGTGCTGCCTGTCCAGTCTCCCTGGACCACCGCTCCAACCCTAGCTAATGAGTTATCTCTCCATAGGACTCCAACAGAAGATCATGGGCCAGTCTCAGCCACTTATGTTAACTCATCCCTCTTGCTTACCTCAAACTGTTCTGCCCTTCCTGGATGGCCTTCCCATGCCAAGTTTGGGAAAGAAGTTGAGATCTGCTCAAATAAACACTTCACATCTTTTATCTCCTTTATGAAAGAATGCCGTGCCTGGAGTTCCACCTGGATGGGGTCCTTATTCTTTTGAACTGCCTGAAGAAGCCTGAAATGACATCAAAACAGAACTCATAAGGAACGTTTTCTTCCCTAGGAGAAAAGTACCAGGTTTTACTGATTTACTGGCAAATATACATCAAATACAGTCCATCAACAGTGTCCCCAAAACTCTCACCCCCAAGGATCCTCTCTGCACATCCCAGCTACCATCTCTAGCTTCCATTTGTCCCACATGATCCCAGATCCCAGATGACGTGATACGTGTCATCAGTCATGGGTGGCTCGCTTCTCTTCAGCTGACCCACTTCCTGAAGAGGCAGCTGTGTGTGTTGTGGTGGGGTCTTTGCTGAGAACTATTTAGTATCTGTCATGTGATAAGACAATAGAAATCTATACTTGGTCTCCAGGTCTGAGATGGGGCTCTTCTTGATTTCCTTACAGAAAGGAATACAACAAAATCACTTGTTTGATTTTTTTCTTTTTGAAACTATGTAGCCCCGACTAGCCTTGAACTTACTGGGATCCTGTTCTTTCTACCCCATAAATGCTGGGGTTTATAGGTTATAGATATGTGTCACCACATCTGGGCGAAAGTCTGTTCTCATACTTGACCTTAGGCCTCATTCCTGAGACAGAGCTCTTGCACTAAGAGTCTCTTGGTGGACTCCAGGAAAGGCACCCCAGGTTAGAGTTATCCACATGACTGGAGGGCTGAGACTATGTGCACCACCCTCCTACCGCTGCCCTCCTGATCCCTAGAGAGGGAAGACGGACTGAAGACTGAGTTGACCATGTTTGCTTAATTGGTCATTGTAGCCTCCAGAAGCATGGAAACAAATAAGGTCAGAGTGCCCAGATTGCTAAACCAGAGAACTACCCACAGGGTCGTATGCTGTGGCGAACAGGGAAGCTGTCCCATTCTCACATCCCTTGACCCACCCATCCTTCCACATTGTTCTTCATTTGTATCCCTTATTACATCTTCCATTGATGGATCAGCAAACCTAAGTATTTCCCTGAGTTCTGTGAGCCACTCAGGAAGGTTCTGGAGGAAGTTCCAGTAGCGAGACAGTCAAAAGCAAGGGTGACATCCCACAACTTGTGGTTGGCACTGGAAGCAGGGAAGCTTTGTGAAAGGAATGGAATGTTCCAAGTGTGGAATCTGGGGCAGGTACATCACATCAGAACTGCAGAGACTCATGTGGATGTCAGCAGAGAAATGCTCGATGCTTGTGGCGTTAAAAAAAGACCCTCACCATTGGATGGAACTGTTGAGTGACCAAGAGTGAAGAAGAAACTGCTGCTTTCCTCCTGCCGCACGCAAACCCACTGTTGTGGCTTTTATAATAAACACAATGGAATTAGGTGGAACTTAAAGGACCTTTAAAGGGGTTTGCTTAAATGCATTATAGCATATCAACACACACACACACATATACATTATACAGGTATGTTTTTAAGTTAACATTCAATGGCACAGGAGACAAAAATTATCTGCTGATCAACGACTCCACAGAATACAGTACAGTGTCAGGCACTATAATGTCAATGATCACAGTGAGAAGCAAGGGAAAGGTGATTGTGTTTTCTGCTGCAAGGTGAAATTAAAGTAGACTTTCACATTACTCTTTATAATCCTCCCACAATCGAAATTTCCTGCAGCCAATAGGTATTACTAAAATGCAAAACAATACACATTTGAAGGGGAAAGTCTGCAAGCTATTCACACAGTAATATCAAGATAGAAAATGTGTCTCTCTCCATTATAATCATTCACCTCTTCCGCCCCCTTGGATGTACCCATCGGCTGGCGCTGATTCTGTTGTAGCATTTGCTGTTATCTACTTTTTCTTTTAAACTCTGAACAGAAGCCATCAGATCAGTCCCTTAATAATCAATCTCTTTATAAACCTCACCTGTCGCACCGTTCTTGCATAGACTTAATCTCCTGAAGTGCCGGGATGGTTTCCCCAGTCTCAGTGCCTTCAGGAATGTTCTGGACAATCCTTACACGCTGTAGAAGCAGGGCCAGCAGCTGCTGCTGCTTCTCCACGATCTCCTCATGCTGGCGTAGAGAATCCAACAGCTGACAGAGTTCCTCTGTGGGAGCTGCGTCCTTTGTTTTGGAAATTTCTGGAAGGTCCTCCTGAAGATTCTCTAAAATTATTGCTTCTCGCTCAATCTAATTGAATGAATGACAACAAAGAGAAAGAACAAAGATTTTGAGATCTGAAATCTACCTGGCAAGCGTGGTTTTTGTATATCCTCTTTTTAAAGTGTTCCTAATGCCTATTCTGCTTCTAAGTCATTATTCGCTCAATACCGCTGGGAACATGAGTCCTCTACAATCAAGGATCCTGTAGCTCCCAGCTACTGCCCACGTAGCTGTGTGATTCCGATGAGGAAATGCTATTGAGAATGGGCTAGGGAAACACTATTGACTAGAGTGATTTATTTCCCTTTGAGGCTTCTGTTGGTTTGAACCATGTCCCCACGAGATCTACATGAGGTGGCTGGAATCGCCCCACCACAACAGGCTGGGCTACTGCTGGATGTGGAAAATTTCCTACAAGTCTCTTTGGTTTCACTTTGAATGTCTACATCATGCTGTAAAACCAAGCCTGGCAATTCGTTATGAACCTGACGCTTTCCAAAGGGAGAGCCGCTGGGATTACTGAACCAGCTGTGTTTATCAACCACTGGCATGTAAAAAACGTAGAAATACGTAACTTATTACAACATCTACCTAGAAACTAGGAATTCCACCAGCTTGGACTCAGAACAAAGACTTGGCAGACAGCCTCAAAGGCTCCTGAATAAGGTAGTTCTTTGCTCCCCACCCCAAGCCTTGTGTCCATCCCCTTTAGCTACAAGACTCATTTATATCATTCTGCCCTCCTAATTCTATGTTCAAACAGTGGCCCATCTTGCCACTACAAAATACCACACCAGATAACTGCACTTATGTTATCAGGCTGATGGACATGGTGAGCAAGGCCCTGGCTGTACCAGAGGGTGAGAAGTAAAACCTATGAAGGAAGATGCAAGAGCCCCAATATCAATTATTATGAGCTCCCAGAGTCCCCAAAGCCTGAGGCATACTTCTTCACCAATGTGTAGGTCAAGTTGGTCAATCTTTTAATGGCCAACAAAGAGAGATGTCACGGGATGGGGTTTCTTGCATTGTGGAAGTATTGTATGTTGCACTTAAGACTACTGTTCAAATCCATTATCAACAATGCTTCTAATGTTTCCTAGGGGTAGGGGTGGGGGAATGACCTAAAGCATCAGGAACAGAATGTGGTATCTGCTGTTCTGTCTTGGACTCCATGAGAAAGTGGGGTCCCTCGTGCAGGAGACCGTCCCCTCCCTAAGAAACTCATCTACGGAGTATGTGCTTCCCACCATCTCAAACCATGGCCCAACTGGAAATCCTGGTTCCTAGACAGACCGCTACACCTGGACTAGAGAATGGGATAGACCATTTCACTCCTTACTGCTTAAAAGCATTATGCTAATAAAGGAAATGCAACTCAGACAGGACACTAGTGGTAGAGCCAAGATTTCTAAATGAGTCTTGTCTGTAATCCAGAATGAGAGGGGAGGGAGGGTTGGTCACAAGATGCAATAGCCACCAATGAACAAATGGATGACCCCAAAGCTTCGCAGGCATTTTCCATTCCGGTCTCCTTCCTCCCACCTGGCATCACTTTCCAAAACCAACCCCCTGCTGGCGAGCCCACTCTCAGCTGCAATGTTGCTATAAGCCTGGGACTGAGATGGAAACCAGAGAGATCAGTCATATAGGCAGCCAGGCAACGAGAATGGGTCTGCTGGCAGCCAGGCAAGCAAACGCTCAAAGTGTGAATGGGCTACGGGCATCCAGCCATCCAATGGCATCTTGCTTGGGGATAAAAATGAATACCAAGGGCATGGGGAAATGTTCAGTGATGATGGAAATGTGCTACATTTTTATTTTGTTGGTAGCCATGTGACTATATGCATTAATCAAAACTTAGCAAACTTCATGCTGAATTGATAAAGAAAGTCCCCGTGCCAGGAAAACAGAATAATAGGTACTGGCTCTTGCCCTTGGAAAGGTCTCTGCACCCTCTGATGACATTCCTTGGACATAAAATCCTAATAAAACTCTTTGTAAAATTTAAGGTTCATCATAGAGGTGAAGAGGACAAAGAACCATAGTAACACACACACACACACACACAAACACACACATTCACGTGCACATACACACACATGCACACACATGCACATGCACACACATGCACACACACACGCATGCACACGCACATACAGACACATACATACACATACACACACGCACACACATGCACGTGCACATACACACACATGCACATACACACACACATGCACACACACACACACGCACATACACATACACACACATACACATGCATACATGCGCACATACACACATACACACACATGCACATACACATACACGCGCACATGCACGCGCACATACACACACGCATATACACACATACACACACACGCACACACACACATACACACACACACACACACACACACACACACACACACGCACAGGTACTAATACAGTAAAGGAGAATGAAAGTCTTGGGACCTGAAGAAACAGGAATGAATGAGGAACCAGCATTGGGACCCAACAGTATGAAACGAAGCCAGATTCCCATCTCCAGTTATTTCTAAAGAAATCACGTTGCTCCAGCACTTGATGCCCCATTGCATCAAGACCCCTAAAGCATAAACCGTTATTCTAAAAGTCAGTTGTTCTAGCTTCCTTTCTGCTGCTGTGACAAAAACTCTCTGACCAAAACCAACCTGGGAAAGGGAAGGGTTTGCTTTGTCTTACACATCTAGTCTAGGACTACAGTTCATCACTGAAGGAAGTCAGGGCAAGAAACTAAGCTGCCTCCTCATGCACTCTCTGGCTCACTCCGAAGCTCATGCTCCAGCTAGCTGACACAGCCAGGGGCCTCAGCAGGCTGGGCTAGGCCCTCCCTCATCAATTACCAGTGGAGACAATCCCTTACAGACATCACCACAGCCCGATCTGATCTGAAAATGACCAGGCTGTGTAAAGTGGGCAGCTGGAGCTAACTGGGACATCAATAACGATATCAAGTACATTCTGCCTTAAAAAAAAAAAAAAGGTGTTGAAAGAGAAAAAGTCAAATCAAAAGGTAAATTTGAGTTTTAATTTGAAAATGTATAAGAGGAACATTTAAGTTTAAAAAAAAAATCTACCTACTCAAGTTGTTTATTCCATAAAGATAGTGAATGGCTGTATTACAATAGTTTAAAACAGACGCTCTTTATTGGTCAGTTATTGTATAGTTAACATTGACTGTCTACTTGACCGGATCTAGAAGCATCAGAGACAAGCTTCTGGACATGCCTATGAGGGTTTATCTAGATTACATTAGTTAATGGAGGTGGGAAGTCCCACGCTAAGCATGTAGCACTATGCCCTGGGCTGGGGTCTTGGATCTAGATGAGTGCCAGCATTCATCACTGTCCTCTTCATGACTAATGTGATGGCATCACCTGCCTTAAGTTCGTGCCACCAGGAGCCATGACAGACTGTACTTGTGCACCCTGAGCCCAAATCAACCTTTCCTCCCTTAAATTGCTTTTGTCAAAGTATTGTGTCACAGTGACACAAAGGCGCAGCAGTACCAGTGGGATCTTGCATGGCTACGTCTTATGGAGATACAGGAATGGTACCATTTTTAAAGCTGCGGTAAGATCATACAACAGGCCTGGGATGCAGTTCAGTGGCAGGATGCTTTCCTAGCATGCACAGAACTCTTGGTTTGCTCTCTAGTAACATACACATCCATACCGACACACATAGCCTACACAATCATACACCAACCGACATACACAGATATCCCTTAACCTAGTCGCTTAGTGATTAAACACAACCTGTAAAAGCTTCAATCCTCTTTTGTCACCTGTAAACTTGGGCAAGTGGCTCAATATTATTGAGTTCCCATTGACTTCATGTATTACTGCTAAAACTCTTTCTCTGGAGTGGGGCGTGTAAACATGTACCCTGCCTCCACCAAGCTCCAAGGAAAACCCCTTCCTCCTGAGGTCCTGATAACAAATCAAAGTATGGTTCCTCAGGAGTTTGCCCCGGGGACTCAGTGAGTTTACTGGCCCTACTTACAGGGCTTGTGTGAAAGATTACTAACAGGAACCTGGCTGACCCCAAAGCAACCCATGCTGGAAAGTCTTCACCCTGCTTGGAGGACGGCTTCAGGATCACCACGTAGATGGAGCCCCTTCCCCTAGTCTTCCCAGTCTACACACTCTAGCTCCTCCCCTAGACCCTGAGGTCACAGGCAGTTAGGGCAGAAAACCACAGAGAGGAGTGCCTGGATACTCCTAGTGTGGGTTAAATGACCCTGTCTCCACTGGTTTCTTCCAGGCAGGAATGTCAACAGTCGCACCACCTCTTCCTTCCAGGAGGAAATCCCAACACTCCCCAGGCAAAACAGCCATGGCTTCTAGCAAAGAGCATAGATAGCTGCCCCCATGTCGATGGCTTGGCAGCCTGGCTGAGGCTTCCATTTACATAGATGCAAGAGCTAAGCCAGGTACACTGTGAGTGCTCACTTCAATAGCTGTATTACTGTTATTACATGTTTTTATTTGTACTGGCCTTTGGGGAAAAAAAAAAAACAGTTGTTGGGCTGGCAATAGAGCAGTTGGTAGGAATGCTTGCCCCACGCACAAAACCCTGGCTTTAAGTATGGTAACACATATCTGTAATCCGAATGCTTGGGAGGTAGAGGCAGAAAGATCAGAAGTGGCATAGTTAGTTTATGGTGAGCCTGGGCTTCAGGAAGCTTTATCTAAAAACATTATTTTGACTAGACTCTGGTCTAATGTTTGCTTGAGTAATTAGAAAGAATTAAACGAGTAAGATTAACATTAATATGATATGACTTTAAATGGCTACAAAATAGCAGTGTGGTAAAACAGTAAAAGCTTGGAATCAGCCAAGGTTTGGATCTGAACAAGCACTCTCCCCCAACAAGCACCTACTGAGTGCCCATTAGGTACAAGGTACAGCTGGGCCGCCAGGTAATAATTGTAAGAGAGACCCCTTAGTATGCATTCACTGACCCACAGGGGCTTGCCACACAGTCAGTCTGTAGTTGGGGCTCTTGGGCCACTACTTAGAAAAGAAGAATATTAATCAGAGCTTCAGTTTCCCTCAGTATCAAATGGTAAAGGGAGTAAACTTCCTAAGGCCAAGGCAAGGGCCCAGAGGCACGTGTCTGAACTGGTTTCTCGGCACAGGGTAGGGACTCCAGGATTGGTGTCATTGTGGACAGGTGGGGACTCTTGCTAGCAGCCCAAATAATTGACAGTTTCTTAGAGTTTGAACTTCCAAGAGACTGTTCACTGATTAAGCCCCATCAGCACTGCTGAAATGACACTGATTTTAAAAATATTAAGTTCTAAGCAGGTTAATGGGATAGTGTTGACTGTGGGTGATCTCCCCACCAATTAAATTCAGACTCATGACATTTCCATCCTCAGAAAATTCACCAGAAATTTTGAAATGAAAAAAAAAAAAAAGAGAATTTTCAACTCGTGTTCTGTTCTGTACCTCGTTTATCCATGGCACTATGGAAAGATTAGCAAATACTATGATCTCCTCTGATTTTTCATTTCCTTTCTTAATACATGTAACACGCCAGTCCTAAACCATGTCACCTGGGACTGAGAGATGTCAGAGAGGTCTTCTTCAAGAAAGCATAGAATTTCGTATTTTTAAGCCCACACTTGAAAACCATAACTAATTTCCATAATTCTATTATTCCTTAATAATTGGAGCTGATTTCCAATTAGTTAGTTATCATGCATATTACTCAGTTCTAACCTTTACTGTAATGAATGCAGAGGCAGTTATTTTTAAAGGATGAACTTATCTTCACAATGAGGATTTTAAAGCTTCGCCCGGCAAGTAGTAACTTCTTTAGTCAGAATTATCTGAGGGCTGACAAGCTGGCTTAGTGGCTAAAGGTGCTTGCTGTGCAAGCCCGGACACCTGGGTTTGATCCCTAGAACCATGTAAAGATGGAGGAACCGCACAGGCTCCAGGTATCTATAGGATACCTAAAAAAGCGCCACTGTTATGTGAGAAGCTGAAGAATTTCTCAGAGGCTTTTTGCAAGCCTGACCTGGACAGATGTTCACAGGTCGTGTCTACTTGGCATACAAATGAAAGACCAAGAGGTGCCGGCCTCTCACTGTGAGCTTTCAGTGTTTGCCCCTTGGAAGTAAAGGACTCACCTCCTCAATGATGAACTTCCACTCTCTCTTCAGCTCTCCACTCCACTGATGCCACTCTCTGGCGGCTTCCAGCAAACTCAGCCACTTCTCCCACAGAACAGAGGCCACTCCAAGCACACACGTGACATCATTTTCTGTGCACCTGCGTCTCAGGTGACTGAGGAGCTGACGGAGTTTCACTAAGTCTTCTTTGGTCGACAGGAGATTTGATGTTAGCGCCTTATAAGAGAAAGTAATAGGAACGGCCAAGGTCTATAATCTTTTTCTGAAATGTTGCTCTGAAGACTGGCACAGTTAAGATTTTTCTTTTTAAGTGTTATGTCTCAGGAGGTAGTCCTGGCTGGTCTTGAGATCCTCCTGCCTCTGCTTCCTGAGCACTTATGTTAAAGGGTGTGTGGCACCATGCCGGCCAGTTAATGATTTTAATATTCTTCAACTATGACTGGATCCACCTCCTTTGAAAATCACTTAGGGCCAGGGAGAGAATGATTTACGTATTACATTCTGCAGGAATGTGGGGTGAGTGTGGAGAGGGGTGGGGAACTTATAACCCAAAAGCAAACTTTTCTGAGTTAGAAAAGATTCTCAAAGGTAAATATTTTGCAAGGTCATTTACACAGTGTTTACTATATCAGCCAGCAATGCAATATTTAGGAGTTCTTTATTGGTTTGCTTATTTTCTTTTCTGTAGATGAATGGCCTAGTCTAAATCACAATGACAAGCCAGAAGCGATGACTCCCACTTGTAGACCCAGCATTCAGAAAGCAAAGGCAGAGTAATCGCAAGTTTATGATCAGCACCATGGCACAATTCTGGTCAAAAATAAATATAAATAAATAAATAAATAAGTATCTAAGAAACCCAAATCGGGGCTGAAGAAATGGCTTAGTGGTTAAGAGTGCTGACTGCTCTTCTAGAGGTCCTGAGTTCAATTCCCAGCAACCACACGGTGGCTCACAACCATCTGTAATGGGATCTGATGCCCTCTTCTGGTGTATCTGAGGACAGCTACAGTGTACTCACATAAAATAATACATAAATCTTAAAAAGAAAAGAACAGGAATCACAAAGCATAGCAGCATAGCACCACGAATTCTAACAGATGAAAATAAGCAAAAATCAAAGTTGTTCTACAAGCTGGGGATGTTTTCAAGTTGTAGAGTGCTTCTCTACTATGTGCACAAAAATAAACCAAAAAAAACCCTAAAGTAAAACCAGGCATGTAGGTTCATGCCTGTGACCCCATGAGAGTGAAGAGTGGAGTCAGGAGACACCTGGGGTACAGGAGACTCTGTCCCAAATAAATAAATAACTTAGCAATGGTACGGGAAATGATCTCAACTGGACAATGCAGTGACTGTTCTGTCATGGATCCAGTAGCATAACTAAAACATCAGGAAAGGGAACGTTTAGAAAGGCGGTCCACAGGGCAGGGTGCTGGGCAGGGGGATGCTGAGGGGACTGCACTGTGGATCTGACTAATTGAAAGCATCAGATCATCTTCCCACATCAGCCTCTGGTCGGGACACTCTGACGGGTGTTTGAAGACTCCCATGGGTTATAGCTAAGCTGTGCCCCATGCTGATGCCACATGTTTGTCCTCCTGGGTCCTGACACGGACTATCCACAAACTGGCAGTTACCTTGCTCTGCTCCAGGCGCGCTAAGGCTTCTTTGTAAGACCTGGGCAACGGGGATATGGACTGTCTGAGATCTGTCTCCATTCTCCTGAGCCGAGAGCAAATTTCTTCTTTCATTTTTCTATAGCATTTGTAATTCTCCAGGCACCTGAGGAGGCAGTTAGAAAAAAATATTAAATGTCATTTCTTATTAATGCATCCTTACACATACACATGGAAAGGGGTTTTATTTTGTTTTTTTGTTGTTTTGTTTTGCCATTCAAGGAGTTTAAACATTTTTATTGACTACTCATCCCCAAAGGCAGCTATGGATGGCTTTAAACAGACAGATACAGTTATCCATAAAACACTAAGTTAGACAGGTAAGCAGACAGACAGATGGGGGGGGGAGGGAGAAAGGAATAGGGAGAGGGAGAGAGAGAGAGGGAGAAAGAGAAGGAGAGAAAGAGGGAAGAAGAAAGGGAGAGGGAGAAAGAGAGGGAGAGAGGGAGAGAAAGAGGGAAAAAGAGAGAGGGAGAGAGAGAAAGAGAGAGGGGGAGAGAAAGAGGGAGAGGGAGAGAGAAATTAAGAGATTGAGATTTTTTTTTTATGCACTACCAATGATCTGTAAGTAGGTTGAATTCTGGGAGCAAGCCATGTAATCTTAAAAATATACAAATATCCTCATTTGGATTCATATGTTCAGCTGCATGTTTTAGAGAGTTAATCTCAAATATAAAAAATTTACCAAAAATTGGGATAAAATCATTTCGTAGTAAAAGCCTTTTATATGTAACTGCATTAATTAAAACAGCAAAAAGATTATCTAACAAAAAACATGGTTAAGTACACTGCAACAAGTCATCACAGAACTGTATAGATGGATTGTGATTATTATTATAAAATATTTGTTATGACGAGGAAAAGGATGAATGTTATATAGTAAAAAAAAAAGTGAAGTGGGATAGTTTATATTTAATTGTGATGGTTTTGTTTTTTGGGGGTTTT
>NW_022196912.1:90968070-90969693 GCF_008632895.1 Mastomys coucha | reverse complement strand
CCTGTAACTCACTCTGGCCAGGCTGGCCTCGAACTCAGAAATCCGCCTGCCTCTGCCTTCCAAGGGCTGGGATTAAAAGTGTGCACCACCACCGCCTGCCAATTGTGATGTATTTTTAAAAGCACTATAAAATTATATACACTAAGTAGGTGCTGCCTAAATCCCCCAGTGAGAATAATTTAAAATTCTGTTTTCAGGAGTTGGAGTGTAGCTTAGTGGTAGAGCACATGCCCAACACATGTATGACCTTGGGTTTACTCCCTAGTAAAAAAATAAAAAAACTAGCCGGGCAGTGGTGGCACACGCCTTTAATCCCAGCATTTGGGAAGCAAAGGCAGGCAGATTTCTGAGTTGGAGGCCAGCCTGGTCCACAGAGTGAGTTCCAGGACAGCCGAGGCTACACAGAGAAACCCTGTCTCAAAAAAACAAAACAAAAAAAACAAAAACAAAAACAAACCTAATAGATAACTTAAAATAAAAACTCTCATACTTGAAATCCTAGCAGTCACACTCAGGAAACTGAGGCAGAGGGACTACCTTAAGTTTGAGACTACTCTGGTCTACATAGTGAGTTTGAGGCAAGATGGTAGTTTCAAAACAACAGTAAAAACAAAATAAACAAAAAACACACTACAGTTTGTGTGTGCATGCGTGTGTGTATGTGAACCACCTCACCTCCAGGCTCTTACTCTGCGTTGCATACAAGGTATGTACACATACAGAGGAGCCTGCTTCCACACATGCATGAAGGTCAAGGAGGCCATCCAGTGACCTGCTCTACTGTTCTCTATCTTATCTCTGAGACAGGGTCCTTCATTGAACCTGGAGCTAGGCTGGCTGCCAACAAGGCCCAGCATCCTCTTGGCTCTGCCTCTGTAGAGCTGGGATTACAGATGCATGAAGAAGCCAGGCCCAAGTTTTTGCATGGGTTCTGGGGATTTGAACTTGGGTCCTCATGTTTACAAACTAAGCAGTCTTACACACTGAGCCATCTTCCAGCCCACCCTTACTGTTTAATAACAAGTGTTAGCAAGGAGGGGGGACAACTAGAATATGTACCTGGTTTAGTGGAAATTAGTGGGCATAAACTGCTAGGAGTTGCCACCGCTTGACCTGGGCTATCACACTCTTACATATCCAAGGGAGGCTCCTGTGCTTCACCATGTTCCTAGAAGCTCGGTTGTTTAATGTAAGAACTGGAAACTCAAATGTCCATCAATAACGGAGTGTGCTACAGACCAGAGTGTGACTAAACCTTATGGTCAAAGCGGTGAGTTTGAAAAATATGGAGTCACAGAATAAGAGAATGAAGATAGTAAGAACAGGACATAAGTACGGAAAAATACAATAATACAAAATTATTTCCTAGTAGAGGGGAAAGGAGGAGCCCATGAGAGAACTCAAGTTAATGAGGTTGACCCTGGACACTTGGGTATATAGATGTTCGTTTTGTCTTCACCCCTTATACTACCTACACATTTTATACGTAGTATTTTTATATGTATCAAATACTAAGTAAGAAGAAAATAAAATATAATGAAACATTTAGCATGGCTTTCTTTGGTGACTTTCCCACATTCATATTTCCTCTGATGTACACATTAATTATAAAGACAAATAAAA
>NW_022196912.1:90957361-90968060 GCF_008632895.1 Mastomys coucha | reverse complement strand
CTTGAGAGTACAGGCAACCTACCTGTCGTCCTCGGCCTCCTGGGCTTCCAGCCCAGCCTTCAAGGCGGAATTCTTAGCTGCTAGTGCTTGTAAAGTGCAATGAAGTTGCTCTTTGGCCTCGGGGCTGGAGATAGCCCCCAATGTCTCGGTGAGGCTCTGTAAATCAGCTACTACTGATTGCAATTCCTCTTGTTTAAAGCGCGCCAGCTCCAGTGACTCTTTGGGATTGTGAAGGTCTACTCTGTGTGATAGAAGCATGGCTTCCAGGGATGTGACAATCCTTGCCGCCCCGGCGACTGTGTCGTCATAGCAGGTAGCACTTTCATAGGCACTGGTCAGGACATCCTGGTGAATGGGAGATCAAACACAGTCATGCCATTTCCAAACTTGGGGGATTTCTGCTATTCTCAAATATGGTGCATTCGCTCATTCCCTGAGTCTCAGGAGAGCTGACTGCCTGTTCTTATAGGTTTTATGGCATTACATTAATATTTAAAAATGAGTAGCTAAAAGGAAAAATAGTCATATTTTTGAAGAAACCTAATTTAAATTTAAAATAACATCTCACAAATCTTGTCAGTAGGTATATAATTCCTATTTTGCGATTCTTGCACAGGCTATGAATTAAATGAAACATTGCATATGATGTCTACAACCTTAATATCTATGGACAAATGAGCCAGATCTCTTGTGTTTCAAATGACTAACATATCTGCCATCAACTTGAGTTCAGACACGTCATTGGATGTCCCTATACCTCAGCCTTGTCATGAAGATAACAAATGAATTTAAAGATCTCTTCCTGTCCAGCCCTAATTAAATTATTCCTGGGTGGGGTGAGTTATCCAGAGAGTTTCTAGAAACCATTAAAAATAAACAAAGCACTAGAATTATTCAGCATCTCTTACAAAGCCATTTATTATTATTATTATTATTATTATTATTATTATTATTATTATTATTATTTTATTTTTGGTTTTTCGAGACAGGGTTTCTCTGTGTAGCCCTGGCTGTCCTGGAACTCACTCTGTAGACCAGGCTGGGCTTGAACTCAGAAGTCCACCTGCCTCTGTCTCCCAAGTGCTGGGATTAAAGGTGTGTGCCACCACTACCCATCCAAAGCCATTTAAATAGCACATAAGAATTTACCATCTCTTACATTTCTATGGCATTTACACCCATTATCTTATACTAACTCTGAGTAAAAGAAATGAGTTTCCCCTTCTATAGATTAAAGATAAGCTGGACAAGGGTGTGCAGGGAACCAGCTAGCCACTGCTGGGACACTGGGATCCTGCCTAAGATACCTGCCAACTATCAGAAGGAGACGGGGAGCATGTTAGACTTGTTCTCCAACAGAGAAGTCAGCAAGCTATCCCAAATACTCAACCCTGCTGTCATAGCAAGCAGGCAGCCACAGTCATTACATAAATAATAGGTATAGCTGTGCCCCAATAAAACTCTATTTATAAATCAAGTGCTATGGACAGGATTTGGCCAATGGGCCTTACATGTAAGGATGCCTGCTGTAGACTTAGACAAATGTCAATTTGAATCCTGATTTTGTTGCTGCTCTAAGAGCATCAATCCCAAGAGGACCTTCATGTTTCTGAGACTCAACTTTCCTATTTTAATTTAACTTTTTTTTTCTAGTGTCGGGAACTGAACCTAGGAGCTTTGCCCATTAGTTATATTTGCTGTCCTTCCCTCTGTACCAAACTTCTACTCAATATCATTTTACTATCACTAAAGGGAGAGAAAAAAAATCTCATTCTGATTTCAATGGGTCTTGTGAAGGAAACAGAGATGTCAGCTTCATCTCTTCTCAGATTTATAAGGCACTGCAGTTTGATGCTCAGCGCGTCAACGGGGTAAAGTGGCTCCCTGCCTTTTAGAAGGCAGATGTCTTCCTGCAGAGAACGCTCCTGTGGGACCTGTACCGTCCTTAGAAATACTGACATAACCTGGAGCAAAATAACCACCAGTAAAGATTGATGCCTTCCTTAAACACCTACAATTTCAAAGACAACTTACTGTGTGTAGATCAATGCTTTCACTAAGCTCCTTGTGAAGACCTTCAATGTCCTGTAATTTTGCCTCCATGCCACTGGTTCCAGGAGCGTTTTCTTCTCCTTGCTCCCCAGTAACCCTCACGGCTCTAAGACCACACATCTCTGCCTCAACTTGCTCGCCAAATGCTTCCCAAATCTCCTTCTCATGTTGAATATGTTGAACCCCCAACTTTACACATAAAGGCTGCTGTAACCGAGACTTTATTTGCTTTAAAACACGCAGGGCATTTTCTAGCTTCTCCTGGAACTCCTTTTCACGCATTTCTTTTGGTTGTAGTTCTAGCAGCATGCTCTGGAGATCCTCTTGAAGCCTAGAATTCTCTTGTGCATTTAGCTCTAGCTGCCGCATCTCGCTCTCTTTGAACGAGTCATCAAAAGCCTCGTTTTTGCTTAATTTCCTGATTATCTCACCATGCCAGCGTTTGGATTTTTCAATTTTCCGAATCAAAGTGTGTGCATTGAGCAGGGTGCTTTCTGGTGACATACTGGAGGCTCTCAGCAGTGATTCAGCCTCTTTCTTAATTTGCAAATCCACAGCCCTTATCTTACTTAGGGATGCTTGGTATCTGTCCCTTGCTATTAAAAATGTGTCCAGCTGCTTGATTTTTTCTTCCACTTCCCTCTCCCTTTCAAGCACTTGGGTCTGTAACCGTTCAAGCAGTGAACCGTCCCAGCTTAGCCCTATAGAGTCAAACACTTCTTCAGATGTCAACACTTGTGAGATACTGCCTCGAATAGCAGCCAGCTTGTCTCTAAGATTACTGAGCTGCTCTTTAGCATCCTGCTTCAGCTCTTGATGGAGCGGGAGAAGTCCACCGTTCTGGATGCTCTCAACCTCTTTCTCAAGCACTGCTGCTTTTTCATGGAATTCTCTGTAAGACTTGATCTTGTGCTTGAGTTCATCACGGTTATTCTGAAGGGATCTCTGCATTCTGTTGGTCCTTGTTTTGAGATATTTTAACTGATCATCCAGAAACAATTTCTCAAACATGTTTGCATCCTTGTAGGCATTTGTAAGTTCCTGAAGATGTGCTGAGATTGCGCTCTCCATGTCTTGCAGCTGCTCTTGGGATGCCTTCAAGACAGCATGGCGACGCTCCAGCTCGGCTTCTGTGGAGGCTCTCTCCCTCGTGGGAGACATCAGTGTTTCACTTTCTTCAAGCGTGAGCTGAGCCTTTCTTATAATTGCAAACAATTGGCTTCTTTCTTCCAACTGCAGTTCTAGTTGCTGGGACCTCTCAGTTGATCTCAAAAGCAGTGCTTGGTGTTGGTTCTGTAAATCCTCCAGGGGAGTATTTAAACCATCACTCTCACATTCTGCAAGGCTAGGGATGATGCCTCTGACCTCTTCCACCAGCAACTCCACAGCCTGCTGCTTAGCCAGAATGTCATCGTGAATCAGCTTGCACCTTCTGATCTGAGAAAGGATGTTGTCAGGGAGAAGGGCGATGGGAATCATGAGCTCCGCCAGCGTGTTCTTGACCCAGGACAGAATCTCCTTTATCCTGTTCTGTAAGTCACACTTTTTAACCCGATTTTCTACCTCTCGGTTTAGAGGCTCCAATGCATCCAGTTGCTTACTCAAATTATTTATTGCATCTTCCAGAGTTTTCTTATCCTTTTCTCCCCAAAGCCTCTTTATGCGAAGCTCAGCTTGCCGCTTTAAATCCGAAAACTCATACTTGATTGCCTGGAGCTCAGCAGCTGGAGTGACCATGTCCCTCATCCCCATCTGTTGTTCTGGACGGTTCAGACTTGGCATCAGGCGCTGTTGCTGCTCATGCAGAGAAACCTTGAGGTCCTGGGCCTTCTTCAGGAGGCAGGTGAGTTCGCTGTGTTCTGTGGCTTGCTGGAAACACTTCCTGTGAGCCAACCGCTCCACAAGTTCCCACCCATGTTCAAGTTGCTTCATTTGGCTCTCCACCAGCTTCTGATCTGCGGCCGACAGGAGGCTGGATAAATGTGCCCACTCTATGTGAAGCTTGCTTAGTGAGTCTTTCTGTTTTTCCACTGATTCCAGGAACTTCTTGATTTTCCCCAGATAGGCTGCACTGTCTAGCGAGCCTCTAGAAAAAGAATAAAAATGAAGAAATAAAGGGAAAGGAGTGAGGCGAAGAGCAGAAGGTATGTAAATGACTTGTAAATGGAAAGTCCCCAAGCCTAGTCCAGGCCGGAGAAGCTACCACAGTATCCAAACCCCTTGTTACCACTCTTTCCTCCCATCAAGAATATCTTAGGAATATAAAATAGTTTTAAGGGGTAGTGCTGAAAATAAAGCCCATTTAGAAATATGCATAAAACAAACCTTTAGGATAAGAAATATTTATACATTAAGATCTCTATATCTACCATTTGTTATTTCCAAAACCAAAGGAAAAATATATTTATTATTTTTAGTGTATGATGGAGGTGGGGAGACTCAGGCCATAGCATGGATGGAGAGGTTAGGGGACAACTTTGTGGAGTCATTTTTCCCCTTCTATGTTTATAGTGTGGTGGCTTGAATAGGAATCGCCTCATAGACTCATGAGTTTGAATGCTTGGTCACTAGGGAGTGGCACTATTAGGAGGTGTGGCCTTGCTGGAGTAGGTGGGGCCTTGGGGAAGCCTGTCACTGGGGGGGAGGCTTTGAGGCCTCACCTGGCCTCAAGCCAGGCTTAGCGGGTCATTGTCTCTTTCTGCTGCCTGCTAATCTGAATGTTGAATTCTCATCTCCTCTCTAGCACTACGTCTATCGTCTATCGGTGTGCAATCAGGCTTCTGACCATGATGATAATGAAATAAACCTCTGAAACTGTAAGCCAGCCCCAGTGACATGGTTTTCTTCATAAAAGTTGCCATGGTCATGGCGTCTCTTAATAGCAATAGCAACACTAAGACACATAGGTTCAGAGAACTAAACTCAGGTCGTCAGGCGTGGCAGCAAGTGCCTGTATCTGCTGAGCCACCTTGCCAACTCCCAAAATGAATACATTTAAATGAAATAATTAAGATATGCAATACTCAATATGCAGTAATTTAAACCACACACACACACACACACACACACACACACACACACACACACATATTTTATTTATTTATTTTTTCAAGACAGGGTTTCTCCGTGTAGCTCTGGCTGTCCTGGTACTCACTCTGTAGACCAGGCTGGCCTCAAACTTAGAAATCCTCCTGCCTCTGCCTCCCAAGTGCTTCGATTAAAGGTGTGTACCACTACTGCCCAGCTAAACCAATTATATTGATACTAGGCGACATATATATAAGATAGTCACACTATTGTTTATGTGTAAAACGCAGTCCTCAGTAACACACACACACAGCATGAACCCAACAGTTTTCTTAAATAGCTCCTGCTGTGCTTTGAATGCCTACGCTCACCCCCAAACAAATTCTTATTTTATTGTTGCTGTTTTCTGGGTTTGTTCGATTTTTAAGAACATGTACTTATTTATTCATAGGGTAGGGGACATTCATGTGGGCAACAGTTCTCTCCTTCCATGGAGTACCAACCTCAGGTTGCCAAGCTTGGTGGCAAGAGCCTTTACCTACCAAGTCGTCTGACAGACCTCTTGATTGCTTTTCTGAAACAGGATCTTGGGTTCAAATGCTTTAGGTTGAAAGGGAAGCGACCATATAATGGTACTGGGAGGTGGGCCCTTTGTGAACATGAATAGCTAAGAGGCACCCCAACCCCCATCCCTGTCCCCAGAGCTCATCTTACCCTGGGAAGACATGGCTGGCTGACATCCTGAAGTAGAGGGAAGATCCATTCGACACAAAGTTTGCCAGCATCTTAGAGCTTGGACTTTTCACCCTCACAACAGTAATGCGTCGCCGTGCCTAAGCTACCCAGTCTGTGACTTTTTGTTAGCACCTCTTGAACATACTAGACTAGTGGTCCAACATGGAATTGGTCTCTATGAATGATTTTACAATCCTGAAGTCTTTCTGCAGCATAAACTGGAACACTGGGCTGCAAGAGAGCCAAGAACCCAAGTCTCCAGGCACTTACACTTTGAGGTTTTCCACTTCTGTCGAGAAGGTGTTCAGTGAGGCTTCGGCCACAAGCAGCTGGTCTTGAAAACCGTTAAGGAGGTCATACTGCCTTTCTTTAATTTCCTTCAAGGTGAGAAGCTCCTGCTGCAGCCTGCCCAAGTGGCACACTGAAGATCCGTCAGTGGGCAGACCTGAGGCTTGCTCTTCTGCTTGGTTGAGAGGCTGCGACTGTTTCAGAAGTTCAGTGGCTGCTTTTCTTGCTTCCAAGTGGGTATATAATTCCTAAAGGAAGTCACACAGATTAGCATGTAGGATCTCACCCTTCTCCTGGATTGGATACATGTTTACTGTTCTGTAGAGTTATCTGGAACAGCAGAAACCATCTAGACCAGCTGCTCTCAACCTTTCTAATGCTGCGACCTGTTAATACAGTTCCTCATGCTGTGGTGATCCCCAACCATAAAATTATTTTCATTGCTACTTTGTAACGGTCATTTTGCTACTGTTATGACTGCAATGGACATATCTGTGTTTCCAGCCAGGTGGTGGTGGTGCATGCCTTTAATTCCAGTATTAGGGAGGCAGAGGCAGGTGGATTTCTGTTAGAGGCCAGCCTGATCTATAGAGTGAGTTCCAGGACAGCCAGGGTTACACAGGGTTACTGTCTCAAAACACACACACGCATATGCGCGCACACACACAAACACCTGCTGTTTTCTGATGGTCTTAGGTGACCCTTGTAAAAGGGGTATTTGACCCCCAAAGGGATTGAGACCCACAAGTTGGAACTGCTAGTCTAGGGTTTCACTTGTAGAAACATGGCCTGTATGAGGTTTTCAGGTTTAATAACTAAAAATACATTATTACTGCTTATAAACAAAGCTGTCAATCTAAAGGAGGAGGCCGCAGTATACTGATGATTAGGGAAGACAGTCTATCCATAGCCAGACGACACAGGGCTGTGAAAATGTACGATGAGTCAGATTCCCCAAACTCTCTCCAAGTTTTCAGGAACTTTGTGGTACAGAAAGAAGTCGAATGTTCATTAAACTCTCCCCCTTTTCAAATGGCTGGAGTTATACAACTTACTGATTAGTACATAATTATATAGTTACCAAATTGATCATCAGGCAAAGGTTAAATAAGACTTTTCACTCCATACAAGCAAGTTTTTGGTAATTAAAATATATTGTATTGCACTGGGTAAATGATGCAATCATGCTGTTAGTGGTTTTCATGTTCCCATACCTCCATCCTTTTTAATTGTTCATTTCTTAACATAATGTCCAATTCTAAAGGTTGATTCTGCAGCTCATTGACTTCCCGCTCATCTTGGGCGTTTTGCATGCTTTCTTGAACATTGAGAGAAAGTTGTTTTGACAAAATCATTTCCACAGCTGAGTTCTGAAAACATAAAAAGATTAATTGCTGAATAGCCTACCATCCAAATGAACCACTTTCATTTTCCTTGATTACAACCATTCCAGTTCCTCCTACTGACTCAGGATAAAGGCTTCAAAGAAGTGTATTTGGGCACTACCATAGATGGGTTTTACTCCCATAGAATAATTAATACCTGAACTGGTACTCTTCCCCCCAATATGAGACATTTTTGTCATGATAGCATATATTCTAGAATTACATTGTTCCATTAGATACTGAGGTAAGGTATAACCTTAAAGAAGTGAAACAAGGGCTGGAGAGATGGCTCAGCGGTTAAGAGCACTGACTACTCTTCCAGAGGTCCTGAGTTCAAGACCCAGCAACTACATGGTGGCTCACAACTATCTGTAATGGGATCTGATGCCACCTTCTGGTGTGTCTGAAGACAGCGATACAGTATACCCACATGCACGAAATAAATAATTTTTTTAAAAAAGGACATGAATGTTAAAAGATTAAAAAAAAAAAGATGTGAAACAGATATGGAAGAGCCAACAGTTCCCAAATTTATACTTAGGAGTCACAAACCGAAGAGGCCCGGGCAAACAGTAGGCACTCATTTCTACCTATCAGTAGTTCAAAACAAGTAGATGAGTGAGAAGACACCAAGATGTCATGATGCTGTGACTGAATTAGGCTTCCACCCGGTTGGTAAAGAGGATTACAGCCTGGCGTCGGGGGAGATGACTCAGTGGATATATGTGCTAGCCAAGCAATTCTGCATAGCCAATTCAGCCCTCAGAAACTACGCAAAAAAGAAGAAAAGCCTACGTGGTGACACATATCTGCAATCCCAGTTATCCTACCTCAGGATGAGAGGCGGAAAGCTTACCTGGGTATGCGTGTGCCAGCGCGTGTGCACATGCCCCCGTAACACACTAGCATAACAAACAAATGAAGACCTGTGTAAGGTGGGAGACATTATAAAGGAGTCATTGATCTTTCCCCAGTGTTTAAGGAACTTGGATTATCAATGGGGCGTTTGTGTTGACTTCATTTTCAATAGAGAATTCTGTTTTATTTTGAAATTAGATTTATTTAGTGTGTTTGTATATATACGTATGTGTGCATACACATGCACATGTCTGGATATCAGAGGGCAATTTGCATCTCTCTCTCTAGTCCCAAGGATTGAACTTGGGTCCTCGGGCTTAGCAGCAGGTACCTTTATCCACTAGTTCATGGCTATAAGTATGTATTGAACACTATGGTGTACCAGACACCATACCAACAATTTTGAGAGGAGATAGAGACAGTGCTGAGGATCAAGCATTTGCCTGGCATGTTCAAGTCAGAATCACATGAACTTTATAAAACACATAAGCAAACCAAAAGCAACACTGCCCCCCCCCCACTCCCAAGTACTGTGATACACTAACAACAGGGGATGCTACACAGGGATATAAGGGATGTTCAAACCTGTCTTTGTAGCTGTCCTGTAAATCTGAAAGCAGTTTTACTATTAAAAGTTTACATAAAATAAGCACCTACCCAGAGTTTGGCCGGCTCTCACTAGTAAGAGAGCAGGGTACCCATGTTTGAAATAACACAGCATAAGTCACTGCTTTGAAATATGATAAATAATTTTGATTTTACAAGTTCACTCCAGTTCTGAGAACTTAACTCACTTAGGCTCTGGTGAAAACCTGTGTAGAAGACAGACTCACAGGGAGAGTTGCATCCTGGGAGGCAATGGGTTGAGAAGGAAAGGGCATTGGGGGGCACAATTCCAGATGGGCATTCTTGCAGGGGGCACACTTGCACAGGGGCACACTGTGCAGGTGGTATCTGTCTCCTCTTACCTCCTTGGAAACCCTCACAAATGTCCACTCCCTGGACACAAGAGAAACTGTACCAAAGGCCTAGAGGCCAGACCCTGGGAGAGAGCTAGCTATTACTGTCATCAACCAAGAAGTCAAAACTTCCTCTTACCTTATGAGCTGGTGTCTGAGGACCACTGTTACCCAGGATGTCACAGGCAATATTTGTAAGGTCAGACCTCAAGGGTCAGACAATGTATGCCAAACACCTCAAACCACCCCCCAAATCCACTTGTTCATTAGCTCCCAAAGCCATTTTCTCCCACAAAAGAAAGGCCAACAGAATCCCTCAAACGAACATTTCAAACGTAACAGGCAACATTCCTTTGGCTCATGCCAGGGAGGTTGGAACCCAGGTTGGGTCCTGATTGGCTCCTGGAAAGTTCTATCACTTCCTCATGGCCTCCCCACCCCCCTCTGCTGTGTTTTATTTTGACTGAACATGCTACTATAGAATGTTTTATGTTAAATCATAAAACATGTAAGACATATATATTAAAGAGTAAAAAGCCCCATATGACTGAAAACAAAGATTAAAGTGATATAATTTTCTATATTAAAGAAACTTAAAGCCCATTCTCCATAAATCTAACCATATCTCCCAAACCTATAGTCCATATATACGTTGTTGTATTTACTATGGTATACTTTATATATTGTTATTTTAAGTTCTTAGAGAAATCAAGGCCATGTATGCATTGTTTTATAGTTTACTCCATTTAGTATATTTTGAAAATCTAACAGGTATACATCAACTATGGTTCTGTGGATGTGTTTTGCTCAATGGAGGAACACAGCTTACCTTTAGACTACTAAGCTAGTTTTATTTCTGTTACTGGGACAAAACACCCAGATCAAAAGCAACGCAAAGAATTAAAGGTTTGAGAGGAAGCTCCACTCCCAGGTGCTCTGATACACCCAGGATCAGAGGTAAGCAGGAACCAACATCTGTCCCAACACTGGGAGTAACTGGGTCCAGTGGGACCAGGCACTCAGGAACTCCACCAGCCTAGTGACTCTGGTTCCTTCTGGTCTGCCTGGGCTGGGGTCCAGAGCAGACTTTGGGCGCAAGCTCCACAGCCAGTCTCACAACACCCAGAGGAAGCTCCTCTCCCAGGCGCTCTGACACACCCAGGGTCAGAGACCTTGAGCTCAAGCTCTGCAGCTGTCTCACAACACCCAGAGGAAGCTCCACTCCCAGGAGCTCTGATACACCCAGGATCAGAGGTAAGGAGGAACCACATCTGTCCCAACACTGGGAGTAACTGGGTCCAGCAGGACCAGGCACACAGGAACTCCACCAGCCCTGTGACTCCCGTTCCTTCCTGTCTGTCTGGGTTAGTGTTCTGAGCAGACCTTGGGCACAAG
>NW_022196912.1:90921726-90955134 GCF_008632895.1 Mastomys coucha | reverse complement strand
TGTGATTCAATTATATTTAATTGAAATATGTTTTTAAATGTTAAGAAATTCAGATAAATTGAAATCATATAACTTTCCTCATCATAATGCAATAAAAGTTTTAAAAAAAAAAGAATTAAAGGTTTGTTGTAGTGTACAATTCCACGTTAGAGTCCACCATGGTGAGAAATTCACAGTGGTGGGAGCCAGAAGCAGCAAGCCACATAGCACCACAGGTCAAGAGCAGAAATGAACCAATGCACACATGCCTGGTGTGCGCACTTCTATCCTTTATACGGCCAGTCAAATGACATTGCCCACGTTCAGAATGGGACTTACCACCTCAATTAATCCAATTAAGACCAACAGAGTCAACTAACCTGGACCCTTGGGGACTCTCAGAGACTGAACCACAACCAAAGAACATACCCGGGCTGGACCTAGGCCACTGCATATATATAGCAGGTGTGCAGCTCGGTCTCCATGTGGGTCCTCCAACTACTGGACCTGGGGGCTGTCGCTAAAGTGGTTGCCTGCCTGTGGATTCCATTCCTCTAAATGGGCTGCCTTGTCTGGCCTCAGTGGGAGAGGATACCCATAGGCCTGCAGAGACTTCATGTGCCAGGATGGGGGAATATCCAAGGTGGAACCTCGACCCTCTCAGAGAAGGGGAGGGAGTATGGGGAGAGGAGCTGTGTGAGGGAGGAGCAGGAGAAGCAGGAGCAAAGATGATAGACAAATAGATAGATAGATAAATAAATAAATAAATAAATAAATAAATAAATAAATAAATAAATGGAAAAGAAAAATTCCTCACAACATGCCCAGAAGCCAACCTTATATAGATAATTCCTCACTAAGACTCTCTTCCCAGGTAATTCCAGATTATATCAAGTTGATGCTTAAGCTAACTGTCACTACGGTGACCAGTGTCACTGCTCCCCAGCCTTCCCATTATGGATGCCGCTCCAACACAGCCACTTCTACAGTTCCAGTGTATGTACATAAGTGTCTATTCCCTTTTCTCTCTGGCATGTGTGCATAATTTTATTCACTTCTATTCCTGGTCCCCTGGTTTTGAAACAGGTCATGAGTTTCTTTGGACTATTTGCCTAGGATAAAATTACTACTCATAAATCACAATCCATTTGATTACTAGTAGACAGTTATCACCTGGCTCTCCAGACTCAATTATCATTATAAGCGGTGTGACCAATCAAGAAGGTCAAGTTAACAGTAACGTCACTACCCTTTTTCCCAGTCAGAGGCAACAGTCCCATGACTGTGACACATGGTGACAGCCAGAACCCTAAGTTTACCACTGAAAACCTGCCATTAGGAAGATAGGTGTCAGACCACCTCTGGAAGATATTTTTGCTCTTCTCCAAAGCCTTCCAATATGAAGCAATGAGAAATAACTTTAAGGGTTGTACTGGCTGGTTTTGTGTGCCAACTTGACACAGGCTGGAGTTATCACAGAGAGGGGAGCTTCAGTTGGGGATCTATGAGATCCAGCTGTGGGGCATTTTCTCAATTAGTGATCAAGGGGGTAGGGCCCCCTTGTAGGTGGTGCCATCCCTGGGCTGGAAGTCTTGGTTTCTATAAGAGAGCAAGCTGAGCAAGCCAGGAGAAGCAAGCCAGCAAGGAACATCCCTCCATGGCCTCTGCATCAGCTCCTGCTTCCTGATCTACTTGAGTTCCAGTCCTGACTTCCTTTGGTGATCAACAACAATGTGGAAGTAAGCTGAATAAACCCTTTCCTCCCCAACTTGCTTCTTGGTCATGATGTTTGTGCAGGAATAGGAACCCTGACTAAGACAAGGGTAAACATCACTATCACAGGAAGACAGCTTGGGTACAAAGTGCTTGCTGGCACAGTGTGAGGTGTGGCCCTGCATGCACCTGTAACCCCAGTACTGAGGGAGTGCAGAAAAAGTAAAGGGACACTAGGCTTGCTGGTTGCCAGGAGGGTAGGAAAATGGTAAGCTCCAGGTTCAGTGAGAGACCCTGTCTCAAAGGAATAAACTGGAGCCATACAGGACACTTGGCAGTTTCCTCGGAACCCTGTACACATGTATATAGCAAACATACATGTACCAAACGCATACACATACAAAAGACAAACTCAAAAGGCAGAGAAACTGTCTCCGAGCTGTGTTTTTCCTCTCCATGGGATTCTTATTCCAATGTCTGGTATGCTTCTGTGACTTAGGAGGTAACCTTTGACCTTTCCACCCTTGTCACTGTCATTCTGATGCCCCCTACCCTGTGCTGTAGCCACAGAGTCCTTTTTTTTCTTTTCTTTTCTTTTTTTTTTTTATTTATTTTATTTATTTTATGTGTATGAGTACACTGTAGCTGTACAGATGGCCGTGAGCCATTATGTGTGTGGCTGCTGGGAATTGAACTCAGGACCTCTGCCGGCCCCACTCACTCCAGCCCCACTCGCTCCGGCCCTCTTGCTCCGGCGGCGTAATATACTGTAGCTGTCTTCAGACGCACCAGAAGAGGGCGTCAGATCTCATTACAAGTGGTTGTGAACCACCATGTGGTTGCTGGGATTCGAACTCAGGACCTTTGGAAGAGCAGTCAGTGCTCTTACCCGCTGAGCCATCTCGCCAGCCCCCCTTTTTTTTTTCATACAGGGTTTCTCTGTATAGCCCTGGCTATCATGGAACTCACTCTGTAGACCAGGCTGGCTTTAAATTCACAGAGATCCACCTGCCTCTGCCTTCTCAGTGCTGGGATTAAAGACGTGCGTCACCACCACCCAGGGAGCCACAGAGTTCTTAAGCCATTGACATGCCTCCCACTTTCCCCAACCCATCCCTCTGTCCAGGGCTGCACATACCCAGCCCAGGCTCTGTAGCTCCAGCTGACCTCTGCATCTATGCTCAGATGTTGCTTCCTGCAAGAGATCCTCCCCAACCTGAACTCCAACAACTTAACTAAAGGTGAATAGGGAGGATGGCTTCCTTCCTAAGTTTCAGTAGCTGGACTCTCGTTTGTTTAACTTATTGATTACTGTGTCTCCTCATCTCCAGCTTAAAGATCTAGGAGAACAGAGGCCATATCAACAGTTGACTATTTAGCATCTGCCTAATCATATTTTTTTTCAACAGAAAGGACAAAAACATGAATTCAAATTAGATGAAAGAACTAAGAATATTTTATTGAGCCCTTTTTGGTTGATATCAGTAACTTGTGAAACAACAAAGTGGATGGAAAGGAACTGAGACCCGTAAACCTGGCAGCTGTTGATAGCCATTGGGTAGGAACGATGGAACTAGAGCCTGGACGGAGTGAGAGACAGTTGGGGTTTGGAAGAAATCTTGGAGGTACCCGAAAGGCACCCACAACAGCTCAGCAAAGGTCAGAGGGCGTGTGAGTATGTTTAAGGCTCTGAAAGGTCACGGAGCAAAGGAAACCTATTTGAACTTGTTTAGCCTCACATTGCTAGATCTTACATAGATTCCAACTATCTACCTGTGTACCCCTTATGTAAAACAGTGGGGAACAGTTTGGAGAGTCAGACTAAATAAAGGATGTCCAAGTTCCTGACTCAACTCTCTGGGCTTCAGTTCCCTAACACACCATCTAAGGGTCAGCGCACGCACTTTCTTTTTGGCTTTTGGGACAGGGCTTCTTATAGACCAGGCTATCCTCCAACTCACTGTGTAGGTAAAGCTGTCCTTGAATTCTAGATTCTCCCCTTCTACCTCCCACGAGCTCAGATTATAGGCATGCACCACCAGTCCTAACTAAGAGACACATTTGATACGGTTTCTTTGAAGCCTAAGATTTTAGGTCTTTGAAGCATGTTCTCAAATGCACACTGCTAATGGATGTGCTTTGGAGTTCACTGGTCCTATGAAAGAATAAAGCCTGGATTGTAAGAAATGTCTCCAAGATGAGAAGCAAGATGTTAATACTGGCCAGAAGAACAAGGAAGTGTACTTGGAAGATGGAGTGGGTACAAGCCCCAACAATGGGTTCTGCTATTCACATATGCACATACACAGTGTGCACATATGCACATACACAGTATACACATATGCACATACACAGTATACACATATGCACATACACAGTATACACATATGCACATACACAGTGTGCACATATGCACATATGCAGTGTGTGTATGCATGTGTGTGTATATGTGTTTAGGGTTTCCCTTCCCCTTAAGGTTCCAGGATAAACACCATCAGATACAAACCTCAACCACCACTGTTTTGAACCCTGCTCTGACTCATTCATTACACGATCTTCCTTCCTCTCTAAGCACTGACTCCTGCCATGTCCCTGCTTACTTACCCACTGCCGGAAGCCTGGCTCATTTGCCCTTATATGTATGATCATCTGTCTTCTAGGATTTATCTACCTTATGCATCAAATTATAAATGCTCAGAATTCTTTTCGAAAAGAACCAATTATATGTAGTGACAAGGAAATTAGAAAATCATTACAGACAAAAGGTTTGGGGAGTTCCGAAGCAATTCTGCCACACAGACCGCAATTCTGCCACACAGACCGCAACCTTGGAAGAACAGGACCAGAAGGATCATGCCAATTAAGCAGGAATGTCACTCTAATTGTCTTTAAAATGTAAAAAATTAGGAATGCATGACATTCCTTGTTCTTATTCACTCTCATTTCCTTTAGATAATACATGAAGTCCTAAGAGACGGCACAGTCCCCGCCTCTGATCACCTTTAACTCACTCGACCTTTACAGGAGGGTGGAAAGGGGGGCAGTTCTGTCTGCATACATCTCACAGTGCCTAGAAACCACATTTATAAAAATATGTAGCATGCTTTGAATGGACACCATCCAAAACCTTCCCTCTCTCTTTTCGCCTCTAAGCCTGCCTTAATCACACCAATAATAAGACAGAGCCAATCAACAGCCTCAATCTAAAATATCTTGTCCATCTTAATAAAAGTCTGAGCAGTGGATTCAAAGACAGAAATGTCGTCACAATGATTCCTGGCAAGCACAGCCATGCTTCCAACAAAACTCAAATCAATGTTAATTACTAAAGGAAAATATTTACTTCCCAGAACTATAAAAGAAAGAGGAGAGAGAGACAGAGACAGACAGAGAGAAGAGAGACAGAGAGATAGTAGAGGGGGAGGAGGAGTAGAAGGAGTAAAAAAGATTTAAAAAAACTTTAAAAATTCTTCTAGAGACTAGCTAAAATAATCTGTTAGGGGCTGGAGAGATGGCTCAGAGGTTAAGAGTACTGCTCTCTGTTCTATTGCAATGAGCCAAGCTCGGATCCCAGCGCCTAGATCAGTTGGCTTTCAAAACCCTGGAACTCTACTTGCAAGGCACCCTGTATCCACAGGTGCCTGCACATGTGCACACACACTCAGACAGATACACATACACATAAATAATAAAAATAAATCCTAAAATATATCTCAATAAAGTGCCTCCAGAGTCCAAAATGGCATGCAAATCGAACATTAATGAAATGTTTAGTACCATACTTAAAGCTGTGAAAACTGTATCTCCACATTCTACAGAATAGTTCACCAAAATTAGGTCTCAATAAATATTTTACATCTATCTATCTATCATCCATCCATCCATCCATCCATCCATCCATCCATCCACCTATCTATCTATCTATCTATCTATCTATCTATCTATCTATCTATCTATCTATCTATCTAGGAGAGACTGTGTATGTGCCACAGCATGCACATGGAGGTTAGAAAACAGCTTTCTGAAGTCGGTTTTCTCCTTCCACCAAGTGGGTCCTGGGACTCTGGCTCAGGGCATCAGGTTTGGTGGCAAACAACTTTATCCACCAAGACATTTCCCTGGCATTCAGTAAGCGTATTTGGTGAATGAGGGGCTTTTGCTCCGTTTGCCTTTGTCTTACGAGATAGGCTCTCACTATTGGAATAGCTGGGACTGAGGCTCAGCCACGCCCTCCAACATTATTACCCTAGTTTTGGATCAAACAGCCTTTTTTTATTGATCAATTAGCTTAATCATGAACTAAATCGTTTCCTCCTATGCCCGGTGTGTTCATTATGCTGAAGCTCCCACTCAACTATCCACACTAAGCTGCGGCACGGGCTTCATTACACCCGGGTCTCACTCTGGTCTCTGATCTCTCTCACCCGTGCTACTGATCAACCTTGGCACTGCTCTTAACTTTACACAGTGTGATGTTACATATACATTCTCAGTAATTCTCATCATTTAAGATTCAATTGAAGCCTAATAAAATGAAAAGCCATTCTTGGATGATGATTTTCCTGCAGTTTTCAATATATTCTATTGAGCCGAGGTGTCATAGTAAGGATAGAATGGAGAAATTTGTTTACAGGTGCTTAGACAGCTTGATGTGGTTGACAGGTGACCAGTCCCCTTGGCAATGCTGTGTGTTTGCTCTCAACAGGGTTAAGAGCTCTCGCTGTACAATCATTAGGACTGGGGTTTGAGTCCCAGCACTCGTGCGACAAGCCGGGTGTGCTGTGTAGGCCTTTGGCCCCAGTAGCATGAGGCAGAGATGCGAGGAGCTGAGCCTTGCTGGGCTCCACCCTGGATGAGAAAATGGAAGCCCCACATTCTGGAAAAGGTCCTGCATCAAAATCAAAGGGCTAAGTGGAGAGTGACAGAGGCCTTCCATGCACATACAGAGGCGGGCATGCACCTCCACTCCACACACACACACACAGACACAGACACACACACACACACACACACACACACACACACACACGCATACATATAAATAATACATTTTCGAAACCTCTTAAAAGTGTTGCAAACAACATTTTAAAAGAGAAGAAAAGAGCTACTGGATAACGCACTTCTTCCTTCTCCTTAAGAGAGTCAGGCGCCTCAGCACTGGTGTTTTCTCGCTAATGACCCAGCAGTGTTGCCAGCTGTATTTGCACTAAAGCATTAACAAAGAAGAGAAAGGAGTTCATTCCTTTGCAACAGTCTCTGATTTCATTTACAAAATTGACCAAATGGAGGAAAAAATAAGCTCTTGGATATATATATATATATATATATATATATATATATATTTTTTTTTTTTTTTTTAAACTGGAGAAATGGCTAAAGCACATTTTCTTTTCTTTTGCCTTTTCTAATTTGCCTTTGTGCTCCTGACCCACGAAGCTGTATCTGATTACACATCGGTGAGAATAATCAGCCTAAATTGATGACTGACATTTGAACAGGCTGAACAGTAATATTTCACCACAGAAATCTGGACCATTTTCTGAGGGCTCTTTTGACAAGTGAGCTTCATAAATACCCAGTCCTTTGAGGACTTAATTAGGAAATCAGAATGCTTGATTTGAGACTCTTTTGAAAGAGGCACCCCTCTCTACTCTCAGACTCGGTGTCTAGGAGCACAATCATGGCACTTACTGTGTTTGTTTCCTGGTCTCCCCCTGACTCGCCCACTACTGCCGACTCCTGAGTAGGCTTGGGCACCTCAGAAGTGGCCGGCATCTCTTCACCCGGCAGAGAAAACTTTACATGTTTTTCTGTCGAGCTTTCGGATTTAAGGATGCTGTTGAGATTGTTTTCAGTCTCCTGCTTGGCAGATTCAATTCTGTCTTCCAAATCCTTTTGTTTATCCTTAAGTGATTCGATGTCATCTTTAATCATCTTCTGTCCCACTGAAGACGTATTCTGCTTGATGGACTCTGCTAAGGCAGAGGCCTCCTTTAATGCAGCGCCTTGGAAGTGGAGCCTGCTCTCCAGTTCCTGGGAGGAGAGCAGAGTCTGTTATAGAAAGCATTGCCACCCGGGTCTCAGAAGAGTGGGCCGACTTTTTGCAAATCATAAAGTATTCTGCTTCACCAACCCAAAATGTATATTATAAAAAAATGAAAGTGTTAATACTTCAGAGAAGAAACTTCGGGGAAAATTTCAAGCCACTGTGGCATCCCACATTAAATTTTCTAATAGAAGTTCCTAGTTCTCATATGAGCTAGGCAGTCTGTACCACTAGGATAATGTTCCTCGTACAGTCTGTAAAATACAGGAGGCTGCCAGGAGGCATTTGCCAGGTCTATGTCACTTAAGATACAGCCTGCTGAGCTGGAGGGATAGCTCAGTGGGTTAAAACAAAGACAAAACACAACGCCGTTCTTCCAGAGTATAAAAGATGGAAGTATAGTTCCTACATGGCTGCTCACAGCTGTCTGTAACTTCTGTCTCAGGATATCCAGCTCCCTCTTCTGGTCTCTCTGGGGACTGCATACACATGATACACAACCACATGCAGGCTAAACACCCACACATATAAAGTGAAAATAGGTAAATCACCAGATGTGGTGGCAAATGCCTTTAATCCCAGCACTAGAGAGGCAGAAGCAGCTGTATCTCTGTGAGTTCAAGGCCAGCCTGGTCTATGTACAAGTTCTAGGCCAGGTGGAGCTACATAATTAGACCCTGTCTCCCCCCATCCCACCCCCCAAATAAGGTCACGCACACCTATTATAACCCTAGCACTTGGAAGAGCGAGGGAAAGAATCACACGTTCAAGACCAGCCTAGACTACATAGTGAGACCTGTCTCTCCTCTCCTCTCCTCTCCTCTCCTCTCCTCTCCTCTCCTCTCCTCTCCTCTCCTCTCCTCTCCTCTCCTCTCCTGTCCTCTCTTCTCCTCTCTTCTCCTCTCTTCTCCTCTCCTCTCCTCTCTTCTCTTCTCTTCTCCTTTCTTCTTCCTTCCTTCTTTCTTTCCTTTCTTCCATTGGTTTGTTTGTTTTTCAAGACAGGGTTTCTATGAGTAGCCTTGGGTGTCCTGAACCTTGCTCTGTATACCAGGCTGGCCTTGAACTCAGAACTCAGAAATCTGCCTGCCTCTGCCTCCCAAGTGCTAGAATTAAAGGCATGCAACACCACTGCCTGGCTAACTCAAACACTGAATGAGTACCTGCATCATAAAAAGTATCAAAAAGGATAAAAGAACCATTTGGAATGCCCATATACAGCTAATTTTACACAGGACACTACAGAGGCCTGCAGCACTGATTATAAAAGAGGAAAGATACTTTGCAGGGTGGATAAGATCACTGATTTCCCCACCAGAGGGCGCCAGCTGCAGGAGCAAAAGGGAAGGAGACTCTCATAGGCTCTACCAGACTGAAAATTGACAGGAGATCTATGCAATTCCCATTCACCCAAGCTGGAGAATGTAAACAGGTACACTTCCCCGAGGTCACGTCGTGCTGTCTTCATCCTCTGGCTTTCAGAATCCCCTGGAATTATGTTGTTTATGAAATGAGGATAATGAGGAGTGACAGGCTAGTCATAGGTAGAACTATCTCTTCTAAGGGTGCACTCAATCACTGTTCAAATGGCTTCACCAATGAACTGACCTCTAGAGAGCCATGCCCCACCCCTGCTCCCCTTTTCTAAACTGCTAAGAGCTTTCTAAATAGCACTTGAATTTCTTTGCTCAAAGTTACTGAAAAGTCAAAGTTGTCAAGAATATTGATTCTTTTCCCCCCAAAATGTGTATTATGTTTGGACAACGCTCATTACCTGTAACTTCTGCATTCTCTCCTTAACCATTATTTGGTCCTTAGATCCATCACAAAGACTGAAATAGTCCTTGGAGATATCATCCAGTGTGGTGTTTAGGTCTGTGAGACAAACCTGGTATGAACTGTGTTCTTGAACATGACTCTCTAACTTTTGCACAGAATCCTAAAAATAAAACCATTGACAAGTAAGAAAATATTTAAGGGTTTTTTTTTTCACTCAGCAGGTAATTATATAATTCACACAGACTTACTTTACAAGATTCCATATTCAAACAAGAATATGTCCATAACTGATCCAGAGTTGTTAGTGTTTAAAATATGTCACTATGGTTCTGTGGTCCTTCCGTGAGGGTGTTTCGCTCTGGGTGGTTTGTGCTTTCATCACGTTCATTAACAGGTCAAAATGCAAATCTTCCTCAAGACCCTGACCGGCATGACCATCACCCTAGAGGTGGAGCCCAGTAACACCATCGAGAACATGAAGGCCAAGATCCAGGATAAAGAGGGCATATCCCCCTGACCAGCAGAGGCTCATCTTTGCAGGCAAGCAGCTGGAAGATGGCTGCACCCTCTCTGATTACAACATCCAGAAACAGTTGACCCTGCACCCAGTCCTCCATCTGAGGGGTGACTGTTAATTCTTCAGTCTGCATTCCCAGTGGGCAGTGATGGCATTACTCTGCACTCTAGCCATTTGCCCCAATTTAAGTTTAGAAATTACAAGTTTCAGCAATAGCTGAACCCCTGTGAAAAATGTTAGTAAAGGTTTTGTTGCATGGTAGGCATAAAAAATAAAATAAAATATGTCACTACAAAGCTTCCATCTCCTGATAAAAATTACTAAACATTTGCTCTTTGCCCGTTTCCTTGTCTTAATTTCCTTCCTAAAGGTAATTTGTCAAGAGAATTATTTTTTTTTACAATTTTATTGATTATTTATTAATTCTGTACTCATATGCACCTCCATGTATATGGGTTTTTTGTACTTGCACATGTCATTGTGCGTGAGTGAAGTAAGGAGACGCCCTAGAATTCTTTTTCTCTTTCCTTCAGGCAGGTTCCAGGGCAGATTCATGATATCAGTTTTTGGTACGGCTGCCCTTACATATGAAGCCATTTTGCCAACCAATTTTTTTTTTTTTATTAATCTGAGTTTGTCTTTAATTTTTAAAAATTTTTTTATTAGATATTTTCTTTATTTACATTTCAAATGATATCTCCTCTCCTGGTTATTGTCGAGAGAATGATAAAACAAAATGACTACAAATTATATCACTAAATCACAAACATTAGTAAGTAAAGTTTTATTTGTTGCTTTAAAGCAAAAGAGTTTGCATCTCAAAAATGACACTATAAGAGAGCAACCTAACTCCAGGATCCTCTCCTGAGAATAAAAAGCAAATTTGTGTGAGGAAGAAGTAATCATAACTCAAAAGCAAAACCATCTTCAGGTTACCTGCCTGGGCTAAGGATGGGAGAGGACCACACCTTCTTAGACACCAGCAGAAGTAACCTAGAGAAGATCCAAAGTAGGCATGCAAACCTGTGCCACCTACTAGTGTTTGGATAATCTAGATTTCTTGATCAGATAACCCTTATACTGAAGCTGGCTTTCAATGTTTAAGGAATTAAAGTTTTACTGAAAGAATGGACTCTTATGATAAAGGGACAATTTGTCTTAACTCACTCTATTGCAGATTGTATGGAAAGATCCGAGGGAGGAACATAACAATTTATATGAATTATTACTCTAGATGGATGAGTGGGTGGATGAATGATATATGACTAAGCATATTAGCGGTGGGTGGGTAGCTGGATGAGTGGATGCATTTGTTGACAGGTAAATTTGACAAAAGGGTGACTGGATGAATAGATGGATGATAGGGAAGTAGATGAGTAGATGGATAAATAGGTAAATAGGGAGATGAGTTAGTGAATGGATGGATGGATGCATGGATGCATGGATGTGTGGATAGATGCATGCATGGATGGATGGATAGACGCACAGATATATGTATGTATGAATGGATAGGGAGGTAGATGAGTGGGTGGATAAATGGGTAGGTAGATAGGGAGATGAGTTAGTGGGTGGATGAGTGGATGCATGCATACAAGAGTAGATGCATGGATGAATGCATGGATGGACGAATAATGCTCACATAGCCATCTTCATAGAGACTCCTAAGGAACTCGAAGCTATCTAACTACTGAAGAGGGGAATTTCAACAAGAGGGAATACCATAATCAATACACAATGGTTTTCTTTATTAAAAGTGACTGAGGGGGGCTGGAGCGATGGCTCAGCGGTTAAGAGCACTGAGTGCTCTTCCAGAGGTCCTGAGTTCTAAATCCCAGCAACCACATGGTGGCTCACAACCATTCATCATGAGATCTGATGCCCTCTTCTGGGGTGTCTGAAGACAGCTACAGTGTACTTACATATAATAATAAATAAATCTTAAAAAAAAAAGTGACTGAGGGAGATTCCTCCCTTTTTGAGAGTTGATATTTTCATGTACAACAGAAACCCACTGAAAGCCTTGGGATTGGCAAAAGAACAACATCCACGCACTAGATCTGCAGAAGCATCTCGTGTCTTGGCTGTCACAGGCACAGTCAAGGCACAGCTCCTGCGGCAGGGATTTCCTCGGCCCATCCATCTCACCTGGAGCTGCTGGAGAAGGCTCTGGTGCAGGTGCTTTACTTCCAGCCACGGCTCCTCGCTGAAGCTAGGATTTTTAGTGCACTCCAAAAGGTAATTGCCTTGAGATTTTAGCTCCTCTAGCAAGGATGTCAAATCCTGGGCTTTCTGGAGGAATTTCTTATAAATTTTTAACTGGGTTTGCTTCTCTGGCAACCCAGGCTGTAGAGCAAAGCCTGCTTCCTGCTGCTTCTTCAGTTCTGTGAGCATCAGCCTCAGGTCCTCCTTACTCTGCAAATACTTTTCTCCTTCTAGTACAAGCTTTTCTTGATGGCTAAATGTTGCAAGAGAGTTTAGAAAAAGAATAGCATTAAGCAAAATGAAGGGGCATTTTGTATACTCTATCCAACATACATTATTCGTAAATGACATTAAAGTGATATTAATACATATTATTTCCAAGGATCTTGTTTCTTTCTTTTTTTTTTAATACTCCAACCCTTTAAATAGCACTAAGCTTACCTCAGAAATTATTTGAGTATTACTTAGGGATAATTTTTGTTACACAATTAATATTTGTTACAAAATAATGTTTTACTTTCAAACTAGTCTTAGCAATGTTTATTATACTTTAATATACTATTGCATCCTATTTTACATTTATATAAAACTAAAACAAGTGGCAGGAGAGAGCAAGGGCAGGTCAAATGCCTGCTGGGCAAGCACAAAGACCTGAATTCAATCCCCAGAGCCCACTGTCAAGAAAGGAAGGAAGGGAGGGAGGGGGGAGGGAGGGAGGGAGGGAGGGAGGGAGGGAGGGAGAGAGAGAGAGGGAGAGAGAGGGAGAGAGAAAGAGAGAAAGAAGGAAAGAAAGAAGAAAGAGAAAGGAAGGAAGGAAGGAAGGAAGGAAGAAAGGAAGAAAGGAAGGAAGGGAGGGAGGGAGGGAGGGAGAGAGAGAGAGAGAGAGGGAGAGAGAAAGAGAGAAAGAAGAAAGAGAAAGGAAGGAAGGAAGGAAGGAAGGAAGGAAGGAAGGAAGGAAAGAGAGAAATTCAAGTGTGGTAGCACGAACTTATAACCACCGTGCTAGGAGGAAGCAGGTGGATGTCCAGGGCTCACTAGCAGCCCAGCCTACTTAACAATTCCAGGCCAGTAAGAAACCCTGCCTCAAAAACAAGCTAGATGGGCCCAAGACCACCATCTGAAGTGAGCCTCTGGCCTCCACACATATGCACGCATGCATAAACACACACACACGCACAAACAAACATGCACACACAAAGTGTTCAATTTGGATTCAAGTCCAAGTAAGAAATGTACTATTTAAGATATGACAGTAACCGAAGGCTCAGGACCCATTACAGGAGTGGGAGCACAAAGATTCTAAGAGCCAGTGGTCAAGCTGGGCCAAACGGAACAGCGTCTTCTGGACATGACAAGCCTCCTACACTCTTGAGCTCAAGATCAAGCCTAGCAGAAGAAGGGGAGGGGCTCATGAGCCCCAACTCTAGCTGAAGAGCTATTGACAGCTAGTGCTTGTTAGGAAGAGAGAGTCAGTTTTCTACAGGGTATAGTTCCTGGTAGGTCTACCTCATATCCATGAGTATGCGGATGGCACAAACTGGACTCTGGAAGTTACTTTTTTAAAAAAGAGAAAAACCACAAAATTGAGAGAGGATTTGCAGGTGAAGGGTGGATCTGGGAGGAGGTTGGGAGGAATAGGTCAGTATAATTAAAATGCAATACATAAAATCCTCCAAGAACTAATAAAAACGTGATATAGTGTTTTAAAAGATATGCTATGCACTTGGGAGGCAGAGGCTGGTGGATTTTTGAGTTCGAGGCCAGCCTGGTTTACAGAGTGAGTTCCAGAACAGCCAGGGATACACAGAGAGACCCTGTCTCGAAAATACAAAAAAAAAAAAAAAAAAAAAAAAAAAAAAAAAAAAGATATGCTATGAAGAAGAATCTTCATTAGAGTAACTAGTTATATGGCTCAAAGGGTAAAGGGACTTGCAGCCAAGCTTGATGACTCAAGTTCAAATCCCAGGATCCACATTGTAGAAAGAGCAACCTGGTGACAAGGTGTGCTCTAAACTCCATCTGTGTGTTGTGGCACACACATACCAGCACTCACACATATACATCACACACACACACACACACACACACACACACACAAACACACACTCCATTTTCAACACAAAAGAGAATCTTCACCAGAAATGTTTATAGGATTCATCCTCTATTTATCAATGTTTACACCTAAGAATTTCTTAGACTAAGATTTAAAAGGATTCATTATTCCACAGTCTCCCCATGTGGATACATTAGCACAGGAGCAGAGAGGAAAGACAAAATTAAACTGTTGCTAAGAGCCCCACAGCTCAAGGCTTCAGAGACTGCCAAGCGATCTCTTGGCTTTTCTGGATATCTACACCTCTGTGGCCACCCCTCACAGACTTCTCGCCTGTAGATATCTTATCCAAACACTTATTATGATTTTACCAGGCAAGGAAAGCAGCCAGCCTTTACCTTAGGTACGTGTTGGCTAGGTGGAGCGTGTTGTCCCACTGGTTGCTGAGGTCCGTAAGGGTCTCCTGAGTCAGCGGGGCCTCACAGTGGTCCGCTTGTCTCATTACCATCTGGATTTTAGCATCCCCTTCAGGCTTCAGGGCAATGATTTCCTGGAATTAAGAAGGTTCTCTAACTTCATCTGAATTACTCCGATATCAACTATGAAATCCTTTTTGTCAGGCTTATACCATAATGTTAACTATAGTCTAATTGGGTAATAATTGGGTAATAACTCTTTCATTTTATATATACTCCAAAGGTGAAGACACCTCCCCGCCCTTCACAGTGTAGACAGTTGGTTCTTTTTTATTTTATTTTATTTTACTTTGGTTTTTCGAGACAGGGTTTCTCTGTGTAGCCCTGGCTGTCCTGGAACTCACTCTGTAGACCAGGAACTCAGAACTTGAACTCAGAAATCCACCTGCCTCTGCCTCCCAAGGGTTGGGATTAAAGGCATGCGCCACCACTCCCCGGCGACAGTTGGTTATTAATAAAGAAGTGTTGGTTCGAACTAACTGTATTCCCGCTCACCCTTGATTTTCAAAACCCCTGAGAAATCCTCCTTCCTGGCCCCACTTCTCAATGCTGACATGGAGAGTCAGAGGTAACAAATACAACAGGCCCGTTTACGTATCTAAGAGACTCATGTGTCCTTCCTGTGAACTCTTCTCTCCAGGGCTAGTTCCCAACTCCCTGTCCCTTCTTTGCTCTGTTAAAACTGAATTCTTGTCTTGGAAGCACCCATGTGGGACTCACACTGTCTGGCGAAACCGTGTCTGGAGACGCACAGCAGTGATTCTGAATGCTCATTCTTAGCAACCCTTGTAGCTCACTAACCCTCACCGCAGCTTCCTGCCATGATGCCCCAACAGACGTGATTCCAGGACACACCTGCACGCTCTCCCTGCAGTTTTTAACGAGTCATGTTTAGTGACTTTCTTCTTGGGTGGAGTCACAGCTCTAGGGAATCCCCTGCCTCACCCATACACACTGTGCAGTCACTAATGCTTTCTGAGCAGTTACAGACTCCCAAGACTTCTGTCCACCCTTGCCTTCCATTCACCTTGCTGAGTCTTCAGCTCTCCTCATGGAGGTGACTTTGTATCCTCCCAGACCCCTGCCTTCCCTGTGGCAAGTGAGACCTTTATTTCTACCTGTCACAAGGGATGATGAATAACTTGCCACTGTCCCCTTGGAAGAGAAGGACGTACTTTTTCTTTTTCATATGCATTAAATTAATTTTAGGCCATCGCCACCCTTCTTTTTCGTAAGCTTAGCAATTTGAATTTCTTCAACCACCCCGCACTGATCTTATTTTCTGTTAAGAAAGAAATCTTTGCAGTTTTCCTCTGAAGCTTTTCAAAATGAGAGTTCACTCTGACCTCTCAAATTTGGTTTCCACGGTTATACCTTTATTTTTTGGATTCTTTCTTCGAGTGGCATTTTGCCTTCTGATGAATTCAAAGCCATAAGGGACTCTTTAATCTCTTTTATCCAGTGAATTACATCATGGGCAAGATCATTAAAGCTCTGGTCTTCGGCAGCTGGTAACTTATCCTCTTCCTCAATTTCATGTAATTGTCTCAATAAAGCCTGGTATCTATCAATCAGATGTGCGGCTTCTTTGATTGTCTCGTCTTCCTCGGTGAGTCCATGCTCCTTCAGAGAGTCACTCAGCTGGGCCACAGTCTCAAACTGCTCCCTGTAATTTCCAAATACCATTGACAGTTTATTGGAGCCCAGTGGAGAAAGCGCACTCCCAAACAATGCACCTCAGGAAGATCGCCATACCTCTTCCTCGATAACACCTGGGAGAACAGATCCGTTCTCTCTCCTGAGGCTTCCATTTCTTTCCAATTCTCTTCTTGATTAGTCAACCACTTACTCAGACTTCTGCAGTCATCTTCCAATCTACAAGGCACAATGCCCAGATTAGAACACAATATAAGAAAAAACAACTGGGCAGAAACCAGAGGGTGATACAGCAACTAGATTTCTACTGCTTATTTAAAACAAACAAATAAACACCGTAACTTGATATATATCCAAATTTAAATAATTATTGCCTATATTCACGAAGGCAAACAAGCAAACAATTGCAGGAGAGTGGCAGTCCAAGAAACAATGTCTGGACTTTCCTCTGAACCACTGCCATTTTAGACAGCTTGAAGAACCCCCTAAAGTTTTGTATTCCCAGCACAGAACCTGGATTTAGAAGTTACAGTCCGTGTCTTAGCTCAAAGATAGGATGCTTTTCTGAGGCCTTAGATGTTATACCAATGGGGAGAGGTGCAGAGGGGCTGAAGATTTGGCGTAACAGTTAAGAGCCCTTGCTTTTTCAAAGGAGTTGGACTCAGTTCCCAGCACCCACATGGCAGCTTATAACCATCTACAACTCCAGTTCCTGCAGAGCTGACATCCTCTTCTGACCTCAGTGGGCACACATGTGGTGCACAAGCACATGTAGGCGAACATTCAAACACAAAAAGTCAGTATTTTTAAATGTATACTTTTGTATGCGTGAGATCCAAATCCATGGGATTACAATGACAATAGATCAAAATTATTTGACAACAAATTGCATCTGTATTGAAATGTACATACAGCCTTTTTTCTTTCTTGTCCACAATCCTTAAATATACAGTATAACACCTATTTATATAGCATTTACATTGCATCAGCTGTTATAAGAAATCTACAGTCAGTTTAAATAAAGTATATGGAAGAATGTGCATCAAGTATTGCAAATATCATGCAATTTACAGAAAGGAGCATCCACAGGGGTCCCTCAAACGGGTTCCCAAAAGACAGCAAGGAACAACTGTATCTATTTCACTTGGGAAATAGTATGCATTGACTATCCCAGCATCTGTAGTACATGCGGTAGTGAACTGGAAAGCACTGCCACAATATCCCACCTCAGTAGCTGCTGAAAGGAGTTACTCAGTTCCCCTGCTCGGGCCTGGCAAATGGATTCCATGTTTTCTAATTCCAGTTCTTGACTCCTGAGCCAGCTGTCAAGCTCTTTCACATGAGCTTTGGGTAAGAGCATCTTCACGTGCTGTAGAATGGTCTCCACCTGCTGCATTTTACTATTTCCTCCTCCAAGAGTCAAGAAATCCTTAAGAAATACAAAAAGACAGTTACATCTACAGTGAAGTCACAATGTGTCTGCCATGCCCTTGGGCTAGGACAATGTGGCTGACTCTAATGACGGATCATTTCCAATAGTTCTAGAAGGGAGGGATGTGTGTGTGGTGTGTGTGTGTGTACACCTGAGTGCTGTGTGTTTGTGTGTGCATGTGTGCTGTGTTTGTGTGGTGTGTGTATATATTTATGTCTGTGTCTGTGTTTGCATCTGACTTTCTGAGGCCTACATCAAGCAAAAATAATGTAATACCACTACGACACCCGCATGGGAACAAGATGGAGAGAGCTAACGTCTCCTCTCTTGGTGATGCTTCAGTTTTCATAAATACTTTCTTCACTCTCCTTCTGAAAATCCATTTGTGAAACTGAACAGATTATTCTTTATTTACCTCTGCCCAGATTCCCCCCATCCCAGTCTTCATGTTTCAAGGTTGGGGCATCAATTTCTGAGGCCCATGAAATGAGCAAATGTAAAAGTGAGCAGAATTGTTGCCATGCCATGTTCTGAAACCCCGTGCTGGTGACCAATTAAGTACAGAGAGTGATATGGTAGATTGTTTGCCCAAGCTCCTTTCCAAGGACACAGGACATCAGTAGAGGGAATAGGGGCCCCATCAAGCAATGCATTAAATAGGACAGCAAGAGTCACAGGGAGAACATGCACAAGGTATATGCAAACACTACATCACTGTATATAAAATACTTAAGTATCCATGAACATTGCTATCCCTGAGGCTGGGGGCATGGGGGAAATGCCTGGAGCTACCAATAAGCTTAAGAACATAATGTACCATCTAAACAAAGTCAGAAGCCCCAGCTGTTGGGGTCAGAGGTAGGAGAATCACTTAAACACAGAGGCTTAGGGTCAGCCCAGACAGTGTAGTGAGATTTCTCGTAAACATTTAGTTTTTGCATCTGTGTCTTACAGAAAGTTTTTGCAGCTTTTGTTCCATGCTCAGTTTTGTTTCTGGTGGATCAAAACACTCCTTAAGATTCGCTTTGACGTTGCTGAACCAGTCATTAAAGTTCTTACACTGCTCTGTAGAAGAAAGGAAAAAAAACTTCCATGTGATGAGATAGTAATTCATATACTTGATACACAAGAGACTAGGAACTTGCTTCCCATAGCAGCGGGCAAAGCCAGGACAGGTTCTCAAACCCAGTGCTGAGGACCAGTGGAGTACAGAGAGCAATCTGGTGTATTTTTTGCACAAACACCTTTCTAAGCACACAGGACATCTAAAGACATCAACAAAGGCAGCATGGTCACTGACACACCCACACTGGCCACATGGCCCCAGTGATCACGAAATAGAGATTTAAGGCACGAAAAAAGGGATATTACTTATAACAGGCATTAACAATGTTTCCCCCCCAAAGGATTTATCCAAATATTATTCCTTTAAATACAGTCTGTGCAAGCTATCTGGAAGTCATTAGTTTAGATCAGACTTTGGGCCCACAGTGCTATTTCCAAATTCATATTTCAAGATTGCCTGAAACAAAGTTCAAGACACATCATGCTCACCATTCAAGAACGTGGCAAAGTGATCCTGCAGAGCATTCTTTTTGGTATTAAATAAATTGCTGACACTTGCATATTGTCTTTTCAGTTCGGAGAGCTCGGGAGTCAGGCACCCTATTTGATTTTCCAGGACCGTCATACTGTGCTTCTGCTGAAAGATCTGCTGCTGGATTTCCTGCACACAGAATAAACCAGTCACAGCATCTTCAAACTGGCTTACTTACCCCCAAAGATCATGAGCTCCTAATTACATCCATGTCTGTATGTACATGTATATACTGGCTTATACATACATGTGTGTGCCAGTGTGTATGGAAGCCAGAGATCAACCTCATATATCTTCCTTGATTATTCTCCACATTACTGATAATAATAATAATGTTATTATTATTATTATTATTATTATTATTATTATTATTATTATCTTATTTTTATTGGGATCACTGAACTTGTAGCTCATTGATTGGCTAGGTTAGCTGGCCAGTGATTCCCTTGTCTCAGTTTCCCCTGTACTAAGGTTACCATGTTTGGCTTTTTTTAAAAAAAAAAAAAACATGGATGCTGGGGATCTGAACCTGGGTCCTTCTGCTTACATGGTAAGGACACTGACAACTGATGGTTCCCTGGCTACAGAGATTTTCATTATTTTGATAAGCCCAAACAATTTTCAGTTGAGTAACTCTGCTTTTTGTTTCATAGCCAACTTAAAGTACAATAGCATTTCTTTTTTTGCACATATTTATTTGATGTGTGTGTGTGTTGTTTGACATATGTATGTTGGTGCCATTGTGGGCATGTGGACGCATGTGAAATGCCATGTGGGTTCAAGGGACTGAACTCAGGCCATCAGGCTTGGGGCTCTTGCTGAGCTATCTCACTGGCCCATAACACAACCCCAGGTCCTCTGTCCCTGACCCCTTTTCACTAATTACACAGGCCAAGATCACCAAGAGTAAGCATTAGAGAAATCTCAGGGGTAGGGAGGAGCTCTTACCTTACATGCACTAGGTCTAATCACTAGCACCGCCGATATATATTTTAAAGTAAGAAAAAAAAAAAAAGAGTGTAAACATAGGTCTAAGTGCAGGAGTTGGGCAACTGGATACCTCAAGCTTCGTGAAGATCTCCAGGCTGTCGGAAGGAGACAAGGCATTCAGGAGGGACTCAGTCATCCCCATCTGGGTCTTGGCCTGGTCCAGATCCTCTCTCAGCTCAGCTGTGCTTCCACTGGGCACATAGCTATTGGATTCCCCTGTAACGTGTATTTTTACATCTTTCACCTTGTTCAGGACAGAGGACTCCATGACCTGAAATCACCAAATGCAGGACACAACACACACAGTAAGGAGCCTGTTCTGGCATACCTCAGGCAACGGCTCCAGAGCAAATTGACAACACTTCATCTCAGAGTGGAAAAGATCCTTATCACATTGTTCTAGATCGCTGCCTTAAAAGAAACAAGAACTAAGGCTGGGTGTAGTGGCGCACACCTTTGGCTGCGCTGCATTTGGGAGACAAAGTCAGGCAGATTTTCAAGTCCAGCCTGGTCTCCAAAGTGAGCCCCAGGTCAGTGAGGCGTACACAGAGAAACCCTGTCTCAAAACCAAACCAAACCAAACCAAAAGCAACCAACCTAATAATAAACAACAACGACAAAAACCCAAAAAGAAACAAGAACTATATGAAAAAATAGAAATTGATACTTTCTGAGAGAATAATTGGAATCCTTCTTCCCACATAAATTATATCCAACCTGCAAACTGAAATGTTATTGCACCCATGAGGAAAAACCTATTTCCAAACACATGAATGAGATTAAAATGTATTGAGAACATTAACAGCCTTGTTTTGTTTAGAGAGAGGATCTCTCTAGTCTCCAACTCATGATCCTCCTGCCTCAGCCTCCCCAGTGTTGGGATTCCAGGCATGCACTCTACTTCACTGGCTAACACTGATGACTTCTTTGTGTTCAGCAAGAGGTGTGAGCACTACACATGCAGACTGAAGGAGACTAAGTAATTTGCCCAGGATCACAGGACTAGTCGGCTGTACAGATAAGATGTCATCAAAGAGGCCTGCCCGAGAGCTCATGTATAAACACTATATCCCTTCATCCAAATGAAATTGAGATAAGTCTCTTCTCTCAACAGAAAAAAAAATATCCTTGAGGCAATTTCAATGAATGACCTTACTCAAAACATATTCTCCTCCCTACACGCACGTAGGAAACCACGGTGACTTCATGTGTAATCACAGCCAGCATTTCTCCACAAGGCAGGCATGTAAGGAAGCACGGGGAGAAAAAGATGCCAACACGTCATATTTGCATGCTGAATGTGATCCACACGGTTGCCTATGCAGATTCTTAAAATTTTAATGGAGCACAAATAAGTAATCATTCTAATTTCACTTTCTATTTAAATTTAGAATGTGTGGATTATGAATGCCATTTTCAAAGGGATAGAGAATCTTCCATTGAGACCCGAATCAAACTTCCCATACCTGCAGTTCAAGTGGTTTCTCATTACTCTGAAGCAGCAACTGTATGTCAGCCACTCTTCTAGAAAATTCTGCAGTTTGCTCTTCCTGGACTTTTAACTCCTCCTAAAATAGAAAGTTTTAAAGAGAAATAACTTTATGTCATCCTACTTTGGGGGAACCTATGATTATTATTGTCAATTTACAGAAACTTGAAGGCGCCCTTGAATTTCTCCTAATCCTTTTTTTCTCTAATGGTCTGAAGAATAACAAACCCAAATGCCAAGGGAAGAGTCTCCTCTCAAGACAATAGATTGGAGCAAGGCTTATGCCAAGAGGCTGCTTGCATGGCTGAAAAACATGGCCAATGTCTTGGCAACGCATACACAAATTCTGAATGAGCATGCGCATCGTTGGAATCTGGCCCATAGGCTGGCTGTTTAAAGTTCTTGATGTCACATTTTCAAATAACCTATAATTTAAGACACATCTAAAAGACCCTTAGAGATGACCAATTTTTTTTTTTTTTTTTTTTTGGTTTTTTTGAGACAGGGTTTCTCTGTATAGCCCTGGCTGTCCTGGAACTCACTCTGTAGACCAGGCTGGCCTCGAACTCAGAAATCCACCTGCCTCTGTCTCCTAAGTGCTGGGATTAAAGGTGTGCGCCACCACTGCCCAGCAAGATGACCAATTTTACACCCATTCTAATTGTCCAGGAAACTGGAAATCAACCTTACATCTTAAAAACTTTTCCCAACATGTAGAAAAATACATGAATTAAAATTTGAATAAAATGCAAGAAGTTGAGAGATAATGAGATTCATAGCTTTAGATAAATACATACCCATATTTTTTAGAGTATGCTGAGTCTAACTGCCAGTATTTAGATGTTTTCTGATCTAGAAAGGCCTTGTGCAAATTAATGACATTAAACAAATAAGCAGCTAGGAAGAGTTCCCAACTATGGTGCTGACATTGAACTCAGAGCCTCAAGCTAGAGAGGCACTGTACCTCTGAACTATACCTAGCTACAACAGAAACAATTCTTTCTACATCAAAAGAGGTAATGCAGACTCTTTCCAAATGCCAAATTGAGAGCACAAAAATCAGCTTTCTTCTTGTTCGAACCCTTCCTCACCCAAGGTCATTGCATCTACAAAGCCCTTGGTTGTCTGTGAGTCCCAGTGGGATAGTACATGAAAACATTTGCCTGAGCCGGGCAGTGGTGGTGGTGGCGCACACCTTTAAATCCCAGTGCTTGGGAGGCAGAGGCAGGCAGATTTCTGAGTTCGAGGCCAGCCTGGTCTACAGAGTAAGTTCCAGGACAGCCAGGGCTATACAGAGAAACCCTGTCTTGAAAAACCAAAAAAAAAAAAAAAGAAAAGAAAAGAAAAAAATTTTCTGGATTTCACAGAGCAAGCAACGGGAGTGGAGAGCCCTCTCAGGGGAAAGTGAAAGGAATATACTTTTTCATTGCAATTGCCTGATGCAAAAGGCGAAAGCAACATTAAGGTGTCCACAGCAGGTAGCAGAGCCACCTGTCTTCTCAGGGTTGAGTTACCTTTAGCCTTTCTCTGTCTTCCTCGGTCAGCTCATGGGATTCTGCTTTCCCAAGGATCTTTTCAGTCCACTCATCAATGCTGTTTTTTATGTTAAAAAGTTTGTCCCACAAGGCCAGCGCTCGGCCAAGGTTTTCACCGTATTCTTCTGTCTTCTCGTTTATCTATAGTCGATTATAAATAGAAAATAATGGACACCAGTGTGGAGAACATTGTTACATTCACTTGTTTTGAAGTATTTTAATAGAACCTAATTGTCTGATTCATCAACAAAAAAAATTACTTTCATATATCATGTTGCCCTATCTCTTAAAAAAAAAAAATCTCAGCAGACTTGCTAAAGCATGTATAATATTCAAAGCTACTCTAAAAGATCGAGGCCAGGCTACACTACATAAGGCCTTGTCTCAAGAAAGGCATGGTGGCACATGCTCTAATCCAGGCACTGAGGTGAATGAGGTCGGAGTCTCAGTGCAGGTCTGGGGCAATCCTGGGCTTCATAGTAAGTTAAAACCTAGCCTGTGCTACATATCAAGACCTGTCTCAATAAATAAATGAATGGATGAATAAATAAACAAAATTATCTGATTAATTAAAAAATATAGATAACTCTTCGTTTGTAACTCACAAGAATATCAAATTAAACTACAAATGCATCAAGTGTAGAGTTAAATATTAAGATCCTGCATGAAAGGTCATATTGGCTAATTTATTTTCAACACATTAAATACAATATTTAAAGTTTTGCTCCTTTTTTTTTTTTGAGACAAATACTCACTATGAAGCCTTGAAACTCTATGTAGACCATGCTGGCCTTGAATTCACAGAGATCAATATGCCTTTGATACCCAAGTGCTTGTACTAAGAGCAACACTCTTGGCTAGTTGTTATTATTATTTTTTTTTTTTGAGACAAGCTCTCATGAAGCTCAGACCAGCCTTCAATTCATTATCTTTTTATTATTAATTCCCAAGTGCTGGGATTACACATGTACATTACCATGCCTGGCACATACACACACACACACACACACACACACACACACATACATACACACTCACACACACATGCAAAATCAGGAAGACTAAGGTCCCGTTTGTTAGTAATGTCTAACTCTGAGATGGAATCAATTCATAAGTTGTTATATTACATTTTTTACAAAAAAAAAAGTAAAAAAATACTTTTTATAAAGAATAACAGCTTAAATTTTCAGTATCATAAGAATATTAAAGACATTCTGGCTAAATATCAATTTGTTATGAAACACAATTTTTAGTTAATTAACTAGTTACATACATCAAGCCATCTATCCACAATAGCATTTGCCTCTTTTTCAAAAGGGGGGTCTTCAAAGTTTTTCATTTTGTTTAGATGATATTGTAGGTTTTTACAAATCTGATTTATCTTGTCTACAACTTCTAAATGGTTGCTGAATTCTTCTTTGACAGTTTCAATCTGTAAAATAAAAGATACATATTTAAAACATGTGTATATATATATATATAATATTTTTTTTAGTTAATTAACTAGTATATATATATGGAGAGAGAGAGAGAGAGAGAGAGAGAGAGAGGCAACTGGGAGAACAATTCTATTTTTTATTATTCAACCTCCCTCGCCAAATGACCATAAGGGCCAGCAGAATGGATTAGTGGAGTAAAGGTCATCGCTGGCAAGCCTCACAGCCTTGAGTTTAACCTCCAGGACCCCATAATAAAAGCACAAGTGACGCCCTTCCACAAGTTATCCTACACGCATGCTCTGTGACATCCATGTGCTCTCAAGTTCTCTAAGTAAATAAATGTAAAACAAACAAAAAAGATCATAATGCAATTGTAATTGTTCTGCTTTTCTATGGGCAATTGTTAGAATTCTATTATTTTAATGACAATCTTTACTCAGGCTTCCTCCTCCTCTGCATTTTGAAACGTATCTATTTTTAAATTCTTGTTTCAGGGATGTGGTACTGGAGTCAAACCCAAAGTCTCATGCACACCAGGCAAGTGCTCGACCTTCATGCCACACTGGGTTCCTTTTTTTTGGACAGTCTCATTATATACTTCAGGTTGGGCTTGAACTCATGATCGTCCTGGCAATTTTATCACTGGGGAAATTGAGTAAAGGGTGTGAAGGGGCACTTCATTATGACACATAGTTATGTGTGAATGAAGAATTATCTCAGTATAAGGAGCTTAAATGGTGAAGTTAAAACCAGGCAGAGTATGTTTAAATGCCAGCACTCGGGAGCCTGAGGACTGCCGAGTTCAAGTCTGAGCCCTAACCAGGAGGAAGTGACCCTCCTAGCGAGACTCTGCTGAGTGACAAAGGGAGATCTTATCTCTAAAACTCCAAAGCAAGGGGGTTGAAGAGACAGCTCAGTCAGTAGAATTGCTCACCACATAACAAGGAAGACCTGAGTTTGAATCTCCAACTCTCATAATCTCAACACTGGGGAGGCAGAGACAGATCCCTTGCTGGCCAGCTGCCTCCAAGAACCAAGGGATCTAGAGCTTTTTGTTTGTTTGCTTGCTTGCTTTTCGAGACAGGGTTTCTCTGTATTGTCCTGGCTGTCCTGGAACTCACTCTGTCTGGAACTCGAGACCAGGCTGGCCTCGAACTCAGAGACCTGCCTGACTCTGCCTCCCAAGTGCTGGGATTAAAGGCATGTACCACCACTGCCCAGCCTATCTAGGGCTTCTTAAGTCCATTGGGCAGACTTCTAGGTCTCAAGACTGGTGAACCTCAGAGCTGCCTCTACTGGATGGAACTAGGAAAACCGACTGTCTGTAACGCCAGCTAATGGCCTGCTTCATGGTCTTGGTGGTCTCCTTCAATTAAGTTTTATATGAAATTAGCCACACTGTCACCATCATACAACTAATGTCACTCAGGGAGGTTGCTTTAGTATAGTCGGTTGCTCTGTGAAACAGTCTGCAAAAATGGGTCTCACACAAGAGCCATCACTCAGTCTTGGTGTCAATGAAGCACGGGGGCCTGATGGCTCTAAGACTAAGTTGCTCATAAGAATCTGGTTGAGCCAGGCAGTGGTGGCGCATGGCTTTAATCCTAGCACTTGGGAGGCAGAGGTAGGCAGATTTCTGAGTTCCAGGACAGCCTGGTCTACAGAGTGAGTTCCAGGACAGCCTGGGCTATACCGAAACACCCTGTCTCGGAAAACCAAAAAGAAAAAAGAAAAAGCATCTAGTTTATTGGAGGTAGAGAAATGGGTCAGTGGTTAAGAGCACAGACTACTCCTGCAGAGGACCCAGGTTCAGTTCCCAGCATCCACATGATGGCTCACAACCATCTAGTTCCAGGGATCCAATGCTTTCTGACCTCCATGGGCACCAGACATGCATGTGGCACACATATTCATGCAGACAAAACACCTATACACATGAAATAAAAACATCTTTAAATTTTTTAAATAAACAAAAATTTTAAAAGTTCATCTGGTTGATAATGACTTCCATTGAGTTGATCTCAAGAAATAGGAAGTTTAGGATGTTGGAGAGATGGTTCAGCTGTCAGGACCTTGGTTCAAGTCTCAGCACCCATATAGGGGCTCACAACCGCTTGTAACTCTAGGTCCAAGGGATCTAATCTCTATTCTTTACCCTCTATAGAAGTGGTTCTCAACCTTCTTAATGCTGTAAGCTTTTAGTACAGTTCCCCATGTTGTGATGATCCCCAACTACTTTTGTTGCTACTTCATAACTGTAATTTTGCTACTGCTATGATTCATAATGTGAATGTCTATGCTTTCTGGTGATCTTAGGTGAGCCCTTATAGAGGATCGTTCAATCTGCCCCCAGCCTCTCTCCCATAGAGGGTTGCAACTCACAGGTCGAGACCCACCACTTTACAGACACTAGGTATAAAAGTGATGGACAGATATACATGCAGGCAAAATACCTATGCTCACAAAATTAACTGATTAATAAAAAATCTATTTAAAAGAAATAGGAAGATTAATAAAACTACTTACTAATAATCAAATGCATCAAGAGGGCTACATATCATAGATGCTTGTGACAGTTTGAGAGCCCTGTAGCTTAAAACTCATGAGCCAGTGGGAAAGGCATCATTCTGATGTACAGTCATAGAAGTAAATAGTACGGTGTATTCCTGTCTAACCATGTAAATTCATAGAAAATAATGACATCTAGTGTCCAAAAGATGTTGTTCTCCTTAGCATACAGATCTGGGATTAATGAAGCCATCAACCCAGATAGCCAACTGGGGCATTCGCTGGCACATCATTACAGGAAATAAATACTGGAACTGTAATGTCCTCCTTGTCTGTAAGCAACAGAGAGGGATTCCCTACCATCTCATCTCTCAGGCCCGCACGAGGGCTCATATTCCCCTTCAGTCAAAGCCCTGGGCAAGGGTACTTTACAGTCCTATAGACAGGCAGTGGGTGACCACCCCACAGTACCAGAGCTAAGGCTCTATGGCCCAAACCAAAGTAACCCAGTACCAACTTGGAAACATTTCTTCCTGACTCTGGTGTTAGATCTGATAAATTCCTAAATATTTGGTAAAGTAGTCATTACTAAATTCTTTTAAAGCAAGTTCCAAGGACGATTTTTTTCATAACATCTCTTTACTATTGGGCTCTTCAACCACATCACTACACAGGACAGCTCTTCTGAAAGGAGGGCTCACCTCAGCTATCTTTTTCTTCAGGTTGTCCTTTCCCATGTAGGAAGCTTGCTGGGAGATGATGCCCTCTTCCTTCTGAATCAAAGCTGTCAAGTTGTTTTTAATATTCTGATATTGTCTTAGCAGCTCCAGAACACGTTCACACTGTTCAAGGCTATGTAGAAAAGCAGGAGGAAAACAGTCTGAAATAACTCTGCAGATGCTGGGACATCTACTCATTCGTCACAAAAGGACTTTCTCCACATGGCTTGCCTATCATTTCACCAATAATGATGATGTAGCAAACAGACTGTATAAATAAATAACCACCAGATCCAGACCTTTATTAATTGTGTGACCATGTTAACACATGTAAGCTCTAGAGAGACATACAGGATTACATGTTGTCAAGAATAACACAAGAGTGATTCTATGACTGAAACTCAAGTCTAAGAAGTCCTTGAGAGGTTGCATGTACTGTCTTCTCTCAAGAACATGCGAGCTCTGGATAGATATACAGGATTACATGTTGACACATGTAAGCTCTGGATAGATATACAGGATTACATGTTGACACATGTAAACTCTGGAGAGATATACAGGATTACATGTTGACACATATAAGCTCTGGAGAGATATACAGGATTACATATTGACACATGTAAATTCTGGAGAGATATACAGGATTACATGTTGACACATATAAGCTCTGGAGAGATATACAGGATTACATGTTGACACATGTAAACTCTGGAGAGATATACAGGATTACATGTTGACACATATAAGCTCTGGAGAGATATACAGGATTCACAACTCAACAGAAAAGTATTTTTATTCATCAACCACAAGACCCGTTGGAAGACAGCCCCTCACTAGCATGATCAGAGACTATTTTCTATTCCACTCATTGTCAGCTCAGCCCTTTATAGATAGTAAAATAATTCAGTGAATGTGGTAGTTAACTTGGTTTCCAGTATAACCAGATACTAATTAGTTCTAGGACTTAGAGAAGGCTCTATGGCCTATGAAATTAGACTAGATCATGTGCCATAGACTAGCTTTAGGGAGGCTTCTATATATACAGGCTCCATTCATACACAGGACATGCTGAAGAGGAGGTGGAGAAAGGACCATATGAGTCCAAAGACTTAAGGGAAGGCACACGGTGGCTCAGGGACTTCCCACAACAAAGAGGCCACAGTGAGGGAAGTGGACCCAGCCACAGAGAGAGGTTGGCCACGTGAGGAGGTGCCAGAACTGTGTGTGACAGACATTGGCCTGTGAACTCCACCGTGAAGCCTCGTGTTTGTACCTGAGTTCAGGGGACAGGTTTCCAGTGCAAACACTTCACAATGTTAGCCACACAAACACATTCTCAGATTGAGATGGGATTTTTCTCCTACCTCTCTGTGATAGAAGCTTTTGTACTCTCCCACAAGGCTGCTGTGTCTTCACACTGTTGAATCACGACTTTCTCACCGCCATCCTGGAATTGTGGGAGAGAGCTAGCTATTTTTTGAATGCACACCTTTTCTTCTTCAAATCCATCTAGGTCCTTATCCAGCCTGAGTAATGACTTTTTCCTAGAGTATGGAATTAAAAAAAAAAAAAAAAAAGGTGTATTAGCCAATTGTTAACCCAGCTGATTCAACAAAATGTGGGGAATTCAAGAGAATGCTTTCATTTGTCCTCATGAAATTAATGGCAAAATCAAACACTCATACTGGATAGTAAGTACAGGAATGCATTCCTGCGTCACAGAGACTAGAGGGCTCCTTGCATTACCAGAATACTATTTGGCATTTTAGTGAACACATGTATATGTATTTGAGAGAAAACATGCATACACACACACACACACACACACACACACACACACACACACACATTCACACTCACTCACCAGAGAGAGGGAGAGAGGAGGGGGAAGGAGAGAGGGAGGGAGAAAGAGAGAGAGAGAGAGAAGGGGGGAGGGAGAAGCATGATATGAATAGATAGGTGGTTAAACAAAGCAAGGCCTCCAAGTAAGGGTGAGGGCCCAGGAGGAAGGAAACAGTGGGACATCATATACATCCTATCCGAAAAGCTCTTCCAATTCAAATAGGAGTCACTCAACTAATGGTTTCTCCTGCAAACCAGTCTTGAAAGAATCCCATCACCTGAAGATAAGCTGCAAGAGCTCAAGTCCGGCCTCCTTGGCACTCACCCTCAAGGCCTTGCCTCCCCTACTCCTTCACCCAACTCCCAGCACCCTCACACTGTCTAAGTCTTCATCCTGTGCATATTTGCCAGAGTATAGCATCTTAATTAGTTTCCTTTCCTTCCTCCCAGGTCCACAAAGAGTTAACCAGTTTATCCAGAGAGGTGACTCACCAAAGAAAGGAGCACCAGCAATAAAACATTTCACTTAATCCCCTGCTGTTTTATGATGAGGTGCTGAACAGTTTCTGGCCTCAGAGGAACTCAGGCAGGCAGCTCAGCTACCTCGGCAAGTGACTTAAACTTAAGGCAGATAAACTTTTTATTATTCTACAGCAACCCTAAATATCTCATAAGACCAAGTCTTAACCCTACCATCCCCATCCACTGCCTCAAGGAGAACCAAGAACAGAAAAGAGCCGCTGGGGCTGGCCCCCAGCAGAGAACCAGTTAAGGTTTAAACCAGGCTACCTTCTGTTGCTTAGAGCCCTCAAATGACATCAGGTCACTCAGAGAAAGCAGATATGGGGAGCTAGAGAGATGGCTCAGCGGTTAAGAGCACTGACTGCTCTTCCAGAAGTCCTGAGTTCAATTCCCAGCAACCACATGGTGGCTCACAACCATCTCATAATGAGATCTAATGACCTCTTCTGGTGCATCTGAAGACAGCTACAGTGTACTCATATAAATAAAATAAATCTTAAAAAATAAAAATAAAGAAAGTCGATATGAGTTAAGCCCCATCCCAGCTGTGACTCCTCATCCCTCAGTGCCATCCTTTGTGGATCCTTCAGCCCAGAAGGCTCTTCCCCACTGTGGCCACAAGGCTTGCCCCTGTACCTTATTTGACATGCACAGCATGTCCACAGGTTGCCCCTGATCACTCACCCGGCCATCACAACCTCTTCCTCTTTGTCTTCTCAGGATTCTCACCACCAGTCACACTACATAGCTTAGCCCTCCCAGGGTGAGCTAAGCTCTAGAAAAGCCAAGAACCTTCTGTCTATTTTGATAACTGCGGTATTCCCAAGACCCAAAACTGTGTCTAGCATAGAATACACATTTGTCCTATTTGTAGCTACATGAATACACAATTTTCACCTATAAACAATTCATATATTAATGCCCATTAACTTTTGGCGATCATATGATTAGAATTTACTGAAGTAACAACCACACAAATGATTAGTTCCATACTCCATTACAAACGCTAAGGCACTCTGACGATGAAAGTCCCCTTGGGCCTCAGCTGAAATTTTGGAGGGAAGGGCATATTTAAATATACTAAGGGACTTGAGTCATGTAAATCCCTAAAGAGACCCCCAAGCCAGAGAAGCTACAGTGAGAGAAAGTGGGGAAGGTCTGGAAAGAAGAGGTAGGCTCTACGCCAGCAACTCCTGCTAATAACTCAGCATGCATGAGCTGGCGGCCATATTCGGAATGCTGAATACTGCTAACCTCATTCAGTTTCCACAACGCCTCTATAAACTCGGCAGAGGTCTCACCCTGCTGGGAGGGCCAGAGACCACCAAAGAACTAAGGAAGTACAGGGACATCAGATGGCATATGGCCTTCTATTACTGTTCCTTTCATTTTGCGATGGCTGATATCATCAACCTTGACAGGATCAAGAATTGCCTTACACCTGTGTGGGTGACCTAGACTAGAATAAATGAGACATGAGGACCCAAACCAATTGTGGGGACCATCATTCCGAGAGCTGGAGTTCCTGTACTGGATCAAAAGGAGACAGCGAGCTGAACACTAATAACCATGGCCCTCTGCTTCCTGACTGTGGTTGGCAGCTACCTTGAGCAGCCAAGGCTGGACTTTCCCCCCATGACCTAGTTAACTCCGAAACAGCAAGCCAATAATGCTTTCTCCGTGGAGCCCCTTCTGTCCATATTTTATCACAAGAACGGAAAAATGTAACTGAGATGAACAACCGCGGCAAATATGAACTCTGCGAGACCGGCTAGGCTTTTACTCTCAAGGGAATGCCACAATGCATGCAAAGAAAGCAGGACCTTGAAAATAGTGCATGTCCTTTACCCGTGTCTCAATGCACCGTCCCGTGTCCGTGACACATGGCAGAGGAAAATATGAATATTTGTAGAGGAACCTTATCAATAAAAAGTAAATTTATGTGAAAGCCTGTTGGAAGGCATGCTGGACGCTGAAATAGTTTGAGGGAGGACACAGCAACAGAAGATCCAGCAGTGTTGAAGATACAGCGAACATCACCACGGATGACAGAGAACAACACCTTTCTTACCTTTGCTTCACAGCTGGAGCGGTGGGATCCTTAAGACCAATTTTACTGATCTGATTCTGGATGTCTTGAATGTTTTTAAAGAGCTCGTGAGTTTTGGAACTACAAGCTTCGAGTAACTTCTTGTCCTCAGGAGGTCCTTCCTCTTTACTCTGGCCACCCATGGCTGCTAAGTTTACTGACAACGCACCAACAAGTCTCTCGCAGGTGGTGTTCTCCTCTTCCTCAACTTCCTTAATGTTTATGCCAAGTGTCCTCAAGCGTTCATCCAAAGGCCCGGCCTTCTCTTTCATCAGGAGAAGGTCTTCCTCAGCACTTCTCACTGCCGGGGCATCTTCTGGTGCTTTAGGGGTAGGAGAGTCTGCGGGGAGCTCAGCAGAGAGCTTAGCTGCTCTCAGAGATGCCAGAAACCCTTCCAGGGCATCCAGGGCATCCTCCCTCATCTCTACCTTCTGGTTCATGGTCTCCAACTGGAGTCTGCACTTCAGTACAATGTCCTGGATCGCACACTTATCTAGTGTGTGTAACTCCCTCAGTGCAGAGTTACTCGGCTCTTCCAAACTGGTACAGATTCTGATCTGCTTTGCGATGGAGTCTCGGATATCCTAAAACAAAATAAAACAAAACAAAACCAAAAAAACAAACCAAAAACAAAACAGTGAGGAGGAGAAGCCCTGTGTTGAATCGTGTGCACCATGCACACACATGAGCATGTGTACATGCATGTGTACATGCATGCATGCTCATGTGCTCTCCCTCACTCACCCCGTCTCTGTCTCTCTTTTTTTTTTAACTTTTATTGCATTATGATGAGAAAGGTTACATGATTTCAATTTATCTGAATTTGTT